>NC_041403.2:100181671-100536671 GCF_900747795.2 Erpetoichthys calabaricus
TTGGTGGGTGGTGCGACTAAAACACATGAGACAAAAGTGTGAAAAGTACACAAAAAGTGACAAGTTGCCTTTTCTGTCAAGTACTTACAATTTATGTTTGCCAAAATGCATGCAAGACTGTGAGATGCTTTTTCCATTTTGGGCACTCATAAAAACAATGAAAAGGTAAGCCTGCATGTTAAAACGTTATTAGGTTTATTTTTTTTTTGTGCTTTGTCGTGATGAGCCCCTTGCTTTAGAAGAGCTTATGATTACTTTCCACATGCTAGAGGTGTTCATATGAGGACATGTCCAACTTAATCGGCAGCTGCAACCGTTCATAGCGACATATGGACAGGTAAGGTGTTTTGACTTTGCGACGGATTGCACATAAAGCGGTGCTTTAAATTACCATTTAATTTGCATGGTTTTATGGTTCCTGTCCATATGTGTATAGAGTCTGTGAAAATGTTATGTGTTTTGTTTTGTCAAAATAACTTTTTTTTTTCATTTTTACAAAAAAAAAACAAAACTTTCCAGTAATTAATTTTATCACCATTTTTTCAGTGATAAAATCCCAATTCACAAAAAAGGTTTAAATGTCATCATTTTCATATACAGTGAAGCATATAACAATACATTACTTTCATAATTCATTAATACAAGTGTAAACATAAATAATAATAACTAAATAGATGACAACTTTCCAGTAATTAAAACCATTTTTTCAGTGATAAAATCCCAATTCACAAAAAAGGCTTAAATGTCAAAATTGAAATTATATCTATATGCATATTGCATATGTAATGGAGAAGTTATTAATGAGGTATAGATACCTGGCTTTCAAGGTTTATTATTACAAAGGGGAGGTTGCCTTTCCTTAAATGTTGAAACATTATTATGCACATTTTTTGCTGCAACTGTTTGCTATTACACACTTTTTGATAGTGTGCCCTTATTATACTAATATTTCAAAAGAATGTTCTCTGTTTGAGATCCAACTATGGGATGTGGATCCTAAAATCTGAACATTTCTCGAGTCAGATTCATTCTGTTTGAGCTCTTGTTGGTTGGATACTTAGTTATTTCTATTTCCACCTAACTGCTAAGCCAAAGTCCCTTTTGGTATCAGAATGTGTAACCTGCTTGTGGCACCAAACCCCGAACCATCACATGCAACTCCCAGCAAGCAAACGCAGTGAAACATCAGTGATGATGATATGTTGTGCTCCAGTTCCTCAGGTTTCTGAAGTGTTTTATGGTTTTCCCACACATTCAAACACAGAATACTAATGTGCCTAGGCAGGGGCTTCTGGAGTGTGGCACCTAATTTTACTGTAAAATACTGGCTCCAGAGAATTTAGTTCAAACTTGCCAATGTAAAGGGAGATCCTGAAGGTCTGCTAGAAGGCCAGAACAACGTCACCAGACCAGCAAATCAAGGATAAGTGGGGCCTTGCTGTCTGTAAGCAGGGCTGGCTATACTGTACGTTTTTTTGCTAGATGAACAAAATTTTGAAGGCTATTAGACAATAATGCTACACAGATATTATATCTTTGGCTAAGGGAAAGGGTCCCCCTTGGAGTTTCAGGTTAATCTAAAATTGATGATCACGGGCATTGTTTGGGTTATGATTATTCCCCTAAGTGTTGTATTAAGTCCAAATATTTTTAAAGCTGCGTCTATGATGGTCAACCACGGGACAGCCTAGTTTACCTACAGTATATACACGTCATAGGGCCGGCCCTGCCTGAAAAGGACATTTTCTAAATTAAATCAAATTTGATTTGTCACATACAAATTATACATACAGAATAATATACAGTGAAGCATATATCCATCCATCCATCCATCCTCTTCCGCTTATCCGAAGTCGGGTCGCGGGGGCAGCAGCTCGAGCAGAGATGCCCAGACTTCCCTCTCCCTGGCCACTTCTTCTAGCTCTTCTGGGAGAATCCCGAGGCGTTCCCAGGCCAGCCGGGAGACATGGTCCCTCCAGCGTGTCCTGGGTCTTCCCCGGGGCCTCCTTCTGGTTAGACGTGCCTGGAACACCTCACCAGAGAGGCGTCCAGGAGGCATCCTGATCAGATCCATGTGCCACCTCATCTGACTCCTCTCAATTCGGAGGAGCAGCGGTTCTACTCTGAGCTCCTCCTGGATGACTGAGCTTCTCACCCTATCTTTAAGGGAAAGCCCATATACATATTTTATACAGTATACAGTATACTGTATATTATATATATATATACAGTGGTGTGAAAAACTATTTGCCCCCTTCCTGATTTCTTATTCTTTTGCATGTTTGTCACACAAAATGTTTCTGATCATCAAACACATTTAACCATTAGTCAAATATAACACAAGTAAACACAAAATGCAGTTTGTAAATGGTGGTTTTTATTATTTAGGGAGAAAAAAAAATCCAAACCTGCATGGCCCTGTGTGAAAAAGTAATTGCCCCCTGAACCTAATAACTGGTTGGGCCACCCTTAGCAGCAATAACTGCAATCAAGCGTTTGCGATAACTTGCAATGAGTCTTTTACAGCGCTCTGGAGGAATTTTGGCCCACTCATCTTTGCAAAATTGTTGTAATTCAGCTTTATTTGAGGGTTTTCTAGCATGAACCACCTTTTTAAGGTCATGCCATAGCATCTCAATTGGATTCAGGTCAGGACTTTGACTAGGCCACTCCAAAGTCTTCATTTTGTTTTTCTTCAGCCATTCAGAGGTGGATTTGCTGGTGTGTTTTGGGTCATTGTCCTGTTGCAGCACCCAAGATCGCTTCAGCTTGAGTTGACGAACAGATGGCCGGACATTCTCCTTCAGGATTTTTTGGTAGACAGTAGAATTCATGGTTCCATCTATCACAGCAAGCCTTCCAGGTCCTGAAGCAGCAAAACAACCCCAGACCATCACACTACCACCACCATATTTTACTGTTGGTATGATGTTCTTTTTCTGAAATGCTGTGTTCCTTTTACGCCAGATGTAACGGGACATTTGCCTTCTAAAAAGTTCAACTTTTGTCTCATCAGTCCACAAGGTATTTTCCCAAAAGTCTTGGCAATCATTGAGATGTTTCTTAGCAAAATTGAGACGAGCCCTAATGTTCTTTTTGCTTAACAGTGGTTTGCGTCTTGGACATCTGCCATGCAGGCCGTTTTTGCCCAGTCTCTTTCTTATGGTGGAGTCGTGAACACTGACCTTAATTGAGGCAAGTGAGGCCTGCAGTTCTTTAGACGTTGTCCTGGGGTCTTTTGTGACCTCTCGGATGAGTCGTCTCTGCGCTCTTGGGGTAATTTTGGTCGGCCGGCCACTCCTGGGAAGGTTCACCACTGTTCCATGTTTTTGCCATTTGTGGATAATGGCTCTCACTGTGGTTCGCTGGAGTCCCAAAGCTTTAGAAATGGCTTTATAACCTGTACCAGACTGATAGATCTCAATTACTTCTGTTCTCATTTGTTCCTGAATTTCTTTGGATCTTGGCATGATGTCTAGCTTTTGAGGTGCTTTTGGTCTACTTCTCTGTGTCAGGCAGCTCCTATTTAAGTGATTTCTTGATTGAAACAGGTGTGGCAGTAATCAGGCCTGGGGGTGGCTACGGAAATTGAACTCAGGTGTGATACACCACAGTTAGGTTATTTTTTAACAAGGGGGCAATTACTTTTTCACACAGGGCCATGTAGGTTTGGATTTTTTTTCTCCCTAAATAATAAACACCATCATTTAAAAACTGCATTTTGTGTTTACTTGTGTTATATTTGACTAATGGTTAAATGTGTTTGATGATCAGAAACATTTTGTGTGACAAACATGCAAAAGAATAAGAAATCAGGAAGGGGGCAAATAGTTTTTCACACCACTGTATATATATATATATATACATACATACAGCGAAGCATATAACAACACATAACTTTATATATTCAAAATTCATTAATACAATTGTATACATAAATAATAATAACTAAATAGATGATAACTTAAATAACTTCATGTTAGTGACTTAACAATAGGGGATTGTGTATTTCTTGATAATTTCCATATTTAGCATGCTGATGTACTGTGGGAAAAACCTCCTCCTCGTGCCTGTGTGAACTGGACTTTAGGCAATGGTAACGTGACCACAGCACAGAAAAGAGGCCGCTGTTGGGATGGCTGGTGTCACAGATGATTTTCTTTGCCCTGGTTTTTCTGTTTTCTGTATAACCAAGACTTTTATTGGAGATGATGAGATCATATAACTTTCTTTAACTGTGATATTTATATTTGAAAAGATCCTATTGAGTGATAAGATCTATTGCTAAGGTTTTTAAATCTATCCAGATATTCTGGTACCTTTCTGTCTTTACAAAAAATAAGGTGTGGGATGCTATGCTGTTCTCTTGTTTTGATTGGTGTAAAGCGTGTACTTTACACCTATAGTATGAAAATTATTCTACCCTTCCTCTAGCATATTTGTTCAGGATTTGTCATTGTGAAGTCACGGTGATTGTATAGCAGAAGCTCGATCAGAACGGTTGCAATAAATCATGTCAATTGGAACAATTGCAGTGGTGAGTTCAGCTGTTATTTAATGTAGAATTAATAATACTGCCCAAAAAAACAGAACACAGACCAGAAGCTTCACTATAAGTCTCTACCTGGTCTGATGTAAAGCTTTAAAAACATCCTCCTTGTCACTTTTTGTCTCCCTCCTCCTTTCTATCTCCAATTCTGGCCTCTCCTCCTTGCCAGTGAGTGAGTGATTCTCTTCGCTCCATTTTGAATTTAATGGTGAAGGTCTGTAACCTGTCCTTAAAGAGCTAGACCCATATGCCATTTTACGTCTGTGGCAGGAGTATTCTATCTTTCCCAGAAGGGAAACCTCATCTGTGTTTTGCCAGTCTGAAGGAATTATACAGAACTCTTGACAATGCACAATGGTTTCTTTCTCACTCTGGTACCCTTGTATAATAGTAATGTCATTTTCAGAATGTGGCATGACAGTTAAACCTAAAGTACTGAGGAATGACTTTGCCCCACATACACCTTGTATATTAGCACTGTGCTTGTAATCTCTACAGCTTTTATTCTAAAATGCTTCTTATCTTGGTAGTTCAATTCTGTGAGTACTGCAATAAGCAAGTACTTTGTTGCTTTCTCTGTTGTCGGCCACATCATTGAACATAGATAATGAAATGGTATCATTCTCTTTTTTAGAAGTTATGAAACCAGGACATAAATGTGCTGAACTAACAGCATGGGAGGAGGAGAAATAAAAGATTTCACTCTTTATAATAGGATGCAACATGTTTTAAAGAATACTGTATACTCAATAAGGTTGGGAACTGCTGACTGATACCTTGTTGGCATAGCTGGTGTTGGCCACAAAAAAATAACATAAACTCCATGTAGCATTTCTTATATTTCGCATCTAGTATATTGCAAGCTGCAATTTTAAAAATTTTTCTGCTTTCAACTCTTCCTTTGTCCTTTCTATGTCTAGAACCAGCCTGGAACAGTCACTACAAAAGCCATAAAATACACATTTCAGTCATCCTTGCATGGTCGCAGGACGTTCAGATTCCATTATATTGACCACCATCAGTGCCAGTTCAAGTGGAAGGACATGAAAAGTCAATCATTTTTTCCTTTGTCCACCGTCACAGTGGACATCAATTATTCCTTACTCTTTTCTTTTGCCTTTTTCCCCCAATGTTGCCTAACGTATGTTGAAGCCCATCTTCTCCTATTGTTCAGACAGTGTAAGGTAGAATTCAACATAATCTAATGTTGAATCCACAAATACTTTGCCTAAGTGTTCACGTTTCTGTTATGGATTTAAAAAAAGTTTGGAAATAAGGCTGCCCTCAACCAGGTCCTCCGTATTCTAGGTTGTTCCTTTTATTACAATTTGTACTTTTTTAAATGTTAGTTATAGGTACAAAAATGATAATATTCTCTTCTCCTTTTCTAAAATCTGACTGGTTCCTCACTGCACTGAGATTTACAGCCCCTCCATATCAGTATGTATTGCTTTTTTTCCTCTTTTTTATCTTAATTAATTTTCATAAAAAGGAAATGAGAACATTTCAAGATTAACTTTACAATCAGGTGCAATTATATGCAGGATATATTATATTGGATAAAATTAAATTGAGGTCTGTATGATTAATATAACACTGCCAAGAAATGGGCCCTACGCTTGTTCTGCATTCATACGGATCTATTATTTAAATAAATCTAAAGCAATTCACCTTTCTGCTGTCATGTTCATTCAATCCTCACTCAGCTTGAAAAGGCAAAATGCAAAAAAGTGCAAGCTGATTATTAAAATAATGATTTACCTATGGTGCAATTAAGCTCTAATATGACTAAGTGTGGATGTTTGTTTACAGTGATAAATTAGGGTAAAATAGAATAAGACTAGATGTCTGAATTCATTTGGATTTTTCACACAGATGTCTGATACACACACACACAAAAAAAATATTACTTTGAAGTGGGCCCAGAGGCGTCATGTTGAATACCGCAGGCTAAACTAGGTGGTAGTGATAACTGTCTCAATACACCATCAATAAGTGTGAAAAATTGACCATTTTATTTCACTTAGCTTCCAGTGAAGTTGCTCATAAGCTGAAATTCACCAATGAATTCAGTACAGTATCACCCATAATGTCATAATAGAGTTTGTGAAAGTAGTGGGTGGCAATAGTTTATTCAATTGAAAGATTAAAAAAGACAATGTTTGGAAGACAATCAAGAACACGGAAGAAGTACGCTGAGGAATAATTCAGTAAATGTAAAGGAATAAGGAGGAAAACAAACAATGTAATGCAAGGAAAAACTGTGTTTATTGAAAACTAGAATATGTCAAACAAGGTTTTAGAGATAGACCATGAATCCTTTTGTTCTGTTTAACTAGAACTGTAGCTGTGAGTTACCTCAATGAAGACAATGTTGTTGGGTCATGTGGACTAGCTATAGAAGAAACTGCAAGAAGACATCCCATTAGTTGGACTGATATTAAGCATATGACCTCTGCAACAACTGACAGAGCTTCAGTTCCATTTGGCCAAGCATTCCAAAATTTCTTCATGAGGGTGATTCTTTGGATTATTCTCATGTCACAGAGACATGCAGTATTATGACTAACTGTAAATAAAACAAGATTCAATAACTCTTTCAGACAAATAAAACCAGGAGATGAGCAAAATAAAATGGCAAAAGCAAAAGATTATTCAAATAACCTGAACAATTCTGTGACGAGAAAGGCAAAAAGATCAAAATAAAAAAAGCTATCGAAAATTTGAGGTCAGAAAAGTAACTAGTTGTGAAGGAAAAAAAGAATAATGCAGAATCCATCCATCCATCCATCCATTTTCCAACCCGCTGAATCCGAACACAGGGTCACGGGGGTCTGCTGGAGCCAATCCCAGCCAACACAGGGCACAAGGCAGGAAACAATCCTGGGCAGGGTGCCAACCCACCGCAGATGCAGAATCTGCTAGTAAGAATTAGATTTTTCCCAAATGTTGGATGCCAACTACACTGTGTTGCCATGTTTATGTTACCACGTGATGAGAACCACATGCCCAGCACCTGTAAACAATATGGTGGCACATGGGGCCGACATATCATGAAATGGGGGTGCTTAAATAAATAAAACAGTAAATAAAACAGTTTCCAAAACAGCACTGAATGATTCAACTCAAAACATTTAAAAAAAAATAATAACTTTAATTCTTAAAAGAAATGCAAAACACACAGCAGAGTTTGAGCCATTTCCCTAATAAGGATCACAACACGCAGGCTATGCTGATTGGCTTTGTAGTGATCAAATATGAGTGAGTGTTGGTCTGTCTATAAGTATGCACAAGGTGGACTGACATCTAATCCAGAGTCGATTCATGCATTATGTCCAATGCTACTGCAAAATTCTGTGGCTCCCTAAGTCTTTGTTTTGGAATAAGCACTTTTGTCAAATAAATGAAGGAAAGATAAACATACATGCACAAATTAGACATTACTGGCCCAAATATTCAGGTTCTGTGATAGACAAACTATGCTTTCTAAAAGAAATGTTCTGTGTGAGCCCGATTTCATTTGCAGGAGGTTAAGAAGGATGTGCCACATTCAGACTATAGGTTAAAGCAAAGAAGAATTTTTATAGCAACATCCAGCCCAAATTAATTCTGGACATACAATATGATAGTGCTGGGTGGGCTACTAGTTCATTACGTAAAAAAACAAAAAACATTCTACATTCTCCCAAAACATACTTCAATGTAAGAAGACTATAGAGGATTTCTAAGACTGCTATGGGGAAATTAAATTGAATGACTGCAACTGACTTATTCTTTTTACAAGTATTCCATGCTACATGTGACGCATCTTTTCAAATCAATACCATACAGTAAATCTCTTCCGGATAACAACAGAACCTCTGAGCAAGATAGCGGCCGAGGTAAGGTTACCCACAGGTGAGCTAGCCATATTTATATAATTTAAAATGAATATGCCTCCAACATGCATTATAACAGGAACAGTCTCGAATTATCTTTTCCTTCTATGGCATGCCATGAGGGGGTTATTTATTTTAAAAATATCTTTGCAAATTAAAAAAATCCTCAAAGATTAAAGCCATGTTCTCTTTGCTCAAAAATTGTAACAGAATTTTTGTCTAGACCCCTTTTTGTCTGTCAGGCACAGTTGACTCATTCCTTATTAAGCACACCCCAATGCTTATGGCCGTGGATAGCTGCCATGTCTCCGCTTGAGCTGACAAGGTGATGTTTACCTACAAACATTCTGTTTCAAAAGTTTGCTTTGCGGCTTTCTGTGTGGTGGCAATGGAGAGAGTGTGTCATGTGTGGTTAATGATAGGTATCTTTGATGAAACTGCCAGTTACAGAAAACAATCTGTCTGCAAGGTGCATTATCAAGGGGGTTCTATTTGTGCACTGATCAAAGCGCCTCCAGCAAAGACGCTAAATGAACATGGCTATCCAGGCAGATGCATAAGCCACAGAGCTCTGTCCTTTGTTCTGTTTCTGTCATTCAAAATTGCCATGGACAGTCTTCTGCAATATTTTGACACAGTTTCTCCGCTAGCTTTCAGTGTTGCATTAAAATTGTGGGAGACTTGGAACATTTCCAACTAGAAAGAAGAAATGAATGTGCTGGTTTAATGTTTCTAGAAAAATGATCAGCTGCTAAAATACAATAAAATAACACTGTTACACAAGCATGCAGATATGAGGACAAGTTATTTATTTTCAGAAGGACAGTGTTCTAAGACTAAACTAGGAAACCAGGAGAAATGCTAACAATCAAACAGGAATTTATTACTTAAAGGGGAGAAGAATGCTGAACAAGGTGGTCAGGAGGCCTGCTTAGTACATTAACAGTAGGTGCCTAGACTTAGAGGTGAACTGATCATCTTAGGATAACAGACAGCATAGCTAAATGAACGTAACATTTGCAGTCAATGTGTGACCTGGGAGGGAATGAATCTGCTCAAGCTGATCTTGAGTCGGTGGTTAAAATGGAGGGTGGCAAGATGTTGAAGACACATAGCCAGAGTCACAACCACCAAGACAGAATGCGTGGAAACATTTTTGGGATTCTTTGAAAGCTGAACTGGTGAGAGTCCTCAAAACAAACAAACAAACAAACAGGCAATCTATCTAATGTAGTGCCTTTCACTTATTTGTGTATTTAGTTCTGTCTAGTACGTTGGCTCAACATTTTTTATTTGTGTTGCACCAGCAAAATTAATCCGTTTTGACTTGAAATAACATTTAACATTTACTATATGAGTGAACTACAGGGAAATTCATGTAATTGTCCATGTGTCATATTGGCCTCAAAAGGTATCATTTCTAGCCAAAAAAAAACACTGCTTCAAAGAGATCCATCTATTCACCATCATCTTTCCCAGTCAACTGTTAGCCATATTAGAGATTACCACTTTTTATTATGAAGGTTTCAAGTAGGAAAACCTACAAACACCCTAACATTGCTCTAATGTTCTGCATTATCCATTCATCCATGCATCATCCTAACCCACTTATCCAGGTCAGGGTCATGGGGCATCTGCAGCCTATCCCAGCAAGCATCAGACAGAGTGCCAGTTCATTGCAGGGTGTACACATCCACACCCAAACACACAAACACACACACTCAATATAGCAATGCTAATTCATCTGCATGTATTTGGACTGTGGGAGGAAACTGGAGAACATATGGGGAGAACATGCAAGCTGTAAGCACTGAAAACTCAGAACCTTGCCATCCCTTTATGAACTATTGTTTATTAAAAAGGTTCTGATTTTAGAAGCCTGTTAACACTACTCCTTCGTCTGCCATCAAATCTCCATAAAGGATATATGCTGTGTGGCTGATAGCTGGGGCCCCTGCCCAGCCAGGACGCCCCTTCAGCATATGTTCCGGGGAAGCAAGCATGGGAGACCCAATACCTCCCCCTGGATGCTAGATGGCAGTCTCCCTGGGTTGCAGCGGTGCCTCGGACTCCCACAGGGTTTCATGGGAGTTGGAG
Source organism: Erpetoichthys calabaricus (assembly GCF_900747795.2). Taxonomy (NCBI): domain Eukaryota; kingdom Metazoa; phylum Chordata; class Cladistia; order Polypteriformes; family Polypteridae; genus Erpetoichthys; species Erpetoichthys calabaricus. The sequence continues at coordinate 100,192,196 of NC_041403.2, forward strand.
TTTGGTGCAGCCCTGTTGAGTTCCGCAAGCACCCCCAGGGGGTGCTGCAGCTGGAACTGCGGGGCCCTTGTGGGCAGTATTTTCGCCACACCCGGAAGTGCAGGCAGGACTCAGCCATCAAGCACCTTATAACACTTCTGGGTGCCTAATAAAAGGAGCCAGCTGCCACCACTTGGGAGCCTGAGTCGGGAGAGGGAGGACGAGGTTGCCTGGGAGGGGTGGTGGAGGAAGAAGTATGTGGTGTGCTTTATTTTGGTTTATTTTGGTGTGTTCGGGACTGTGTTAGGGCTGAGGGACACGGGGAAGACGTGGACCTCAGCTGAAGAAAAAATAAAATCTTTTGTTGATTTTAATGTGCCTCCGTTGTGAGTCTGTGTCAGGTTGGGCGCATATATAGGGCTTTTACAGCTGAAAGGCAAGAAGTGGAGAGATCGGCACATATTCTGTTTAACTATCAATTACAAAAAATGTTCCCCAATTATGAAACAATTTAAAAACTAATTCTTTATAATCCATTTTCTATTATACACTGTGAATGCTGACTTGTGACTTGATAGTGAACATCCTTCAAGAGAAAAAAAAAAAGTTCCTATTGATATGACAGCGACCAAGTTTGTGTTAGCAGCATAATAAATTAATTTTGTTGATGTTTCTTGTTTGACAAAAAAAAAAAAAAGTTGAAAAAATCAATATGCCTAAACAAATACATTTATCCAGCCCAAAAAAGGATACAAAGCAATGCTTTACATTTTATATAAGGAAGAGAAAAATGCTGCGATTCAGCATTAAGAAAAAATAAGAAAAAAAAACGAGTCCAGAAACGTCATCAATAAGTCCTTTTATTCCACTTCTCTGCTTAACTGCCTCCATATATGACTGGATTTCCAAGCAAGTAAGCAGCCTAATCAAATGTGTGCAATTTTCCTGTAAGTAGGTTCTATCAAGGCCCCCTTGCCAGATATAATCTTTCATTGCAGATGGAGCTAATTCTTTGGAAACCTCTATCACGTACTGTATATTCAGAGCCAGACTACCTTTAATCGACAATCTGAGAGCTCTTTTTCTTTATGAAAGGGAAAGTGAAGAGGGGCTCTACACAAAACACTGATTCACCAATGTGACTGTTTCCTATCCACTGTACACAGCACACATATTCTTCTTAAAATACATCACAGACAAATGGATGGAACAAGCCTGACTAGATTACTCAAAAACTCATTGATTGTTTGCTTGGCAATTTAGCTTTCCACTCTGAGAGTTCTTTATGTCTTCTACATCCTTCTTGAAATGCTAAAACCAAAATTGTGTTTGAGTTTGAAGATCCAAAAACACGGTATCTAGTCTTTCCCTTAGACTCTAGAGTTCACATGACAGATTAAATCTGAATCACCTTCTTCTTCTTTCTAAAGTATGGATGTGGACAGGCACTTTCAAGTTATATCCAGCCTCAAGAACAGAAAGGCTGCTGGGCACTTTCTGGCTACGTTCAGGTAATTTTAGACTATTGATTGCTTTCAAAGGCTTCTGATTGAGTGAAATTTTCCACATCATTTTTTAAATACACTGCCTACGATTTTTTGTTAAGGGAAGCGCACTCTATAATAGACATTGTTTCATCTATGGATATTTTCACACTGTTGCTGTGACAATTTTCCCCATGAAGAACCCTATGTTGTTACTAAATAATTATTCTCTCAGTTCTCAGTCTGACAAATCAAACTGTCATCAAAATTCTGCCCAAAGTGACAAAGTCTAATTTTGATCCACTTCATCTTGCTTATAAGAAGCTACAGGCATTGAGTCAAGAGTGGGCGGGTGCATTAGTTGACCGCAGTGAGGTCACCTCCCATAATAGCTGTTTCGGGTCAAAACAAGGATTCTCCCCGCTTCACTTGGCTGCAGATCCACTGCTTTCATTTCATGCCAGAAATGTTTCAGTTTGCCAAGCCTGAGGCAATGCATCAAATATGGTCAGCAAAACCACAAAGCTAATATGAAGTCACATGTGTGGCAGTAGCGGCTGCCAAGCACTAGGGCAATCCTGGGCTGTTTGCTGTGAAGTATGTCAGGATTGCAGATTTGTGTTCATGCCAGTCTTCACAGAGGAGCCTATGGGGTCAATTATTTACAAAGTAGAAGAACTAATACATCTTATTGTTTTCAACCACTATTACCTTTCTGCAGAAGATTTCACTGATTTTTCAAAGTATGGTAGACATTGTGAGCAAAATTTACAAAGCTTTCAAGTTTTAAAATTTTGATGGGTGCCATGGTAAGGCAGTAGTTAGTGCTGCTGCGTCATGATTCCAGCAGACTAAGTTTGAATGCCATGCCTAGACATCGCCCATATGGAACTCACGGAGCTTTAACTCCCACTGGGGACTCTACATTGGCTCATTGTGTGTGTGTGTGTGTGTGTGTGAAATCTGCACTGATAGACTGGTGCCTTGTCTAAGGTGGTTGCCTGTCTATTTTCTGGTACCCTGTGACTTTTACTTGAATTTAACAGATTGGAGAATGTATATGTGTACGTGCATATGTTTATAAGAGTGGAGCAACATGTACGGTATCTGCAACAGCATATACTGTGTGTACTGTATAACTTCTTTTGTCCTGCTGTTTAGCATGACATGGCAAAATGTGAACTCACAATTATACTTCTAGTGTATAACCTTTTAATTCAAATGGACAACAAACAAATATAAAATGTCAAAGTCCTGGATATTAGTACAATCCTCCAGAGCTGATGGGAGGAAATAGATTTCTGTCCTTCCTTCTGTCCCATCTGTATGTTTTTTTTCATCTGTCCAAAAAAGCAAAGATGATTGAAAGTCTGAGGATTGTAAACTCAAAGGATAAACAACATGAACAAAACAAGTCATTTTCCTCCTATCCTTGTGCTTATGGGCCTTATTTGAAATTTCTGACTGAAATTTGATTAATGTATAAGTTCTCAAATTATAAGAAATGTGAAATGGTGACTGAATGAGATTCAGATGAAAGCAAGTGATTTAAAAGACTTTGCTCTTATTTAAAATGTTTTTATTAATTTTGTTATCCCACCCCAGAGAGTCAGAGGATGCCAGAGCCCAATCTGGCCGCATTAGACGCAAGGCAGAAAACCAACTATAAGTGCCAGTTCATCTCAGAACACACTTACCTTCATACATCATTCAGGTGCCAAGTTTTTTTTTTTTTATGGAAACTAGAAGAACTAGAACTAGATGATAGTTAACAGAGAAAGTGAATATGACAAGAACATATAAACTCTACACAGTGACTTAAATGAGATGGCACTGTGGACATCTTTAATCCTGTGCCATCCACATTTTATTAAACACGTCTTTTACTTTGACCTGAGTGATAGTTGGGCTTCAGCAACATGTCAATTGAGCAATTTCTTTTTCTTCAGTTTTATTCTTGAATAAAAGCATACTTGTTACACCTTTTGTGAAAGCGTTTTTTGGATATTTGGGCTTCACACATCCTACACTTCACGTCAAAATTATGTCATGATCACTATAACATAAGAAAACATTTTAATCTGTTTTAGCCATGTGTTCAACATTTCTAACCTCTCATTTCCGTTGTCATTCTATATTTACACAGATCGTTGTAGACACGGAATACACATGAATTGTATGTATTTCAAATCATGGTATTTCATTATCTATTTAATTCCTTATAAATGCATCACTGGGTAAACACTTTGACACAGACTTCAGCTATGAGGATTTCAGCAGGGCAATGCCTTCATCTGACTGTATGGGGGGTGTAGCAGGCTGCGTTGTTTTTGCAAAACAAAAGTGGGCTAACTGTACAGTGATAAGTAGCAGTAAGCTTCTTGGTGTATGTTAGGAAAATTTAAGGAGGTCAGGGACAACGAAACAAAATCCCATGCTTCAGGGATTCTAGTGTTAACAGACACTACCAAGTTTGTGCTGTGTAATATTTCACTAAGTGTCCAGGTTGAGTTCATACATTTTTTTGTTTTCAGTTTTTGATATATCCTTTTCATTTTCTTTTGCCACTAATTTGTTTTAATCACATCCAGGAAATGTAGAGCTACAGTATGTCTTAAAATTCATAACTTAATGTGAGTCACGTGTGGTTCATTGAAATGATAAAATTGTAGCACTGCCACATAAATTTGTTTCTGGTTTGTCTTTTGTCTCTCTATGTGAATCCTGTTTCCGTCTGAGCACACTGTAGCATAAGATGGATGGGTTGGATAGGGAGGACCTTTGTGAGGTATGGGGCTGTCGTCGCGATTTCCGGGAGTGCCATGGAAACGAACGCACTTTTGAAAAGGAGCACGAAAAGGCCGGAAGAGAAAAGGAAAAAAACAGCCCAAGCTTTATGGCGGAGGGGAAAGACGTGTCCTATCTAAAGCCAGGTAAAGGATTGTTTCTCGTGGAGCACCACGAGTCCGATGCAGTTTGGGTTTGGCATGCAATCAGTAATTAAATTTTCACTATAAACTTTGTGAAGCGTAGCGGTTACAATCGCTACAAAATTCTGCAAAATTGTTGGTCACTGGGCCTATGCATTATGACTATCCAATGTCTAATGTAAAATCAATGGTCTGCCTTGTTCTGACACACATCCCACTATTCACAGAATGTGTGAGGTAAGGAAATGCATATACCAGCAGTTAACGGAATGTAGTTGAATGGAATGGAATGTAATTATCCTTCAGAATTACTCCACACTGGTGACACGAAGGATCATCTAATGACTGATGTCCTGTCCCGAAAACAGATGCAGATTGAACATATGCCAACAAGTTGGTGAGCAAGTGTGTCTCCATGCACATACCAAACTACTGTAAAATCTCTCATTTTAATTGTGTTCACTAAATTAAATCTTAAGTGAAACATTCATAGCCAAGTGAAATTTTGAATTCGTTATGGACAGTGAAGAGCATTCATCGACCAGTCATCATACAGTGTGCTCAACTGTCTGAAAAACATTCACAACAGCTGATGTGGAGTGTGTCACACTTATTAGTGCAGGGAGCCCACTGTGTCACGTTATTCTTTTAAATTTTTACAGACTGCTATCTTCTGACCCTACTGTGCAGTGCATTCAGAAAGGCCCCTTCAATTTTTAAGATTTTTCTATTTGGTAGCTTTGTGCTAAAATCATTTAAATTTGTTTTCACCACAATGCCCTAGTAAGACAAAACAAAAACATGATTTTAGAAATTTTTGCAAAGTTAAAGCAAAACACTGAAATATCACATTGACAAAAGTATTCTGACCCTTTACTATGACACTTGAAATTTGGCTCAGGTGCATCCCATTCTATTGATCATCATTGAGATGTTTCATCAACTTGTGGGGAGTCCACCTGTGGTAAATTCAATTGATTGGACATGATTAGGAAAGGCACACGACTACCTAAATAAGGTCCCACAGCTGACAATGTGTGTCAGAGCATAAACTAAGCCATGAGGTTGAAACAATTACCTGCAGAGCTTAAAAACAGATCTGGGGAAGGCTACAAAAAATTCTAGCAGAATTGAAGGTTCGATTCGCAAGAGCATTGCTGCTTTGTAAATACTTAAATGGAAGAGTTTTGGGACAACCATGACTCTTCTTAGCTGGCCACATGGTCAAACTGAACAATTATGGAAGAAGGAAATGATAAGAGAGGTGAACAAGAACCCAATGATCACACTGGCTGAACTCCGGAGAACCTGTGTGGAGATGAGAGAAACGTCCAGAACGACAACCATCACTGCAACACTCCATCAAGCTGGGCTTTATGACAGAGTAGCCAGATAGAAGTCTTGTGGAAAATGTGGGTGTGGAAAATGGCACATAAAGAACTTTTAGACTGTGAGAAACAAAATGTCTGAAGGAAACCAGGCACTGCTCACCACCTTTGCAACACCATTCCTGAGGTAAAGCATGGTGGTGGCTGCATCATACTATGGGGTTGTTTTTCAGTAGCAGGGACTGAGAGACTAGCAAAGTTCAGAGATATCTTTATAAACCTGCTCTACAGCACTCTGGACCTCAGAGTGGGCTGAAGATTCAGCCTTCCAACAGGATAATGACCTTAAGCACAAAGAAAAAACAATGCAGAAGTAGGCTTAGGGAAATCTCTGGCAATGTTCTTGAATTGCCCAGCCACAGTCCGAATTTGAACCCTATCATGCATCTCTGGAGACTCTCTCACTCTCCACTAATGGTCTCTCCATCCAACCTGACAGAACTTGTAAGGATCTGCCAAAAAGAATGGCAGATCCCCAAATCTGGGTGTTTGAAGCTATAAGTATGTATTTGCTACCAAAGGTGCTTCAAAGAGGTACTGAGTAAAAAGTCTGAATACTTGTGCCACTGTCATATTTCATGTTTATATTTTTAATAAATTTGCCAAAAAAAAATGTAATCCTGTTTTCATTTTGTCATTCTGGGGTAGAAGGCTGCAAAATTGCAAAATGTGAGTAAAAGTGTAGGGTTCTGAATACACTGTATGTTATCTTTTTGCCTTTAAAAAATGGGACATGGTAAGCCTTAAAGTGCCACTAAAAGGTACATTAAACTTTGCAATGTGAATTTGGAGGTGGCATCAGATATTCACAACTATGTGGTGCATTTAAGAAATGACTTCTTCTGTAAATCACACTTTTCAGTTTTAAACCAGCTTCTCTTTCTCTCTTGCCTGGGCAGCTTTGGTATGTTCCCTCCATCTCCCTACATCTACAGTATGCTGTTTTTATCCCTGTATCCGAAAGATGTTCATTGCAGGTCAGTTGGTATTGGTGCTTTGGCTCAGTCTATATGAGTGTGGGTGTGCATATGAGTCTGATTCAGGGTTTGGTTTCATCATTGTGCCCAGTACTGTTATTTAAAAACAGTCAAAACAAAGTGTTCAAATAAATAATGCAGTGCTTCAAACGTTATTGAATAAATAAATAATCCATTAAAATGGTAAAAATCCAAGGCATTAAAACAAGGCTAAAACAAGATTAAAATCCTTCTAACGACATTGGGGTCACACCAGCCAAGCTCTGCTCCTTCCCAGTCTCTCCAGCTTACCCAAGGTCTATTCAGTGAGAGAGACTTCAGCCTCCGCAGTCCTCATTGTACTGACCCCCATCATGCCTGCCTCCGCCAATGTCTGCCTGACTGATCAGATTGTCCTCCCGTCTTCCTTCTCGCACTCTATGTCGTCCCTCGGGTGCCTAGGGCGGACTTTTCCCCGATCGTACCTACTCTATTAAAAGCCTCAGTGCGAGCGATCCTGTCCCATGATTGCTGATCACTCGCTCTATCTGGGACCCCTGACCGTGCTGACCTCTCTCTTTCACAGCGGGCTGGCTTGTCCACTCTTTCTCCAATGCTGCTCTCTCTCTCTTTCCACCTGTTCCTTTCCTTTACCGTTCTTTTTCTTCCACACTCGTGCTTCTCCTATTTATTACAGGGATGTGGCTCAGGTGTGGTGATTAGAAGCTCCCGGCTTCAATTACGAATGTGGATGATTCCTCACCTGTGCACATAAGCAAGGAAACGCCCGCCTCACGTAGCATCCAGGAACCGCTCCAGTCACAATACCGTGCCCCCTCTTTAAGCCGCAAGTGTGGCGATTATTTATTTAAAAACTGGGCTTTCATCTCTGCTGTGGACCTGCTATTCCACACCATTATGATTATTTCTTCCAGATTTACAGATTCTCCTGCCATGGTAGGTATTATCTCTGAATGCTCAATTACAGAAAAAATTACTCTTACACTTAAATAGAAAAATAACTTTTAGATTTAAGTTTCCTAAATTCATGACATAATAACTCAAATCAGCTTGCTGTAGTTATAGGAACCATAGATTTGGCACTGTCTTTATGTGTCAGGACCTTCATTATAATATGACAGGTGTTACAGTTCCACGTTCCTACCAACTCTTTGAAATTAATTAGTTTAATGGTGTCAGATATATCCATATTTCCTTCTCCCCATTTTAGGCACATTAAAAGGGATTTTGGTTCCGTATAAATACGCTCAAAGTGCTAGTCAGGTCTCCATTCTACTATATCCAGTTGAGTGCCATTCTCTTGGACAATTAAAATTCCCAATCCGAGATGCCCGATTATCCTGAATTTGAAATTACTGTGATGGCACAGGGGCCATCTTTCAGACCCTAAATTGAGTTCTTCTTTGGACTATGACTGTGCCAGTTGACAGCATATATGCATGAAATACTAAACAAAAGGGTTTGATTTTTCAGGTGATATTTATTCATCAGGTTATGCATTTATTTTACTGTGATAAGATTTCACTGGACATGTAAAAGTGGCAGATGCTGTCCAACATAAAACAGAAGATGCCTGCCTCTGTAAACAGATTAAATAATACTGCTTTTAGGTGGCTTAGTGGGTATCTCCTGGTTTGGATTAAGGCTTGGGAAACTGCCTGACTGAAGTTAACACATTTTTTAGATTTTTTTCTTCAAAACTTTCAAGTTAGATTAAATGAATACTGCACCCAAACATGATTTTTTAATATGTTTTACGTACCCCATGTACTTTGTAGTGGCAGCCAGGAAAAATCTGAATCTCATGTTTTCATGCAGAATGGAGAGAAAGAAGTTTAGGACATAACAAAACTCAATAGTGGCCAGTACTATACAACAACACACAATGCGAGAAAACGTCTATGGAAAAAGAAAACAAATCTCATGTTGCATAATCCACAGGTTTATTATCTAGTAGCTTGCTCAAAACATGTAGAACCAATGCTTTTTGCTTAAATATATTTTTTGTGTTGATAGAGTAATATACTGTATTCCTCTACTTTCCCCTTTTGTATTATTAATATATAGCCTTTGTCAGAATGCCTCAAATCTCCAAGACTTTCCACTGTTTATAAGGTATTGTAGTATATAAATTCCTTATATAATTCCCTTCTACATTTATAACCTCTGGCAATAAGGTGCAGTAAAAGACATGCAGGAGTTAAGTTACAATTAAACAATGTATTATTGATAATATTCATAAATAATAACAATATGCAAAGTACATTAGAATATTGGCAACCATACAACCTGATAAATGCTGATGGGTAGTTTCAAGTGGCACACACACTTGTTAGTTACTTAAAATGTCTCTAGTTAAGGCATCATTTGTGGTCAGCTTTCTTCAGAACAGGCTGCATGTCTGTCTCAATATGGCTACCGAGCTGTGCTCTTTATTGTGTTGTGCTTTTCAGTTCATGGTATGTGAGATGGTCTTTCATCAGTTTGGTAAAAGAGAGAGAGAGCTGGGTAAAGCAAGCAAATTTATAGGTTTTCTGTCCAACCCCTACAGCCAATAGGGCATCATAGTACTTAAAAGCTTTTGATACAAACCAATTCCATACAGCCATACTTCAGACCAATGGGGGGATAGAACACCTTCATACCTGCCACTCCCCAAAACCATATGTTAAGGTAAAGCTTGGCAGTTAGGCAGCCTGGCTTTTCTGTGGTGGTTGAGAGAGAGCCCTGCAGAGAAACATTTGCCAAACTTATTTGAGGCACTTCCCCCAAGCCTGTCGTAAAATTCACTATCCTGACTTAGTTCTATGGGGGTAAACATGAATGCTTGTCACTAAGTTACAAATAAAGACATACAAAATATTTATCAACTTGTATGCAAAATTTCACATCACAACAACCATACATACGGAATTATCCACAAAGACATAAAAGGGAAATCTAAAGACTCACAGGAAGTAATTTTTGAATTGAAGGCAGGACTCTTTACCAAAAAGAGATGGGGAAAGGTGGGTCTTCAAGTACAAAAGTCACCATAATTAGATTGGGGTCTAGAGGCAAGGGCAAGTTTAGCAGCTATACTTCCCAGACATAAGAATTTACATTGGTACAAGGCCTGAAAGGTCAAAGGGTATAAGAATATGTGGCAAGAACGGTATGGTAAGTAACAGCATTGATCAGAGTGAGCCAGTTGGTCAATCTTCACTCTATTTCTTTTGATGTGTCTGCAAAGGACAAGCTCCACGTTAAGTTCCTGCTGTACCCTTATTGCTTCTGAGATAGTTACTGGCTCCCCGCAAACCTTATTTGGCTGGGAGGAGTTAGAAAATTGTTGAATGAACCACTGATCTTACTGTGACTTCTTTAGACTCTAAGATATTAGGCAATATTATTTATATATGGAAGGTTAATAAATTCAACTCTTAAAAGGAAGGAGGAAATTTAGAGTTAGGCTGAGCCATGCTAGAAGTATAAACAGTAAATCCTTTTATGCTTAAATTTATTGCATACTGTCAATGTAAGAATTACGTCAGTTGAAGTCAATTGTGTTTTTTATGCTTGCAAATTGCCTGAATTGAACTTCCCTGCAACCAAGGAAGAATCACCTAAGAATTATTCCATACAAAAATGTGTGTAGTCACTGGAAAATCACCAGTGCCTGGTATATTAACCAGGTATATATATTATATATAACCAGGAATATACAGTATATTAACTATATATATTATATATAACCAGGTATATACAGTATATTAACTATATTAATTATATATAACCAGGTATATATATTAACCTGGTATATTACTAGTGCCTGGTCAGAAGGGATTGTAATATCCCTGTGGTTGAAATTAGTGGAGTAGGATGGAGTTGTAAGATTTCAAAGGAATCACACTGTGATGCACAGTGGAATTTTTTGGATATTCATCTGTCCATCCCAGTAAATACTGAAAAAGGTTTCCATGAGGCTCATGCTCCTATAGACAATAGGTCAAAGACTGCCAATGCTAGGACTGATGCCACATCTCATCTTAAAGATGCTTAACTGTCCTGTCCATTTTGAACATCCAGCACTTCAAAGGGCAACGTATTGACAGCATTTGCTGATAACACAGCAGTACGATATCAGGGCAATACAGAACTGCTTTGTTCCTTTAGCAAGTAGCAAATCTCAGGCAAAGCTGAATTAAAAATCAAGCAGAACAAACAGAACACAATTAACGACAAGACGGCAGCAGATAAACAACTGCTCAATCTCCGTTCTTAAAGAACACCGGGAATAGGTTATATCTTTGAAATGCCACAGAGACCAGCTAAAACGCAAGATAGCAAAAAGAGAGGAGAAAAAAAAACACACACACACAGAATCAGTAAGGTTGCTTAAAAGGTAAGCTATTCAGTTGAAGCCTATGCTTGTCTGATGTAATGATAAATTACTGCTTTATTATAAGTTCCTGTTCAGGGCTCAAATGGGACTTCCTTTGATATTGAGGGCCAACAGCAGAGGACGGAGCTGATTTACATGGCCCACCTTGTAGACACAGGAAAGTCAAAACAAAGACACAACGCTTTCCCTTGGAAAATGTCGAGGACAGGCACATACTTACGGTATATATACATTAATCTAATAAAAACTCATGTTCTAACACTTCAGTCATGAGTGACTTGTTCTGGGATATCCTAGTCCCTTAAACTTGAGTAACTGCAAATGAAAATACACTTAACAACAACCTGCCTCCAACGAGTCAACCCAAAATAGACTTTCTTCATTCCGTTTTAGCTTGTTACACATGCCACACACAAAAGTTGTCTTTCTTTTTATTTCTTTGTAGTTGAAACGGACTACAGTACAAAGTGGATGAAGAGGACGTTTCAAATTCCATAACTCCAAAATATTACAAATGAGGATGTTTTTTCATCTTCTGTCTTACTGAAGATGGGGATGGAATTTTAGGTCATGGAGGGAGCACGCCCTAGTGCCAATGAATTCACCAATTATATAGAGAAGAGCAGGCTGCTTGATCAAATATCTTGAAGTCTTCTTTACCAATGTGTCACAAAAATTATATCAGTGGCATATGAATCATGTTCAACAGGAATCCAAGACAGACAAGCTTCTAGTATATACTGGAGAGGTGGGCTTAACTACTGCACCTACATCATCAGATAAGAATTAGCACAAGGGTATGACAATTTCAGTGTTTACTTTTCAGTTTTTGAATAATTATCTTTCTCTTTTTCATTATGTCAGGTAAGAGTGCTTGACCTTAAAGAGCTTCAATTATAGATAAGTAACTTGGCTTTATACATTAAAACCACGTCTGAACTGGACTATGGGTGCTGTCATACACGCATGCATGGGATGCAGTCTAAGGTCTTAACTGGGGGTAAGATGCAGAGTCAAGGTTTGACAAATGGTACCAATGCCTTTTGTCCCTCTTCCATAGACCACCAGAAAGAAAGTCCAGCTAAGACTCTGCCCACTTCCAGTGCCACAATACGCCCTCCTGCAGACCTTATTTCCACTTGAGATCCTGCCCTTTCCTGTCCTGCACCTATAAACCCAGAGCACTCCATTCTCCAAATCAGTCACTATTTTGGCTCAGGCTCTTCTCATTACTCACTTTTCTACCTTTAATTTGATTGTTGGCAACAATATACAGGGTGCACCCCCCCGAACGTTTGTCATCTGTGTTTCACAGTGCAATTATTGAACAATTTTATGTTAGAATTGTCATATTACTAAAACCATCAGTTCAGCTCATACAGAAAATAATATGAAAAAGATGTGAGAAGAAAATAGGGGGAGGAATGAAATGTAAAGCTTCAGAAAATTTCCTTTTTACATTTTTATTCCCAAAGCTGAACAAAAGGCAACAGTAGATTTCCACAGAGTTAGTGAAAATTTACAGAAAGAAGAAATAAATAAGAAACTCTCTTTATGCAGGAGCATAGAGAATGAGAATTCTGACCACTCAGACAGGGAAACTGACATTTTTATTATCTTGTCTGCAGCAGAAATCTGTTCCCCGTGGACAAAGCTTCACTTGCAGCAATGGAAACAGAGTCCAAGAGTAATTGCATTATTCACTTTGTTTATTCAGTAGGCAACCAAAGAATCAGTAAGTAGACATTGTCTCTAATAGAGGGACCGCAGTTGGTAGAAGGCAGAGAATAAAAATATGTGTGTGTAAAATTAATTCAAACAACATAAGACTAAAAAGATAATTACTGGTCATGAACAGGATAGATTGTTTTTAAGCGGTCTGTCTTTTGACTACATCAGCCTAATTCAGTACCAGGCTTATGGGGAGCAGGTGACCTACGTTTAATTTTACTGCATTTTTTTTTTTTTGCTTCTTTTTTCGCCACTAAATCCAGTAAGGCCTTTTGAGTTAGGTCTTTCAAAACCAGCAGTTCATTTGAGGCAGAAGTAGTAACTTTCTGGAAATCAATTATTAGAAACACACCCTGTGCCTATTAGCACCGCATGCATCACATATACTGGCGTATGATGCTTATTTGTGGTATGTCCTTACGATAAGCAATTTTGTTTAAGTCTGAAGGTGCATTTCTATTTACTGTCTTATCCAATATTGTATTTCAGAACAAAAGGAATGAATAGGGACTAAATGAACAAAAAAGTGTCAAAAGCCAAACTAAGCTTGTTACCGAAAAGACTAATTGATCTTTCGTCAAAAAGGAAGTTGAAGTTCATGCCCAAGTGGCAATGCACATGTAGGTTTCACAATTGTTATCTAAATCTTGGATGATCTCGAACAGCCAGGGTGAACATTTCAGCCGTTGTGCCAAATAACACCCTAATTACAGTACATAGCAACACTTAGCAATTACACCACAAGAAAGACACAAAATAATTTAAAGCCACTAGAAGAGTACTTTGAATCATAAAATTAATATTAAGATTGAATTCAATGAACCCAAACACCTTAGTAAATTAATTTTATTATGTACAATTCATCAGAAAAATTTTTTTTAATCAGAAACGAAAAAAGATATTAATACATCTATAGTGTGATAGCAGAGGCAGGTAGCATTTACTTCTAATTTTTTGTTTTTATTCTTTTTTCAGTGTTCACTCAGTTATAGCTAATCATTAACAGCCTGAATTGTTATGGTGCACATGAATTTCTCTAAAGATTCTATTTAAATTCCACTTATTTACTATCACCTTTCTCCCATAATGCTATTATGTAGGCACCTCATCTCCCCTTCTTTTTTAACACTCTGAATAAGGATAACCTTTAAATTGTATCCTTCAATCAAGTTTACTTTCTCACCTTTTACACCTTACTGCAGAGATCCAAATTATACATAAATGGGCAAGGAGGCTAAGGATCTGCACTGGCAATCGGAAGGTTGCTGGTTCGAATCCTGTAAAATGCCAAAAGGGACTCTGCTCTGTTGGGCCCTTGAGCAAGGCCCTTAACCTGCAATTGCTAAGCACTTTGAGTAGTGAGAAAAGCGCTATATAAATGCAAAGAATTATTATTATTACTTGCCCCCAGTGACATTATGTTGTCTACACTATCACGTGAAAAACTACTGCTGCTGTAGCCACACCAATTACCAAAACTAAAATTTATTAAGTTTATTATGATGCACAGTGGATGTACATGGACTGATACAAATGCAATGCATTAAACCAGTGTCACATACGTGTTCATGGGAGGCAGCCAAAGGGCTCGAAGGAAGGTAATTCCACACCAGACCAGGCAGTGGTGAGGTGTACTGATCCTTTCTTTTTTTCCACTGCAGACCCATTATTGGAAATTCCGCCTGTCCTCCATGACGTCACTTCTGGTTAGAAGCCCCATAATGTCCTTTCTGGTCAGAAGCTGGATGACGTCCCTTCTGGTCACAAGCCTGATGATGTCACTTCCAGTTCTGTTCATAATTACCTCACTTCCTCTCACACACTTTAAAAACCCACCATCTCGACCTCACCGGTTAGTTCTGTTATGGACTCGAAACTGTATACATCTGTACTAAAAATTCATCCATTTGCAGCCAGGAAAAATTATACGGGTGGCTACCGCAACACTTTTGTGTGGCTCTTGTCTCATATTTGACACCAGTCTACTGTGGAGTGCTGCAAAGAAATTCATAACGGTACCAATGTGACTTTGTTTTTAATGTACTCTGTCATACACTATGTGCCATCATGTGTTACACAATAGTACGTAACACTTATTCTGTCAGTGTGTTGCATATGTATCTCTGTTATAAAGATGCTAGGAAAGCATAATGTGGTCAGCTTTCTTCAAAACAGGCCGCATGTCTGTCTCAATATGGCTACCGAGCTGTGCTCTTCATTGTGTTGTGCTTTTCAGTGCATGGTATGTGAGATGGTCTTTCATCAGTTTGGTAATAGAGAGAGAGAGAGCTGGGTAAAGTAAGCAAATTTATAGGTTTTCTGTGAATAGTACAGCCTAGTTTGTTCTGTAGGCCAAGAAAAGAAACAATATGTAATAGTGGTGGTTTAACTTATATGATCATTATTATCACATGTGAATTACTAGACATTAATAAAGCAGACATTAAATTAAATAAGAGGAAATTTATTGAATTGCTGCTGCAACATCTAATACACAGATGGTGAAGTGAACATATGTAGGAGCAGTGCAACCTTTGCTTACCTCATTTTTTTTACACTCTAAAATACCATTTAGTGACAAGATTTTGGGCAAGAAAGACTGCTAAATTGGATCTGTCGCGCTTAAAGCAAGATCTCACCAGGCTGACATTGTCGCTAGCTGTAAACACTCTCTTTGAAGCCGCACTTGCTGCATAAGTGCACATAGGCCACAGGCCAGGCTATCACATCAGAGGATCTGTTGTCATGTCCAATGCTTGCTGCTGTAAGTACCATGTCACTTCATGATCAACTCATTTTTGATAAGGTCTTGGCTGGCTGTTTGACTCTTTCCTGTTCTCTGGAAAGCACTAAGTGAGGCATTTGCTCCATTCCAGGATGAAAAGGTTGCCTTTTGTCCTGCATTTTTCTTTTCTGATGGATATTGACAAAGAAAGCGGGGTTTGTGGCAGAGAAGGTGCTGTGTAGAACAGGAAGTGGAGGCCATTGTGGCCCATCAAGTTAATGTTCAGGTACAAGTTAAAGTTCAAGTTTACTGCCATATGCACAGGAAGTGAAATTCCTACTTGCAAATCTGACCATGAAGTTAACCAATTGCCAGGAGGCTTTCAGTGTTAGAGGAAAATTGTGTTACAATGTTTGCTGTACAGGTACTAGTGAATACCTCACTAAAATGTTTACTCACAACTAGTGTTGAGTGATTACATCAGAAAAAAATGGATTTCCCTATCATGAATATTGTTCAATTGTGTGTTTTACTTACGCTGACCTGGGTTTATAAACCTGTATTCTCAAGTTCTAACTGCAGGATGACACTCTTCATAAATTATACTCTACCACTTAGTGCCAAAAATAGTTAGCAAACCAGAGTCTTATAGCAATTAACTAAATAAACTACTCTACCATTAATTACTGTTCATTCAAATGAATTGGGCCCTCCTGTTCTGCTTAGTTTACATAAGAAAAGTGCTCATATATGGTAGGTGGAAGAGTATTTGATTTTAGAAAGATATCCACATTGACTGTTGTGATTCACTCGATTGCAGAGTATGTGCACTCTTGCAGGCTAGGGTGTGTAATTTTAGGAGGAATATTTTGCTGTTAAGTGGTACAGGGTAAATATGAGACAATGGGTATTTATAAGAATCATTTTGTGTTGTTTTTGGGTAAATATTAAACTCCAAAATTTTCAGCAGTACCTGCAAGAATCAATATATGAATTTCATAATGATCCATTCCTTGCTGTACAAAATGCATGATTCCCTTGTCAAATTCAGTTTATAGGGCAACACATAACTGTATGCTGTTGGCTAGACTACTCCTCCACTAAGAAGGACTTCTAGACTTATCTCAACTCATGGTCACACACATTGGATTTCATATGAAAATGAGCATAGAAGTTGAAAAATGCAAAACAAGTCATGTGCAACTATGATTATTCAAATTAAGTACTGTCTGCTCTTGAAATCACCAATTACTTGCTTATATAAATTTTGAGACTTCTGAACTCTTTGAGACCTTCCCAAATGGAATGACACACAGAAGTGTGACTGCCGCATCTGTTGAGGGTTACTTGTCCGCCGGCGAGGCAACCGCAGATTCGCAGCACCACAGAAACAACTACAAACTGACCGCTGCCACATGGAAAAGTGCCAGTCGCCCGATGAATGATGCAGGGAACAGTATAACTTGGCCACTGACCTGGCCCTGACCCTGCCTGTTTGCTGTGTCTGAGTATAGTTGAATGGCAGATCCCGCTACACTAAATAACTGTGCTGTTCCTGTTTCGAGTTGAATAAAGCTGGTTTTGCTAAAGTACTGAGACTCAGCCTCATCTTTGGGGTGCAAGACACCAAATCACGCATCACAAATTATCTCAACTGCCCTTATGGGAGTAGATCATAGTTACAGAAAACCCTAGTAAGTTATAAGTAACTGAAATACTATAAGTCCTCAAATATAACCCACAACAAAAAGTTCATACACAAAAAGTCAAAGTTGATCTGATAAGAATAATTAATCCTTCTAAACCTCCTCTAGAAAATTTAGCAACAAGGGAATGACATATAGTATTGTGGAACTGCTAGAACTAAACCTATGAATCAATGCAGCACATGCTGAACCTTTGAACCTAAACAATTGCCATTGAATTCCTAACACTGAAGGGCAAGAAAAAGTAAAGCAAAGCAAATATATGGATATGCTTTATCACTGACATGTACATATTTGTATTTCAGCAGCTTCACATAGGGATGCAAATACCACTGTCAAAACCCATGAGTCTGATGTCAAACTGGCACAACCTGAAACGAGAAGGGGAATTTCTCTTTGCGTCTGACAGGAGAGCTCTGATTTTAATGTGTCAAGTTCTCAAATTAACTGTGTTTTGACATGACTGCTGTCCTAGGCAAAATCTTTCATTGCTTCTGCAAACAGTTCATTCCACCAAATTCCCGCTGCAGTAATACTATATACTACATTTCTCACATGAATATTATCTTCCCTAGGATAAATTACTGGAAAGAGCTGCAGGTTAATAGAGAGGACTATAGCAGCCTGGACCTACAAAATATTATTTTAACTCTTTAAATATTGCATGCCAAGAAAAAAATATAAGAAAAATGAAGGAAATTTAACAATGCATTGTACTGAATGCCTGAAATATTAGCAACCTGAAAATAGTAAATTTTTCCTCTGTTATAAAAATAGAGCGAACGCCAAACACCAATCCTAACTGCCTTATCATTATTTCTAAGGGGTTTATTTGCCAATACTTGTTACTGGATAATAAAAACTACTTTTCAGTTGTTTGCTAAGCCATTTTGATTTGTTTGATAAAAGGGTGTTGGACAAACTGTTATATCCACACTACCACACCACTTTCACCACTACCTACTAAGAAACCTTTCCCATAATACATTTGGAATTCTTTGCACATTCTGTCTCCAGTGAGCTTCACAAACCTTAGACATAACAAACTGAATCACAGTAATGAACAACACAATGTACTGGCAAAGCTATCAATCATAGTGTAGTGTAGGGCGCGGGAAGTCAAAAGAAAGATGGAAAAAGAATCTTATCTGAAGTTAAGAGGGACAAAAAATCTAAAGTTAGTTAAAGTGAAATACAGCGTTTCAAAGAAGAATTAACTAATGCCATGCAATGCAGAGAGTTTGTCTGAGCCACCTCAACATGGAATAACGTGTCTGCAAGTCCAGCATACAGTATATCAGTGGAACTTTATTTATTCCATATAAAGCCCTGTGATACGCTGCCCGGACACAGACAGACGGACACCATTCTTAAGTCCACCACACGTTTATTCGCCATATTTACAGTCTAATAAAGTGCAGAACCCAGTGCCTCAAGCACCAAACTCCCCCAAAGTCCAGGCCTCTCTCAGTCTCTGCCTGCTCTTCAGCCCGCCTGCACTCTCCTGCACACAAACCTTGTCCACTCCTCACCCAGCTCCAGTCCTTCTTTGCAGGGAGGCGGCCCCTTTTATAAGTGCCCGGATGGGCTCCAGGTGATCCCCGACACTCCCTAGACACTCCCCTGTGTGGCGGAAGTGCCAGCTGTATTCCCGGAAGCCCTCCAGGTGCTCCCAATCTTCTTCCCCCCAGCACTTCCTGGTGTGACGGAAGTGTTGGGGTTCCGGGTCCTTCAGGCATAGGGGTGCCCCCTGGCGGAGACCACGGTCCCCTACAGGGTTGGGCTTCCAAGCCCTGCACCCGTGGCCCCTAAAGGAACCAGGGCGGTCGCCCTCTCGTGATCTGGAGGAGGCATGAGCCCTCCTCCTGTCTTCCTGGGCGTCCCGGCTGGGTGCCACTCCCAGCCGTCTGCCACAGCCCTAATGAGTCTACTTGTGACAGGCTACATTATATGTTTCTAATGATTTGGTGGGGAGGCTGGTCCACTTGTCCATGTAAAAAGTAGCACTAAGTTCTCTAAAAACCATTCCCATTTTGCCATATATGCTATTTTATCAAAAGTATCTTGGGCATACTATTCCCCTTAAGGTTAAGGTCTTCCTGCATCTCACCTCCAATATTTCAGATAAATAAGCCTGAAATTCACTCTATTATAAAGTTTTAGAGTCATTTCAGATGCATTCCTGTGCTTCTGTCTGCTACTTCAGTTGTGGTACCTTCTAGGCTTTTTGCCACCATTATGTGCAGTTCCAGATGTAGTTCTTGTACTTCTTGCTGTTGGTCTGAGGTACTTTCAGTTGATCTTTCCAGTGCAGCTTCAGTTCTGGTGCCTTCAGGGATTTCCATCCTGGAGCATTTGTTTTATTATGATAGGGTTCCTTATTCCTAGGAGGTCTCTTTCTAGCACATATGAACACTAACAGAAACTTATCCTGTTAACTGTATCATCGCATTATGGAGCCAAGTCTGTCCCTTGCAATCCTTTCTAAGTTAGTCAAACTTTTATTGCATATGTGTCTACTACAAGCCAATTTTCTGTCATGTCCTGGGAATACAGTGGCAGAGATGTGAAGAGCCCAATATTTTGTTTTGACTACTGTATGTTAGTCTTTTTTATGGCAGCAACATTATAAATACCAAACAAATATTACCTTGTTTTTTTCTTTCTTTCTAATAACCACAGGTTTATTGAGAGCAATATATACACCAATCAACCACAAATATTAAAACCACCTACCTAATCATGGGTAGGTTCCCTTCGTATCTGTCGAGGCTCAGACTTCACTAGACCTCTGAAGGTGTCCACCGGTATCTGGCAATAAGACGTCAGCAGATGTCCTGTAAGTTATGAGGTGGAGGCCTCCATGGATCAGAATTTGTTATTCCAGCACATCCCACAGATGCTGGATCCGATTAAGATTTGGGTAATTTGGAGGCCAAGTCAACACCTTTAACACTTCTTCATGTTCCTCAAACCAATCCTAAACAATTCTTGCAATGTGGAAAGGCAATTTATTCTGCCGAAAGAGACAACTGCTGTAAGGTAATACTGTTGTCATGAAGGGGTGTACGTGGTCTGCAACAGTCATTAGGTAGGTGGTACATGTCGAAGTAACATTCACATGAATACCAGAACCCAAGATTTCCCAGCAGGACACTGGCCAGAGCATCAGACAGCCTCTGCTGGCTTGCCTTCTTCTCATAGTGCATCTTGCTGCCATCTCTTCCCCAGGGAAACGACACACAAGTACCCAGCCATCCACATGATCTAAAAGAAAGCATGATTAATCAGACCACGCCATCTTCTTCCATTGCTCCATGGTCTAGTTCTGTAGGCATTTTCGGTGGTTGACATGGACCAGCATGGACACTCTGGCCAGTCTGCGGTTTCACAGCCCCATATGAAGCAAGCTGAGATACATTGTGTGTTCTGATACCTTTCTCTTATGGCCAGCATTAAGTTTTCAGCAATTTGTACTTCAGTAGGCTCCACTGTGGGCCCATGATCCTGTCACCAGTTATCTTGTTGTCCTACCTGAAGACAGCTTTTGGTAGGTACTAACCACATTGCCAGACAGCCCTCATTGGAGAGGCTCTGACCAAGTTGTTTAGCAATCACAATTTGGCCCTTGTGAAAGTTGCTTAGATTCTTACACTTGCCTATTTTTCCCGTTTCCAATACATCAGCTTCAAGAATTGACTGTTCATGTGTTGCCTAATACCTGTATATCTCACCGCATTACAGGTGTCTATGAAACAAGATAATCAATGGTATTCATGTCACCAGTCAGTGGTTTTAACATTGTTGCTGATCAGTGTATAATGCTCTGAATCAGAGATCCCAATCACATAAATGCCAACAAAAACCTCATGTTGTATGTAATGGCTGTTTGAAATAGTCTTCTGCCGGTTACCCTTGCAATTACCATTTAAACACGACAGATGGTGCACACATGTGGCACTGGCAGTTCTTCCACCAGAATTTAAATGTGCAATTCAATTAAATTCAATTTACTCTTGCATAGCTATCTTCATTGTGTGCATGCTCAGAGCATTACACCTATTTACATGTATATTATCAAAATTATATGACATATAAGCATATACTTTTGTAATACAACAAAACAAAATAATAGGCCTCATCATTGCTATCTTTTTGTTCAGGTACATTCCATTTAATCAAAACCAGATTGCCTTAAGTGTTCTAACATTTTTGGTTGAGACGCCCATAAGAGTGACACTGGAGTCTAATTGCTGGCTGGTTCTGCCCTTAACCATCATGGTTCAATGTCTTTCACTGGTTAATTTTCTGAGTGCTACATGTAGCAGTTATTGATAAAGCACACATATTTGTGCAATAACCATCATGCCATCACTCTTAATTTACATTAGCCAGACTAAGGTATTTCCAGAATAATGTTAAAAAAGCAGGTACATAAAACTCATACATTTTCAGTTATGCTCACTTTCTTATTCAATCAGTCATTGTATTCAATCAATACAAACAAACAAAACAACAGAGATGAGGTCCAACAGGTTCACTTTTCACATGCAGAAAGAAAATAATCAATTATTGTTAAAAAAAAAAAAAAAACAAAACAGAAAAAGATCATATCATATTCCAAAAAGCCTTTACCTTAAATGATCAAGAATAAGGATTACCTTGAAAATTTCATGCCAAATGTGGGCTTAATATTCCTGGACAATTTTAATAATATCAGATGCCATGTTTACTACACGAAGGGGGCATTACAAGGAACAGATACCGAAAGTCTATATAAAAGTAAAATGGTTTGAAATATGTGTAATAATAAAACAATTCCAAGAAAGTCACTGGAAGTAACTGAATTATTTGTGCATTTGAGGTAAGATGTTGTAAATTTCTGCATGCAAGTCTCTTCATTACTTGAAAATCACAAAAAAGAAAGTTAGAAACTGAATTGCATTGATGATAAATTCATTAAGCATGAAAGAGAAGCTACTAATTGACAGGTACCTTAGGAGTCAACACATGTAGTATGTGCAGCTACTGTGAAAAAAAAATGCTTATAGAGAATAGAAACTAGGAAAAGAGTGTTGAAAGTGTACAGATCAGAAGTATTTTGCAAGAGTGTGCTGATCCAGCAAAGAAGTAGCAGAATATACCACAAGTAAAAGTCAGAAAGATATTCAGAATCTGACAGGGGAAGCAGTGTAGGAGAGGAACAAAACCTCAAATATAGATCATGTTTTTGCACAAGTTTAAGTAGGCATGCACAGAAAACACATTTCTAACATTGGAAGAATCATATAGATTGATACAGCAGCTTAAAGAGTCAGGCTGTGACAGAACCTTTTAAAATAAGGGTCACCATTCAGTACAAACAACTTCCTGAACAGATTCTAACTATATACAAGCAATGTTTATATTCTGTCATTTTAGAGCTACACTTTATCTGTGAATAAAGATAAATTTCTTTTAATCATATTGAAAAAAATAGAAATTTTGCCATATAACTGATACAAATGAAACTAGAATAGATTTCGATTTGCGAAATTTTTTCTATAGATGTAACACTGGATAATACATGCATCCCTTTATGTCACACAACAGTGGGGTATGTCATTTCTCTTTTGTCTTTGGTTTGCTAAATTTACAGGCAAAGAAGAATCACTGCAATGAATAGGATGAATTCCCAACCATCAACTATTGACAAATGATACACATTAACAGAAGTCAATGCAGAAAACCTCTCAACATACTGTATAATAAAATTATTCATACAGATTTACAGGATAGCTTAGTGGTGCAGGAACCTGGGGTTTGATTCATTGGAGAATTAAAACGTTCCTGCCGTGTTCTAATGTGTTTCTTCAGATACTCCAGTTTCTTTCCACATCCCAAATGTGTATGGTATGTGGCCCAGTATGACTGAGTGTCGGTGACAATGTGTTCAACACTGGCTCTTGTTTTGTGCCTGATGTTAGAGAGATGGAGTCTGGCTCCTTGAAATCTAGTATCAAAAATTGAGATATATTCATGACAGGAGGCATAATACAGAAGTATTTCCTATGTGTTTTTAAATGATATTGTTCAACAACAGAAAAACAAACAGAAGGGCAGGCTTCCAGAAATCATTAACATGTCAGAAATGCTCACAAAGCTTTTGCCTTCCAAGTCACCGTGCCCAGGTCAGACCTCTGCTGCTGCCTCAGACTGTCTCGGATTTGAAAGGCAAAACAAAGACGAGACAAGCACTTTATTAACAAGGCCACAGAAAAGCACAGAGTCCCCAGGGGCTCAAAATGCATTACTCATCTAAAAATCAGTGCATCAGCCTTTGCACTGTCATGTTACAGGAAGCGATGAGGCGCTGAAAAGAATTTCCTTCTTGTAAACTGCCACTGTCCATGGTGCTGCAAATCAGCACTCCGAGTTTTTGAGTCTTGTCGGGGAAGATTCTTTTATAAGCTCAGTAGTAATAAAAAACAGCATTCTCTCTGATCTTTCCCTGCTGCGTTTCTAATGCTAGCAGGCATTTTTGTTTAGTGGTTAAAATATTGTAGGTTGGGCGGCACGGTGGCGCAGTGGGTAGCGCTGCTGCCTCGCAGTTGAGAGATCTGGGGACCTGGGTTCGATTCCCGGGTCCTCCCTGCGTTGAGTTTGCATGTTCTCCCCGTGTCTGCGTGGGTTTCCTCCGGGCACTCCGGTTTCCTCCCACATCCCAAAGACATGCAGGTTAGGTGGATTGGCGATTCTAAATTGGCCCTAGTGTGTGCTTGGTGTGTGGGTGTGTTTGTGTGTGTCCTGCGGTGGGTTGGCACCCTGCCCAGGATTGGTTCCCTGCCTTGTGCCCTGTGTTGGCTGGGATTGGTTCCAGCAGACCCCCGTGACCCTGTGTTCGGATTCAGCGGGTTAGAAACTGGATGGATGGATGGAATATTGTAGGTCACCATCACAAATCTTACTGCAGTGTCACTGTGTGACCCTGAGTAAATCATGCAACTTAGAAAATATGAAAATATGGATGTGTTAACATTTAAGGTGTATTCAAAATACTCCAAAGCAATACACAGCATGTAATCATCAGAAATTGCATATTTTTCTTATTTAAGTGCTTTGTTTAAAAAAAAAAAGCTCAAACCAAATACGCACCAACTACTAACTGTCATCCCAGCCCTAAATAATCCCATTAATATTACAATCATTTAAATAATCACAATAGATAGATTTCAAGTAATTAACAAACTGTTTTCCACTGATATCATTTCTAGGAGCTCTGAATATTCACCTAAAGCTTTCTATTTGTACTTTCGGAGTAATCATTTATCCTAACAACACTATCTCAACAGAGGGATAAGGTGTATTTCTAAATTTATTAAAAATAATAGAAAACTGTGATATGGAGGATCAAACATAACAATGATCACCTCTGAAGATTAGTTTTTCTTCCTGAATTTCTCATGAGATGCTGTTGTGCCTCAGGCACAGGATAAACATTAGGTCTTAAAGTAAACAAGATGGCTAATGATGGACGACTCTGGCATGGTTACAAAAGAAGATCCATTATTACGAGACAGGAAACTGGAGAATGCAGAGACATAGTCAGACAGGCCAAGGTCGGCACACCTTATTAGCAGAAGCTGCAACGGAAAGGACGAAGAAAAAGTTAAAGCAAACAAATTCAGGAACAAGTTAAAGTATGAGAGAGATGAAAGGCACAGGAGTATCTTAGCCATGCTGGAAGCTATTCTCTTTCTTTCAAACTCCGCTTTTGTATTTTTTTTTAATATTAACTCAAAACCTCTTAACCATCAAATATTATTTTTTCATTTGCTCATTTCCCAACGATTTGACACTCACACTTTCCTTTGTTAAATTTTCCCACTTCACAATAACATTTTTCTTTGTTGCTTTGCTTGCCCAAAGCTAAAGATTTGTTTTTCTCACCAGACACGTTTCATTTGTCTAGAAACTCATTTTTTTTCAGTATTTGTTTTACACTTTAATACGGATATTTTATTCCAATAAATGTAAACATGTTCCTCTTCTTTTCCTTCATAAATCATGTTGGCTTTCATTACTATTCACACAGTACATTTACACTAACATTTATTTGTTTTTATCCAAAGCAATGTACAAAAGAGGTCCACATAATTGAGTAAACATCAGTCTGGGGGACTATTTGGGAACAAGTTATGCAGGACAAGGTTTCAAAACTGATCATCACAATTGAAGAGCTCAGAACAAAATACAAGTGACTTAAATTTCCTAGGTCACAAACACTTAGCTGCTCATATCAGTTAGACAGAAATTCACCAAGCAAGAGAGTTTTCAAATGCTTCTTAAGGACACTGAGAGAGTCAGAAATTCAAATTAAGGTGGAAACTCATTCCACCAGCTAGGAGCTACACATGAAGAGTCTGAATTAAGGTTTGATGCAATACAGCCGTACAGAACTGAGTTAGCAAGAAGGAGTATAGGACCTTACGTGCATCTACTGATATATAGGTGATGACTACTCTCTAGGTAACTATCAAGGATTTGAACTTACTATGTACTGTGTCACACACGTGTACATGAGAGGCAGCTAAAGGCCTTGAATGAGGGCAATTCCGAATCAGACCAGGATGTGGCAGAGTGCACTGATTCTCTTTCTCACTTTTCTTCAGACAATTCATGGGAAATTCCACCTGGCCCTGTTGACGTCACCTCCGGGTCCAAAACTATGGATGAAGACCTTTCTGGTTTCGGTCCCTTTGATGTCATGTCCGGGCTGAGCCTATGGTTGAAGACCCTGCTGATCCCGGCCCCTTTGACGTCACTTCCTATACTGACCTTTAAAAGTCTCCACCTTTCCCCTATCCCCTCAGTTCTGTTTCGGACTTCGGTTTGTGCACATCAGTGCTATCACTTGTTTGAAATTTTGCAGCCATGGAAAACAATATCTGGGTGGCTGCCCCAAACCTTGCTATGGCTCTTGTTTGAGTTTGTGACAACTGCTACTGACAGGCAATGGAGTGATCTGAAGAGAGGACTGACAAGTGCCCAGCTTGGCTGGTTCAATACAAGATTTGCTGCTTCATATTGAATCATCTGTAGGGGCCTGGTTGACACATGCCTGTATTCCTGCTAGCAGAGAGTGGCAGTAGGTTCAGAAGTGACAAGACTAAAGCCTGGGGCAGGTGTTGGGGCTGCATTCTCCATTATATATAGTCTGTTTTATGTACAGTATATTCTATATAGAGTGAAGGAGCTGGCCATCAATCACCATACAGATTTTGCAGATGTTAGCAATAAGGAGTTGAGCTGAGCAAGGATGGGGAGCTGAATAGACAGACAAGCTAGGATAATAAGAAGGTCCACCTTTGCTATGTTGAGCTGGCGATGGTGCTCCTTTATCCAGGTTGCAATATTAGTCAGGTATGCCGAGTATCTAGTTGATACTGTGTGGCTCTTTGGAGGGAATGACAGGTTGATACTTTCTATGTATCATTGTCATACCACTAATATGAGAAATCATGGGACAAGATGATAGGGCCTAGAGAGGAGGACTAAGCTTTTCTGAGTTACGAGTTCATGATGCACCTGACGATTCACCAATCAGTCTTCAAACTGATGGGATCCCACCAATGTATACAATCCCACAGTTTCTTTCAAAATAAAAATGCTTCTTTATAAGATAAAACATTCCTTCAGCAAGCACCAATTTCCACTGCTTACCAGAGGAAAGTTCTGAAAATGCACTAATTTTCATTCCACCTTATGTAAAATGATACTCATGATGTTATACATCAATGTGTGTGTTGGTGCACATATACCTGTCATTAGTAAAAAATGCAATCTGACAAAGCAGTGAATGATCTATGAGATGCCCAATAATATTATCAGTACACATCACCCTGAGCACCAGAATGTAAAGGAAGCACTAACTAGCCAATATACTTTCATACATTTAACATCTTGCCAATGCAAGAATTTAGGAGCAAACTTCAAATGGCCTGAATGCAGTTAATTTAGATACACCGGAAAAGCTGAAAAACAAAAAAAGTAATAAAGAATGAGCATTTCAGTTCCATGGACACATTCATACAAATGATTTCTGGTGTGTGATGAGATGGCCAGGTTGGAAAACCTGTTTTTCTAGCAATGAGAGGACATCTGTGAAGCAGCAGCATGAACTGGCAACAACATGAGACATCCACAAAATGTTATACTTATTTTCCACTGAACAGATGCTGGCATTGTCTTATCTTAAATAAAAGTACTTCCCTAAGGCATCTCTCACTTTCTTTACTTCACCTGCTCTCTGCCCTCATCCAGAGTCAAAAATAGTTTGCCTAGCTAGACTTCAAAGACTCACATTTTTTGTAAATTTTCCTTAAAAACACTAAAGCTATGCATTGACCTTTTCATATGATTCAGTATTAAGAGTTTCACGAATACTTAACTGCTCATTTTTGGAACGGAGATTGTCTCACTTCTGTATTTAATCATTCAGCATTTTTTCAGATGACTCACTGGCTTTAAGTATTGCTTCTCATTAGTTGCTGGTTTCTAATTCAATAGTTTATTAATTTGACATAAATAGTTGCTAATAATTGAACTTCTTTCTCAGTTATACAGATTTCAGTAGCTTTCAATAATGTGGCTTTTACTTCTCCATCAAATTCAGGATGACATCAATTGCCGAGCTTCA
Source organism: Erpetoichthys calabaricus (assembly GCF_900747795.2). Classification (NCBI taxonomy): domain Eukaryota; kingdom Metazoa; phylum Chordata; class Cladistia; order Polypteriformes; family Polypteridae; genus Erpetoichthys; species Erpetoichthys calabaricus. The sequence continues at coordinate 100,220,178 of NC_041403.2, forward strand.
GTGCAAATGAGCCGATTCTGTCTCTTTGTCATTTGAGACTCTGGGGTTTGAATTGTTTGTTTTCTTTTGTGTCAGGCTGGCACCATGTCCAGGGATTGTCCCTGCCTTGTGCCCAATACTTTCTAGAATACGCTGCAGCTTTCTTGTGACCCTGCTTATGATAAACAGGTTTGGAAGATGGACGGATGGATGGATGGATGGATGGATGGATGGATGGATGGATGGATGGATGGATGGATATTTTCTTTTACATCAACAGTAAGGTGTAAATAAAATGGTAGCCAGCTATGAAGAGATTATCTATTGAAACCATGAGACCCTTTGTGTGCTGACCACAAACAGCTGCTTTGGTAAATTTAGATAAGAATTAGAAAGGGAATAAAAGGGCTAAGTAATAAAGAGGTATTAATCCGTCCCAGTCTGCAAAATATTTTACTTATTTTCACAGATTTTTTTTTTTGGTGTAAACATATGAATTCCTATGCGTATGGATTCAATTCAATGAAGACTGTGCTTCAACTCAAAAAAATGTCCTTCATGGAATCTCCCACAGCTCCCTATTAATGATACAAACAGAACATAATTCTGTCAAACCAACTTAATCCAGTTCAGGATTGTCATGGGCCAAAGTATTTACCAGTGAGATTGACAAGGTAGAGACTGACTCTAGAGTGGGCACTAATGAAGGGCATGCTCACGCGCACAGGGCTAGTTTAAAATCACCAAATGACCTAAGCCCTATGTCACTCCATTAAGTCTTCAGGAATTTAGGGAGAAAAAAGCATCTGAAAAACCCACACAGACATGGGAGAACATGCAGACTCCAAACAGACAACAACCATGCACAGAATTCAAACACAGGCAGTAGGATTCATATACAGCAGGCCTATGATTGATTACTGCCCATATTAAAGATACTTAAATTTAAATTATATTCCAATTTCTTCTTTTTTCTTTAAAGTTCATTTAGGTTTCATGCTTCTTGTTAGAAAATGGTTGATTTGATCATTAGTCATTTGGTAGTTATATTCCTTTTAGAGCATGAGGCACTCTTTACCCTTCCTAACTTTTAAATCATGACTTAATCATTCTTTACATTTATATAGTGCTTTTCTTGCTACTCGCTTTACACCATGAGTGGGGAGCCACTTCAACCACCACTAATGTGTAGCATCCACTTGGATGATGTCATGGCAGCCATTTTGCACCAGTACACTCATCACACATTAGCTGTTAGGCGGTGAAGGGATGAGAGATAGTTAGCCAATTAGAGAGAGAAGATGATTAGGGTCCAGAATGACCAGGCCATGGTTTGCAATTTGATCCAGGACATCAGGATACACCCTACTGTTTGCGAAGGATGCCCACGGATTTTTAATGACCACAGACAGTCAGGACCTCGATTTTACTTCTCATTCGAAGGACGGTGCCATTTTTACACCGCAATGTCACCATCACTGCGCTGGGGCACTGGCATCCACACACAGACTACAGGGTAAGCGCACCCTGATGGCCTCACCAACACCTCTTCCAGCAGCAACCCAAGCTTTTCCTAGATGATCACCTATCCAGGTACTGTGGATACTTCAGGTGGATGACCTATTCTGAAGTGCATGTGGTATGGCTGGTAACTTCACAATAGCATTTTGAAGGTGTATATATAGAAACTTTCTTTCGTTTGGTCCTCACGAAAATACATGTAGTACACACCACTGCATTATAGTAAATTTAGAACAGCTCATAATAAATCATGTCTAATTAAGTCTCTTATTTATAGGCTTTATGCAACGGCAATAGGGTGGCTTCTTAACAGCATTTGTAATCACATCTGTCAAAGTAAAGCTGTCCCTTCAGAGGTTAGTGGTCAATGCCTGTTCAACAATCTTCACTGCTCCAGAATATCTAGGTTGTAATTCCTTCCTTATTTTATTCATTGCACTAATCAAAATGTTTCTTATAAGATGCAAAAATTTCAAACTCTAGTTTCTGTTATATCATGACACCTCTGGCTGCATACAACACTATTCATTCAAATACCAGTTGCTCAGGAGACAGTCAACAAGTACATAACTGGACATGCTTATGACTTGATGACGGTTCACAGTGAAAAATCACAATACACTTTTAATTGTTACACTTCAAATACTTCACCAGTTTCTTCATAAAATGTACATACAGATTCTTTATGATGACCTGCCAAGACTTGAAACTAGAGTGCAGCAAACCCCTGTATCACCACAATGCCACATGTTTACTATTTAATAAATTCTTTTAATTCAATGTACATATTTATTGGTAACATCACACTATGAAGTTTGGGATTTTCATAAAATGTCCTCCATTGACATATGGATCTAGTATAAGAAGCTCACAATCCAGTTCATGGCTGTAACTGTTGGAGGTTATCCATGCAGTATGATGCACAAGCCAGTAACCAAAGCTGGACAGTGTGCACACAGCTATACTCACTCACACTGGGATCATTTAATGATGCCAATTATGCTTAAATATGGAACTTTAGAATGTTTAAGAAAAAAAACAAAACAAAACACAGAGACACCGGGAGTGCATGCAGTCTCTAGGCTGACAGTGACCAGGTTCAAGATTCACACCCAGGACTCTGGCATTGCCAGGCAGCAGTGTTAACTAGCTTCTTTATAAAATGTACTGAATATTATTTCTTTAATGAAAAAATGGTGATTTACTTAAGCGATTTTCCTTTTCAGCTAATGCCCGCTGTGAGTAATGCATACTTCAGATAGGATATATTCTTGTGACAGTGAAGTGGTCTCATAGTACTGAACCTTGAAAGCGCCCTTATTTCACCTAGTCCCTTCTTCCCTGTATTAAAACACTGAAAGGTACAGAGAGGACTTTTGTCTGTGTTAAGGGAGGATGGTCAGTACACCCGTAAGATCATAATGTGACCGGATGGGTGAGATTTATTGCCAACTGTCTCATGAACAAAACTAAAGCTGGTAATAAATTGTTGAATGTACAGTCTTGCACTCAGAAAACCAAAATATTCACTACTAAATTATTTTCTGTAGCACAGCTTATGTTTTCCTGGTCTTATTATCATCTATAATGTAAATCACTCACTTTTGATGTGTGCTTCATAGAAATAGAAAGCGTCTAAGGCCACATTTCACGGATTTATGATACTATGACCATCATTTGGGCTAATATTTAGACCTTGATGAAACAATAAATCCTTTACAATCTGTGATATCGAAGTGATAAAATCAAAGGGCTTGTTGCCTGTCTCATCAAGTACTGAATGTACCAAGACATCATTTAACTTCTAGTGTACATTTGTCAGCCATTACCAATCAGATATTCAAACTATAATAATATAGCTGGCATTCTGAAGGCAAGTTTCCAAGTGCTAGTGGTATAATGGGCCATTTTGCTCATGATAATTCATCAGTGATACTATGAGGATGCTTCTCGCAGCCTCAATAAAAGTACCAGTGTTAGTGTTTAAGCTCCAGTATATTATATAGCTTTTGTTGCCTTCTCAAGACACTTGCAGTTTCATTTTTTCTGGTGTCAATAATAGGATTTAAATTTCCTGGCTTAGTAGCTAAAGTGTGGAACTGTAATGTGCAAGGTTGCTTCTGCAGTCCCCAGAAACAGCCCACTTTGCACCCTTGCTATGACAAGGGGTTGTATAGAAATATTTCTGTTTGATCTGCATTGTAATCCATTTTAGCTATCAGTTAACAAAGTGAGCCCAATGAACGTAATTGAACTCTCATTTGTCAAGCTTCTAATGTTCTTATGTTTTTTTGTAAAGGGATACATGGATGGATGGACCAATATAGAGAAATGACAATGGGAGACTGTCTCCTAGTGCCATATGTCCCTACAGTCCTCCCAGTTTGACATCATCCCTTCTAGAGGAGTTCCTAGTTGGTCAAATGCAGGGATGCATGAGAATTGTAGTTGTAGTTGGGGTCCTCGGATACTGATGGGGGAAGCTGCTGGGTTGAGAACACCCTACTCTATGATGGATCCACCTTACCTGGAAGTGCTTTGTGGCAGCACTCCTATTGTAGTTGAAGTACTCCTGTGTCCTGGTTATAAAGATCCTTCAGCCTCGGCCAGTGGGGAATTTGGCAGTGCAGGAGGACACCACTGACCTGCTGAGGAGAAGAAGAAGGAAATACGAAAGAAGAGCAAAGCTAGACTTATATATATGGGAAATACCTATACATCAGTTTGTCCTGCTTACGTGGTTTTGTGCCCTGATAAAAGAGAATTTTAGAACTTGAACTTGTGTCCCCATGAGTTGTGCCGAGGGTTTGGACTGTGTGACGCCACCTAGTGGTCACATATTCTAACTGTGCAAATTGGATACCACTTCTCCAGATACCTACATCCAATTGCCATGTGGCGACTCTCTATAAGGAGTTATCATATTTTCACTAAGGGGAATTTTCTCTGGTTTTCTTCCATGGGGACCAAAAGATGTGTACATGAGGCTTATTGGAGACGTTAACTTGAACATGTAAGAATGAGCTTAGCTGTGTGTGACCTCTGATGGACTGGCCAGTCATCCAGGGTTTACTTCTACCTAGATGAGCTCTGGCTCCCCATTACCCTCTAATGAATAACTAGGTTCCAGAAAAGGATAAAACAGGTGGATAATTGAAATAGTCAAGATCTAAGGGTGGCCTTGCAGGTTGATAATGAAATGTTGATAATATAAGGGACCTCCATTAGTTGCTAAGTTTAGAATTCAAAGTAATTTCCTTCCAGTACAATGAGCAAATGGTAATTAAATCAGGGCTCTCATATAGACCCAGGTTTTTCAGTAATGCATTTTCAGGGATCCATCAAATTTAATACTGTAAGTGCAGCACAATTACCCAGGATTACAACTCATCACAACCAAAATGAAACATATTTGCAGCAGTAATCACATCCAGATGAGACAAGCTCTCCTAATGCGTACAAATGTCAGTTTTTCCTTTTTTCTTGTTTTCCAGACTAACCTTTAAACACTAATAACATGACCTTAAGATTGCACAGAGGTGAAGACAAATCTTCTCCTTCAGAGATGCTATTTATTCTGCCTATAACCTTTTTGTAGACATTCTATTTTTGATTTTGCAGGGAAAAAAGATGACACAATTTTACACATATATAATGTATTGATACATAGGCAGCCTGGTTTAAGAAAGAATTCTTTTCTTCTGTTTTAATCCAATGTTCAATTAAAAAACTCATTTGCTACAGGCTAGCCAATAAACAAGTATTTTAAAATGGGCAAAAACATGAAAAGCCAGTAATTAGTTTTAATGTATTTTATGCTAAGAGCTATTGTTCAAAATGCAGAGAGGCCTTTTAGAGACTCCTTAATTGCAACACAAAACTCTTTGCTTTTCCTTGGTTATCAATGTAGGATATTTTTCATTGACATCCTCAGATTCTCAAGGACTTAGGTGGTCACTGTGCGTGCAGTCAATTTATCTGTATTTTCTGTTACCAAATGCAATTTCAGAGGAGATGTGCTAATTAAAGTAAAGAACTTAGTAATGCCAATGGCAAGTCCTGAGCAGTTTTCTTTTGAATTAATTGCTGATGCCTTAATACACAACAGAAAAAATTATTTTCTATCGAGAGAATTCACCGTATCCTTATTGAAAAGTCCCTTAGGCACATTTCAATCTGTGAAGTGATTCTGGGAAAAAACTCCATCTTATTGCGCAGCCTCAGCTTATAAATATAGTTCTTAGGAGCGTTTGTGGTGGATTCTGCTGTTTGAACTGTAATTTAAGGTTTTATTCTCATTGTCTGCTACGGAGTTCTTTCTTTTTTCAATAACAGGTTTGAAATGGATAGATGAAATGAATTTCATTTTAAATTATCTGTTTTAATATTACTTTTTTTCAAAATATAAAATGTAAATGACCTGCAACTATGAATTGAATTAAGCAGGTATGAGAATGTGTTACAGTAAACGTAAATGACGTTTTAGATGCTGTCAGTATTGAGACCTCAGTATGTGTAATATATTTTCAAAAAGACAAAGAAAAAGTCTTAAAGAAGTCAGAATAGAACTTTACAAAAATAATTTACATTTTTTTGAAGGTTTAGAATTTCAAGCTGATAAAACTCCACATGATCTAGTATAGCAGAGAACCTCTGTCCTGTAGCATGAATATCAAATGTTATAATTTTCAAGCCTCTAAACACAGAAAAGGCTTCAAAGTCAAAACTAGAGACATGAGATATGTCAGGTCATGAACCCCATGAACAGGCTTTACAGCCCACACACCCACATCATATCTATCGACAGTTAGGTCCATAAAAGAGACAACTTTTTTCTAATTTTGGTTCTGTACATTACCACAATGAATTTTAAATGAAACAACTCAGATGCAGTTGAAGTGCAGACTTTCAGCTTTAATTCAGTGGGGTGAACAAAACGATTGTATAAAAATGTGAGGCAACTAAAGCATTTTTTTTAACACAATCCCTTCATTTCAGGGACTCAAAAGTAATTAGACAAATTAAATAACTGGAAATAACATGTTCATTTCTAATACTTGGTTGAAAACCCTTTGCTGGCAATGACAGCCTGAAGTCTTGAACTCATGGACATCACCAGATGCTGGGTTTCCTCCTTTTTAATGCTCTGCCAGGCCTTTACTGCAGCAGCTTTCAGTTGCTGTTTGTTTGTGGGCCTTTCTGTCCGAAGTTTAGCCTTCAACAAGTGAAATGCATGCTCAATTGGGTTAAGATCAGGTGACTGACTTGGCCATTCAAGAATTTTCCACTTCTTTGCTTTAATAAACTCCTGGGTTGCTTTGGCTGTATGTTTTGGGTTGTCCATCTGTATCATGAAACGCTGCCCAATCAATTTGACTGCATTTATCTGGATTTGAGCAGACAGTATGTCTCTGAACACCTCAGAATTCATTCGGCTGCTTCTGTCCTGTGTCACATCATCAATAAACACTAGTGTCCCAGTGCCACTGGCAGCCATGCACGCCCAAGCCATCACGCTGCCTCCACCGTGTTTTACAGATGATGTGGTATGCTTTGGATAATGAGCTGTTCCATGCATTCTCCATACTTTTTTCTTGCCATCATTCTGGTAGAGGTTGATCTTGGTTTCATCTGTCCAAAGAATGTTTTTCCAGACTGTGCTGGCTTTTTTAGATGTTCTTTAGCAAAGTCTAGCAATCTAGCCTTTCTATTCTTGAGGCTTATGAGTGGCTTGCACCTTGCAGTGCACCCTCTGTATTTACTTTCATGCAGTCTTCTCTTTATGGTAGACTTGGATATCGATGCGCCTACCCCCTGAAGAGTGTTGTTCACTTGGTTGGCTGTTGTGAAGGGGTTTGTCTTCATCATAGAAATGATTCTGCGATCATCCACAACTGTTGTCTTCCATGGACGTCCAGGTCTTCTGGCGTTGCTGAGTTCACCAGTGCTTGTTTTCTTTCTCAGGATGTACCAATCTGTAGATTTTGCCACCCGTAATATTGTAGCAATTTCTCCGATGGGTTTTTTTCTGTTTTCGCAGCTTAAGGATGGCTTCTTTCACCTGCATGGAGAGCTCCTTTGACTGCATGTTGTCTGTTCACAGCAAAATCTTCCACATGCAAGCACCACACCTCAAATCAACACCAGGCCTTTTATCTGCTTAATTGATAATGACATAAAGACGGACTTGCCCACACCTGCCCATGAAATAGCCCTTGAGTCAATTGTCCAATTACTTTTAAGCCCCTGAAATGAAGGGATTGTGTTAAAAAAATGCTTTAGTTGCCTCACATTTTTATGCAATCGTTTTGTTCACCCCACTGAATTAAAGCTGAAAGTCTGCACTTCAACTGCATCTGAGTTGTTTAATTTAAAATTCATTGTGGTAATGTACAGAACCAAAATTAGAAAAACGTTGTCTCTGTCCAAATATTTATGGACCTAACTGTATATTATATACAGTATATCTATATAACGAGAACTAACATAACACAATCAATAACTCATTTTATTAAAAATGGTATTAAAACTAAAAAAGAAACAAAAAATGGACAAAAATCATATCTTTTAAAAAACAGTCCAAAAGAAAACAAGTCCAAATTTAAATCCAAGGTAAAAAAAAAAACAGAACAAAAAACAAAAAACAAAAACTGAAACAGAGTCAAAAGCCAACAAAGAACTCACAATGTCTTCAAGGAAATTCGAGGATTGGAGACAAATAACATGAGGTAGCGCTAATGCCCTCAGAACAAACCTGTAGCCAACATGTGGTTTAAGTTGGGTCCTTAGGTAACACCTGAAGGCTGGGAAAGTGACAGGGCAAGAATTATAAATACAAAACATGCAAAAACATGTTAACAGAAAACAGCAAAGAGAGAGAGTGGGAAATAACAAAAGTTCTAAACAATCAAACACATACATTTTTTTTTCTACAGGCACTCTAGTTTACACCATAAAGATGTGCTTGTTAGGCTAACTGCCAACACTAACCTGGACTTGTATCAGTAATATTAAGTGACTTCCAATTATGAGGAATGCCAATCTGCTGATTACAGTAACTTATTTCATCACCAGGCCATGTCAAATTGCTGGCCATATTATATTTACCAACCTCAAGCCAACCTTCCAGAATGGTCTTGCTGGCATAGTTTGGTGACAGCCAATAATGTGCTGCCTGAAGAAGCCCATGCTGGATGAAGGCTAAATAGCTGTGGTGAGTTCAGCTGCAATTTCTTGCCTTTTGTTTGCTATTCTGTCAGGGTACGTAAAACACCAGATGTCAAACAGACAAGATTCTCTCCTGTTTGTGAGGTACAAAGCCTGTGTGTTCATTATTCCTTGTCATTGCACTTCTGGATGAGCACTCATTGATTATCAGCTCTCATGCACACAGAGTCTGCCCCTATGGCCAAAGACAAAGTCAAACCTGTGTAATCTTCTCAGAGTAAGTAGTGGACTAGCTGGAGTGAGTAGCTGGGCATGTCATATTAAGTGACTCGATTTATGGAAGCACTCCATCAACTACCTCCATCTCGCTAAGATCACATAAATGAAGGCCATGCCTAAAATTCGTTGGAAAAGTCATTTAATGTGACATGGCCTTAAGTGCTGTTGCTGTGTGCCTCAATAGGCCCTAGTACTAAGGTAATAATAATTCTTTACATTTATACAGCGCTTTTCTCACTACTCAAAGCGCTCTCCACACAGGGAGGACCTGGGAAGCGACCCACAATCTCCCATAATCTCCTTACTGAAAAGCAGCAGCACTACCACTACACCACCTGTGAGGATAAGCACCTGAACCTCTTCACCCTGAACTGGATGAGCAGGTTAAGAAATGAAACATGTTAAACAGGCTATTCAAAATTAAACTTCTTTCATGCTTGTACAGTGCCACAGTGGTATGTAATGCTGCCTGATAGCTAAAGTTCAAATTGTGTCATTCTCTGTATGGAGTTTGTTTATAGCATATCAACCAGGGAATTTTCAGGGTATTCTGGCTTCAATTCCCATTTTCAAATTGAAAGTATTATTTATATAAAACTTATCTATATGGGAACAGTATAATATAGTGAGCGTACATACTTGAGTTTACCCTGCGTAAGACTGGCTTCATTTTTTGCCTCTTATCCACTACTGATTATAGTTTTTTATGAAGACAATTGATTGATGAATTTTTTTGCCAACCATTCTGATTTGTTCTCATCTTTTCTGTTCAGAGTATTTAGCGCACAAACTGAATTATGCCTTTTGTAGGTTCTTGGGCTTGCTGACAACCTGTGGTGGCTACAGACATTCTTAATGGCCCATATCAATACTTTTGACCCATATCAAATCACTCTGTAAGGTTTCTGAAGTCTGCTATCTTTCAAAGGAAGACATGCATTCAAGTGAGATTTGGTTCTATTCCCCAACCACACCTAGTATATGGCAAAAAGCAAACAAAAGTTCCCCTAATCATGACAGAGACAGACAACTCCATGTCAACGATGAAAAGTGTTACTTACTACCAACTTTTCTCTCTGTGATGCCTAAACGTTGCTGTTTAAGATTATAAGATAGTAGTTCTTAAATTTTGTTGTCCACAGGACCTATTGCTGTCTAAGTATGTATGTTGACGACCATACCAACTAGTATGTTTTTTCTTGAATACTATGAACTTAACTGATAACAATAAATACATTGTTAGCATTTAAACAGTGTACATAATGGATGACAAATGCATGATAACCCAACCCAACAAAGGAATGCAGGGTCCAGTTACATATAATTAGATAAACATATACTTAGGTTTGATGTCTTCTTGACAGGAAAACTGAGTTTATTTTCTCAGTACAAATTTGTCAAAGTCTGGGGTAAGTTAATAGAGTTCACTTTATTCTGATTTTGTTGTTCAGTTGGGTAAGAACACATAATCCAGTCTCAGATAGATACATGACAATGAAGGGAAGAAGCATCATGATTGGACAACTTGCAAGTGCAAGATATTAATTTGGAAAATACCCCCAAAACCACAGAAGACTCGAGGAAATTTCTTTTGAAAACTGGAATAAGTGGAATGGCACCCCTGTCCAGGGTTTGTTCCTGTCTTGTACCCTGTGCTACTTCAGGTAGGCTCCAGAAGCTTGACCCTGGTCTAGATTAAGCAGGTTAGAAATTGACAAAACAGAATCACATGACAACTCAAACAGTTTCTCTTCATTTAGCAAGGTGTAGGCAGCCATGACATCCAATTAATGCTCAATACCTCACTCTGGGCTGTGTACTTAATATGATGTGCACTCATACACATAACCTGCTTATGAAATGTTATTATTTTTATATATTATATTAGTCATCATTCATTATCTGATTCTAACCCATTCCTGAAAATATGCCAGAAAATCCAAAATCAGCTATGGAAAAACTATTTCACATTATTTTAAATTGGAAAAATAATAATGCATTTGCAGCTCATCAGAAAACCCTCAACCAATTTCCACAAATATCAGTAAAACACGCTTAAATACTTATATAGTAATCAAAACATGATTTCTACATGATATAAAATAGTTCATTCAACAATTACCTAATTAAGAAACTGTTAATGAGGTCTTTAATGGGAATGTTTCCATGTATTAAGCAAGGTTTGGTGTAAGTGAGAGGACTTGCATCTTTATTTCTCTTGTGAGGAGGGATGGCTCACCTCCCAGCTTGACCATCTCAATGGTAAAAAAATAAATAAAAGAAATTGCTCTCTCTTTTCAGTTTCTTTCACTTTTTTGAATTCAAGATTCAACATATACCTAATTTTCAATTTTATTACTGGGCGGGCAAATATACAATCTAAAAACCTGGACATTGACACAAATAGATGAACTCACACAGGCTTGGTCTGCAATAGAAATGAACACACGCAGTACTTCTTTATATTCCTTGCTTTGTACACCAGTAAATACAAGGAGTGTCAATATACTTCTTCTTCTTTTGTCTGCTCTCGTTAGAGGTTGCCTCAGTGGATCATCTTCTTCCATATCTTTCTGTCCTCTGCATCTTGTTCTGTTACAGCCATCACCTGCATGTCCTCTCTCACCACATCCATAAACCTTCGCTTAGGCCTTCCTCTTTTCATCTTGCCTGGCAGCTCTATCCTTAGCATCCTTCTCCCAATATACCCAGCATCTCTCCTCTGCACATGACCAAACCAACGCAATCTCGCCTCTCTGACTTTGTCTCACAACCGTTCAACTTGAGCTGACCCTCTAATGTACTCATTTCTAATCCTGTCTATCCTCATCATACCCAGTGCACATCTTAGCATCTTTAACTCTGCTACCTCCAGTTCTGTCTCCTGCTTTCTGGTCAGTGCCACCGTCTCCAACCCATATAACATAGCTGGTCTCACTACCTTCTTGTAGACCTTCCCTTTCACTCTTGCTGATACCCGTCTGTCACAAATTACTCCTGACACTCTTCTCCACCCATTCCACCCTGCCTACACTCACTTTTTCACCTCTCTTCCACAATTCCCATTACTCTGTACTGTTGATCCCAAGTATTTAAACTCATCCACCTTTGCCAACTCTACTCCTTGTATCCTCACCATTCCACTGACCTCCTTCTCATTTACACACATACTGACAACTCAATTGTCCTTCATTCACTCAGAACATGGAACCAATGTAGGAAGCACTTCAAGTTAGAGAATACTTTATCTGTGGCACCTCTACATGATAAGCACCTTTTTCCACCCTCTCGAACTTACACAGTTTTTAATGTTTGAAAAATCTATGGGATTAAATCACTTAGAGATTTGTATATAAATAATGTCTTTGCATCCTATGAATAATTACACTCTAAATTTAGTTTCCCATCAACACAATTTTCCCACTATCTCCAAATTAGAAATTTTGCTAAACAAAATCTTCCCAATTTTGCTCACCTCCCACCTATTTCTATTCCAGAAGAGATATTGATCAGTCTTGAAGACTCAGGCTACTACCCTCAAAAGTTTCACTCTGGCTGTTGGCCTCGCTCTTTTCTCATGTGGGGTTGAATTAAACTTAGTTTTGTTAAGTTTGACTTGATTGTATGGAATGTTACATGCTTTAAATAAATTCAATAAAAGTTAAAGAAATAAAAATGATTCAACATATGTTTGGTTTTAAATGCAGAAACCACACAAGTGTGCCATAGTGAAACAAACAAAGCTACAAGACTTGCAGGCACATGCTGTGTTTTTCAAAATTGTTTCAGAGGCACATCAGTTGAACTGATCCTTAGAGAAAATGATCCGGATACCAAATTTGTGGTATAAAAAATAGCCATTAAGTAAAAAAAATCGGATAAAGGAAAATTGGATAATGAGGGGTAATGCACTTTATTTCTACTTATTATTATTATTATTATGTTACATTGTTTGCCTTTCCTTTTTATTATAAATTCTTGTACTTTGTTTTCACTATTATACTGGGTAGGGGTGGCTTGGTTGTGCGGAAGTAGCGTTGCTACCTCTCAGTATGGAGACCAGGGTTCATGCCGGGTCGTCCCTGCGTAGAGTTTCCATGTTCTCTCTGTGTCTGTCTGGGTTTCCTCCCTCTGTGTAAAGACATGCTGGTTAGGTGAATTGGCGATGTGTAATTGGTGTGTGTTCACCCTGCAATGGACTGGCACCCAGTTCAGGGTTTGCTTCTGCCTTGCACCCATTGCTAGCTGGGATAGGCTTCAGCACCCCCAAAACCCCCCACGTGAGCCAGGTCTGGATTAAGGTGTTAGAAAATGACATGACATATTATACTCTGTCAGTTTGTTAGAAAGTATTTCTTAGGCTCTCTCAGGAGAAACAATGACAAAATTCTTTGTCTAGCAAGAGGGGACAAATCTCATGAAAAGTGGATGGGTTTATTGTACAATAACTAAATTAAAGTTATTAAAAGCGCTGGCTGTATGGCACTGAGACTTTTGAGTTGTAGCCCTCTATAATCTTGTTTGGAGCAACTTTCCAAGATTGCACGTAAATTTGGTGATGAAGCCACTGAACAAGTATGTCATAGTAAAGTGAACAAAGGCACATAGGCCTCACCAGCAGTACATTTGTGTACATAAGCACAATCAGTACAAGTAGTTATTTATCTTAGGGCTGATATGATTTATTTTATTTTTATTGTGGTGGTAATGTAATTGGAGCTACTTTTACACAATGCACTTTCCAGCACTGAACCTGGTCCATTTTGTGGACCTAAAGCTTTTGACTGAACACACAAGGCGATTGTTTCCATATTCATTTTAAATGGATGTTACGACCAGTGTCCACCTTTTACTTTTCATTGTTTCCTCTGGAAGATATTTACAAAGCCACATGTACTATTTATTTAAATGCTGACAAAATAATCTTTAATAATCAACCAGAAAAAAATAGTGCAATTTTACAACAAATGTGTAATGAACAACTGAAACATAACCAGCACAAGTAAAAACCTTTATAAATGTCTTGAAGTGCTCTAGTGGAATATGGTGAGAAAGCCTGATTAGTACCTCAGTCACCTTTTATTTCCAGAGCTCTCTGCTAACTGACAGCCTGAAATCTGCTGTAAATAATGCAGCCGTGGACTCCTAGTGTTTTCTTCCTCTCAGAGATGGTTCAACTCAGCCCATTCCCTGCCATTTGAGTTTCAAGTACTCTTTTATCCTCAAACACCTCTTGTCAAACCCAGAACCATCAAATGTTCTATACATTAAACACTTACAAAATCAAAGTACCTTTGCAATCTATCATTCAGACAGCATAAATGTTCAACAATAATTATTATTAATAACCTGGGCACATGTGAAGTTTCACCTCATTTAGAACAAAGTGCTTGAAATTCATGAATTGATGGTTAATCATTTCTTCACAATTAATTAGCTTCAGTTCAAAAACTGCTGTCACATTTCTTTCCTGAAGCAGCCCAATTTCTTCTGGTATGGTTTTGAGATGACTCCTCTGTATTTAAGTTAGACATCCTTGTGCGTGTTCATTCTGTCCCAAAGGTGTAGCCTTTTCTATCAATGCCCAACCCGATCAAATTTTCAAGGCCCTTCTTATAGAAGCATTCGTCTGAAATGTGTTTCTTCTTCATTCCTGAATGACAAAGCCTGGGAGGAGGAGGATAAATCTAAGTGTTTCTAATTGCATAATTAATTCAAAAAGTATACACAATATATTCAGGCTTTAATACATCCACTCAGAAAGAAAGCTCGTGCACTGAACCCATTTTTAGACTATTTAAAGTATATTTACCTAAATAAACTGTATTTTCATATTACTAATGTTTTGAGACAGAGGTGGATATGAGTATAGACATGGAAAAGGTTACACTTCCAAGGAAAATATCAACATGGCCTCACCTTTATGTTGCATGATCTGTGACTATGCCAAGTCCAGTATTCTGCAATGATAACAAGTTCTCTTCTATGAATGAAATTTCTGTGTAAAAAAGTAGGAATTTATTTTATTTTTGGCTAATAAATACTACAGTCTGCTTTTGTATTTCCCCAGAATTCTTTATAATGAACCTGACTTCAATTAATTTCCCTTAAAGCATCAAATTTGTTGCATTGCACCAGGAGTTATGCACTAGAAATTACATTTTGCCAGATCTGGCCATGTTTCAGTACTGGAAATGCTTTTTTCTCTAGAGTTTTAGATTTGTTATTTCATTTTGAAGCATTCAATAAAATGTAGCTTGACAACAGTCCACTAAGCAACTGAAACCTGGTGTGACCATAAAGGCTTCTCATTACCTCCAACCTCAGGCATTGATTCCCACTGTGACACTAATCGGGTCTCTTCATCTTCCTCTACGGTCGTTCTCTAGATGACTCTAAGCAAGTCTCCTCTCCCCTCATTTCAGACTTTCTAAGAAAAACGTCATGTCTTTAAAAATGATGTTCATTTTTGTGGCAGCATGGTCAAGAAACACTGTGGTGCAGTGTCTGGCCATCAGACCAGGCTAGCCCCATCACCTGTCCATTTTCCGGACTATTTCGGGGTTACATAATTCTATCCAAGTGGCAGTGGGTGCAAAGCTGGGAGAAAACTTGGATGGGACAACAGTAATAAATTTGTGATGAAGCTTCTTTACTGGTGTGACCGATAGGGGGTGCTGCCGACCCCTGAACCCGCAGACAACACGTTCTGACACCAGGTAAAAGTCCAATAATTAAATTTATCATAATATTGATGTGCACAAAGCACCTCCACCTCCACTATACACAAATAAATCTATAATCCATACACTCAATCACAATCCTCCACTCCCAGAAGCTCCATTCTACACCCTCCCAACTCGGCTCAGTCTGCTGGGTTTCCCACAGTCCTTTTTATAGTCCTTGACCCGGAAGTGCTTTTGTCCTTCATTTCCGGGTCAGATGAACTCCTCTTTTTCTTCAGCCCGGAAGTACTTCATTTCTTCTGTCCTCGTGACAAGGTAGTACTTCCGGGCTATATGGAAAATACAAATCCCCGTGCTTCCCTGCAGCGTCCCCTGGGGGCCCCCACGGTGTCCAGCAGGGCTGTGAAGTAAAACTCCAAAGTCCATGATGCCCTGCAGGGAGGACTCCATCTAGTGGTGTGGGGGGTATTGGCCGGGATAAGCTGCCGGCCATATATCACACTGGGTTTAGTGGAGGGAGGGACGGACACTTATTCACTGATTCTCAAAGTTACTCCATTGGAAAAACTGCCTCATAGCTTCCTATGCCTTGGGTCGGAATCCCAGGCAATTTGGTAGAATTATTAGGTCTTCTCTGAGAGTGGCACTTCACTGTCCCTCCTATATGAGTGTTAAAATTAACTCTAAATTGCCTTTGTGTAACTATGTGTCCAATTCTAGCATTTTGCCTATTCTTGCAAAGTTTGGCTCTTGCCCTTCATCACCCTTCAGTGGATTTAACAGATTTGATAATTGATGAAATTCTATGATGGATAAAAAGAAGAGCAAGATACACTTTCATTGACTTCAGCCTGTCATTCCTGAAACTGTCACATTTAGCTCTCAAAGCCATACAAACACAGGTGTCCAACGGTTGTTTCAAATGTGGGTTATCATTTAATAGGTGTTTTTCAGGAAACCAAATCAAGTGTTGGGACATCCTAAATGACACACTGTACCTATTGAGCAATTGCAGGCCTTTATGTAATTGCAGCCTGTAGCACAAGTTACAATTGTTGTTTCACAATGCAATATCCAGAAAAAGATACCAAAACCAAGTCAAAGTGACAAAGTCGGATTAGGCACCTGGCGTGACCTACAAATTGACACACAAATAATTACAATAGACGACTGACCTGACAAGTAAGGGATCTGAAATGCAGACATTGTGTAGAGCGTAGTGAGAAACTTCAATTTTTCTTTTAGAAAGCAAGAAGACAAGGAAAAAATATAATGCAAGCTTTGGCCTTTGTGTTTATGCAAGAGTGTCCAAACCAGTTAGAGAGAAGCTGGAATATTTTTGTTCTGTGTGTATGCGGCTGTCTCTCTCGCTCTCCTCCCCGATTACTGGCTTTTAGGCCAGTGACATTTAATTAAGGTTGACTTGTTTGACAGAGGCCACATCCTGACATGTTACTAAGAATCCACTGAAGGTTATTTAAATGGTATGTGCCATTTACACTGTGACAGAGGTGCCAAGCATAAGACTCATCTGAAGAGGAAGTTCAGCCTCTTTTGGCCCATGGTGACCTCCCCTGCCTCCACCTCTGTGCCATTATCTGCTTTTCAAGCAGGGATTTGTTTTATTTTAATCGTCTGAGATGTATAGGGACACATTTTACATACCGTCTTCAGAAATGCCACTAAATTTGAGAACCAAAAATACCACTGCTCTTTGGGGTAACTGCTTGGATACACACACACACACTCTCACTGCCAGCTCTCTTTGAATATAGCCCACTAAATTTAAAGCCAGTGAATGCATAGTAAAACCTGCAGGTGGCACTTCAATTTCTCTTGTATTCTTAGTATTAAACTCCTTGTTTCAGATGTTCCCCCATTAGATGAATCAAAATCATCAATTCTATTACTAAATGTTAGATTAAGTATAAAAAAATACAGCAGTTACCATGGTGATCAAACATCTCTGTGTCATATTGCAGTTGTTGCTTCTCTCTTGTTTCTAGCCCACATCTTTTTTAAGACAACAAATGGCCTGTGGAGACTTCTGTATTTCTCACATTACATTGCTAAGACCCATTACTGATACCATGTCCCATATAAAAGAATATGTGTCAATACTGTCACTTTCCCACTAGCAAGTAGGAATCAGGCAAGATAACCCCGGTTTCATTTTTTCTTCTCCTCCCCGAGGTTTAAGGAACCCACTGTGACACTTCTCATTACTGTCAGGACCTGATAAATCCTTAATGACTTTTTAGTTAAAGATTGGCTATGTGGTTATTGCTGGCCATATAACACAAACATTTAGTGTATTTGGAGCCCTATGACCAAGTTTAGGTGTATGCCTGTTGAGTCACATATGCAACATTCAAAGAGGAGTGCCCTGTGTCAGGTGCAGGCATTACTAGAGACCAGCGGTGAAGTTAATTGCAATGTGTTCCAATGCTCCTTAAAGGTCTGGGTGTGGCTTTTAATGTAACAACAATAAAAACAATACATTCAAAAAATCAATTAAAAAA
Organism: Erpetoichthys calabaricus; assembly: GCF_900747795.2. Lineage (NCBI taxonomy): Eukaryota > Metazoa > Chordata > Cladistia > Polypteriformes > Polypteridae > Erpetoichthys > Erpetoichthys calabaricus. The sequence continues at coordinate 100,238,332 of NC_041403.2, forward strand.
TACCTCTAAAATGGTGTTAAGTCCAAACAATTTGACTTAACAAAACAATTAAAATAGGACCTGTTAACTGCAGCATGTCTGTTTAACACTTGCATTTCTACTTATATAATTGGGATGCATACTTAATGGGCAATGACTGCTTACAGCTAATGAGATAGATAGATAGATAGATAGATAGATAGATAGATAGATAGATAGATAGATAGATAGATAGATAGATAGATAGATAGATAGATACTGCATTGGATACACAGATAGTACAGCGCTTTATTGATAAACATATTGAATAAATCATCTGCAGCACAGATTATAAATTATAGTGCACAACTGTAAAATAACAAAAATGCAAACTATAATACAAGTACAAGCCACATAATAGGCAATACTATATACACAATATGATATATAATAATAATAATAATAATAATAATAATAATAATAATAATAATAATAATAGTGTCTATTATGAATGCACCTCCTAGCTTATTCCATGGTGGTTATTAAGTAGTAGTTAAAGGTGTTCCCGGTCAAAGCACCATGGAGATGATGGGAAGCACTAGCTATGATGGCTTCTAATTTTGCGATCATCATCTGTTCTTTTTCCCCCCCCAACATCAATAAGTCCAGTGCCACTTCTTTCGTACAGCTGGCCTTCCCGATAAATTCAGGGGTTTGGCAATCCCTGGAAGTAGCTGATGTTACCTCTTCAACAGTTTTTGAGTATCCTTAAAAAGAAGAGTCTGTTCTGTCCACCTAATCCATCCAAACACACGTGTGAGTATTTATAAATGTGCCACACCTCCTTCTGTTCCTCCACCTTTACAAGCTCATTCAGAAACTTATTAAAGGTTGACAAGATTTCTTCTTCAGCTACATTAAGTAAAGAAGTGTTCAATTCTTAATTCAATCTTTGACAAAATAGTGAGTGGCAGCTCATCTGGAGGTGCAATTCCTACAGCTTTAAAACTGATTCTCAAAGATAATATCTTACAACAAAGGATTAGCATTCAGCCTAGGTTTCAAGGAATGTTTAAGTAATGTCTGCAGATGGCCCACTGCTAGTGGGGAAAAAGGATGCCACCATCTATAGCTGAATAAAAGAAACTGATTTGTGTTTATTGGTAGCACTGTAGATTCATTGCTTTCCCACAGATGAAGTGATTCTGGATTTTTTCATTTTGGACTTAATTTTGTTCAGTTAATATCTCTGTTTCATTTTTTTATCATTATGCTGGTGATGCCATTTTCGTTCTCACTGTGGTTTTTGTATGGTCATAGCTATATTTTTGTTACACTATTTTCAGCCACATGAAACAGAAGCCATATGACACATTACATTATGACTCACCACCTATATTATACGGAGGCACACAGCTTCTGACACCCAAATTTTGAATTTTTTCACTTTCTCCAAATCTTTCTCTTTGATGTTAGAAGAACATAAAAGGTGCTTCCAAGAAGATCTTCGTGAATAAGGTTCATTTAGCATTTTGGGACTTCAAGTTTTGTTTTTTGTTTGTAGTTTTAATTTATTTTGGTTCATGTTTGATTTCAATTAACACTCTGTTGTTTTTTTTTACTACAATTCTTGCTCTTATGCTTAGTTTCTGCCTATTATTATCTTGGATTATCTAACATTAGACTATCCCATACCGTACCTCTGCCAATTACTAATAGCACACTTATAATAATAATAATAATAATAAGGAAACACTTAATTACTTAATACGGTCTCCTGGTATCTCCTTCGTGGTTGAGACTGTGCTGGTAGACACAGCAAACCTTCTTTGATAGCACATATGGATGTGCCATCAGGGAGGAGCTGGCCTACCTGTGCAACCTGAATCGACTGAAGGTACCGCCTCATGCTACCAGCAGTGATAAGGACAATAGAAAAACACAAAACTAGTGAAGAATCAGCCAGGAAGGATATGGAGAGAGTAATTATCTGTGGCCACCACCTGCTAAACCACTCCCTTTTTAGGTGTTTTGCTGTTGCCTCTCCAGTGCACCTGTTGTCACTTTCATTTGCACCAAAGTCAGTGAAGTTGATTCACAATCGCCTATGCTTCCTAACTGCACAGATCGATATCCCTGAAGCTTAATTGACTTGGTGTTAGAATGTGATAATTATGTGTGCCCTTAATTTTTTGAGCTGTGTTTAATAATATAGGAAACAGAGAGTCGTCTAATACTACTACTACTACTACTACTACTACTACTCCTCTCATCACAAATCTTGTGCACACAAGCCTGGGAATGGAAGTTTAAGGATATGCCTAATGCTTTACATCTTCTGCATTCCAAGAGGGTGCATGCCGAGCCTACTGCTAATATCATCATGGACTGTTTATGGTTCTATGGCTACTATTGCTCAGAGGACTCAGGGTGACTTATAAAGATAATAACAATAAAAATAAACATATACATAACATTACATTCAAATGATGATCAGGCCAAACTATTTCACTTAACACAGCAGAATAAACAAAATAGTCAAAATGCTATAGTTCATATCTGTCTGTCTCTAATGTTACCAGCTTTCTAATAGGATTTGCACAAAGACTTGCTGCTGTCATGACAGGCCAAAACTGCAGGCACGTGGACCATCTGCCAGTTTTGATGAAAAGCCTGTGCCCCTAGATCAAACCGCAGCCTAAAGACAAGTGGTGGATTAATAAAGAACACCCAAGCAGGTGATGCATTTACTACCAAGCAGCAGAACAAATTCTTGCATCTCGAAACTCACATCTACACAGCAGGAAGTACTGGGGCACTCCTGGTCTTGTGTTTATTCAACAGCACTTGACGCAAAGGTCTGGTCCATACATAAAAAATGAACAAAATCTCTATCCTGTGTAGCAAGTCCAATGTTATTCACAGCTGGTGCAAGAGCTTCTCTCTTCAACATCAAAGGTTGAGCTGGGAACATCAAAACAGATACGCTAGCTGCTATGCTCTTTCTAAGATTTGCAGCTTCACCATGCAGCAAAAAACAGTTAAGACATAGTAAAACTACTCTTTTTAATTTAAAGTTCTCTCGCAGCAAATGAGACTTAAGGTGTGCCTCATTCACTACAATCATTAAGTGTTTCCCAAAATTCCTTATTGCAATGAATAGATTTCAAAAGTCTCTTTACTTTCAGCTTTCCTTCATGACTAACAATATGCCAGTGTGTTTATATAAAGAGACTTCAATTACAACCTCTGCTCAAACCATAATAATATAAATCAACGTAAGAAGAAAGCACCAAAATGCTTGATTGACTAAAATCTGTATTTCTTTTCTTCATTGATTGCATACTGTGAGCAAAAAACTATTCAAAAAGCTTTACTAGCAAATAAATCTCCCACATAATTGATCAACACAGGCTTAGAGTATCATTTCAGAAAAGGATTTGGTGAAAGTTAAATATCTAATATCACAGATAAAAACATGTGTACATATAAGATGGAGATTAAGTGAATAAATGGCGAGTGGTGAAATTATTTGAGGGGCCCTGATGCCATGCTATACAGTAAAGGATTGTAAGACCTGATATAAACGCATATAGTAGGCAGTTATTACAAGTCTTAAAAAGATGAGCTTTGGACAGCACTGGAAATGGCAGTCAATACCATGCTGGCGTTGGCCTAATGTCAACAACTAGCACACACCTCTATTTATGGAATTGATCCAACGTTACTTTATTTGTAAAATGTTTGTCTTAGTTAACTTCAATGATCTAAATTGGTGCTGCCTATTAATTACCTATATGTTGCCACTTTGTCCAATTTTCACAGCTGTAGGAAACTGGTGGCCTGCTGGAACCAACACTGCATGATCCTTCCTTGGCTAGTATCATATTCTCTATATCATAAATCATAATATTCTTGTTTAAAACATAATAATCAGACATGAATATAGCTTAAACTACAAATTAAACTATATTTCCATTACAACAAAGAGCAGATTAGCAGCGGAACAGTAAAACAAAACATATCCTGATCAGGATGTTATTACCTAGCTGGGATGCCACGTCAATGGATCCCAACCTGGGGATGTTCTCAGTAATCATCAAGATCATTAGTGGTCAGCAGCATTATTCTGCTGCAGAGAATGCAGGTTCCCACAGAGACTATTAGGGTGCTCTGAATAGTTGAGGGTAGAATTGGAAGTACTAACAGAAGTAGCCTTAAGAGGGTCTCCACATCCTCAGTTGGACAATCTTAAAGTAGGCAGAGGAGCCGAAGCAAGGATTAGCCTGGCAAGCAGGAAGAGAAAGTGGTCAGTGCATTTGATAAAGGAAGCCTAGGAGGAAGGAAGACAATGTTAAATGTGGTGCTCATTTGTGCATGTAGCTAAGTCTAGAAATAACAGAGTGTCACAGCCTGTGTTGTCATACCTTTTGTGTTGTATTTATTCCTTCTGTTTACTCTCCTTTGTGTATTTTGAGTTACTTAATAGCACTGTTCCTAGTGCCAGTTTGGACTGCTCTGATATTATCCAGGATTTGGCGCCCATTCAAGAATTCCCCCATTCTGTTATCTATATACTGTATATAAAATGCTAAGTTCTGTCCATCTGTAAGGCTATTACTCGTGATCTATAAAAGCCAATTATATGACAGGAAGAACAAGAATGACAGCATCCGCTTAGCATCAAACACATGTAACATGGCAACCTGCTGGAGCTTCTTAACTACTGGGGCTAGAACCTTCATCCTGGTCTTAATCTAAAGCCTATGACCCGATACACTTTATAAATTTTAGATCAGAGCAACTTTGAAAAATTGATCAATAAAATGACATGGCAGAAAGAAAAGCAGTGCCATCTGCTGAGCGTCTTACTGAGAGGCAGAAAAGTTTGTTGCAGTAAAAGATCAATCCTTGCAAGCCCATCTATTTATTGATAATGCCCTAGGACAGGTATGTCAAACATGCGGAAATCTGTGCGGCCCACATGGCAGATCCTAGTTAGCACTAAAGTTGTACAAAATGATTACTACCATTTGTGATTGAATCATTCTGCATCTTCGGCATTACTAATTGACTTTTCTTACTTCCGCTTTCTGACAAAAGCACGTTTTCCTATGGCATTACGGTACCGGAAATGTCATCTGCTAGTATAGTTGCAGCTGCGGCGTCAGCTCCTTGATATCCTAGGCTTGACACAGCTGACACCACGAGCCATCACCAAAGTTAATAAGCCGTGACGTCGCAACTGAAGTGCAAGGCTGCAGCAGCCTGGTAGGCTACACTACTGGCTGGGCTGCTGAGACTGGCCACTGGGTAGAACTGACCATCACAAGTAGTAATAGCATATTTTCACATTTTTTTGCTCTAGTTTTATGTAATTTTGTGGTAGCATTTTAACGAAGAGTTAGTGCAGACTACAGCTGAAGATCTGAAGTGGACATGAGAAGTGTGGGAGTTGTTTATTAACAAATTTTTGTGATTTTGAGTTTGTAAAATTAGTGTAGGTCAGGGGGCTTTTTGCATATTGGCTTATTTTACAATATAAACTTTGAAGTAAACTTAGTAAAGTAAAATTTGATTTTTGGAGGCTTTGTTTTCCAACTTCCAAATTACTGAGCAATGAATAAGACTTGAATGAGAATGCACCTGAGAGTATCCAAATGGAATTGATTGAACTGCAGTCAAATTCTATTCTGAAGGCAAAATACAATGAAGTTGGTGTGCCAGGCTTGTATGCTTGCTTGCCACCCTCGTATGTGCAGATCCGTAAGTTGGCATCGAGAGTACTGTCTATATTCGGAAGCACTTACCTTTGTGAGCAATTGTTTTCGTTAATAAAAGCTACCAAAACCCCACATTGCTCAAGACTTACTGTCAAGCACCTTTCATCCCTCATAAAAGTTGCAGCTGCACAAAATTTCAAGCCTGATATTGACGAACTGGTTACTAACAACAGATGCCAAGTGTCAGGACAAAAGAAATAGATCTCAAACTGTAAGACTTCTATATAAGGACCTAGCTAAGAGGCTAAGACTCTAATTGCATGCTGTTGTATGGAGATTGTATGGAAATAAATTGCTTTTCTTTAAACTTTAAGTGTTACATTTTTTAAAGTTTTCAGTATTGGAAAGAAAGCTACAGTAACTTTGTATAATAGTATAATAGTATTTGTTACAGTGCGGCCCCCTGACGCGCATATGGCAGTCGAAGTGGTCCACCAATGGTAGCGAGTTTGACATGCCTGCCCTAGGACATACTACATAGATCTTCCAGATTCATTATTACATTAAATATAAGTATTGTGTGTATTGACAGTGACAAAGTACTCCTTAACAGGAAGATGGAAAAACAATGACATCTGCTGAGCATCTGATACTTCACAGAATACACATAATAAAAAGGATACAGAATGTAACAACGAGAAGACAGAAATGCATTTTGGAAAGTAATATCACCAATGTGATCACTGTGAAGATGAATTTTTTTAATGGGGAAAACATAAGCCTGTCTTGCCAAAAAGTTCAGCTAATTCTATATAAAACACCTTTAATCGAGGACCACAGGTCCATGTGTTACCTGGTACTTGAGCATCTCTTGGGAGCATGAGGCAAAGGGCATGAAACAAGAACCAGTCCTGGATGGGACACCAGTCCATTACAGGGCACTCCCACAGTCACTTACCTGAGACAAATTTAAACCTGTCAAAAAAAAACCTAACCTGAATGCCTTTCGGATATGAAAAGAAACCAGAGCATTTGGAGAAAAAGCTCAGAGAAACTTGAGTATAATGTGAAGTCTCCATCCAGACAGTGACCAGCCCAGGATTCCGACCCAGTCCCCTCTGCCTTCATTCACCAAACATGTAATACTTTTTTCCCTTTTATTCCTCTGCATGGAAGTCTTTGGATAAACAGTGAGCAACACCAAAGTGTCAGTCATGCAATGTTTCCTCTCAGTAAGCTACTTTTCTAATTTTTGTCTTAGAGAGCTGACACTTTGTAATGGCAAGAAAACATCATTAAGATCAATAGTGGCCAGTGGGCGATGACTGACTGGTTGTAATGAATCAGTGCGGCCTTTCTTTAAAATTTGTGTGTTTATATGGGTGTCATTTAGAAATAAATGATTTTAGCAGGAAATGGAGTTATGGATTTAATACCTAATGGCTTAGGGAAACATACGAGGCACAAGCAAGAGGAACTGCATCACATTAAGGCTGTCCAGGGTGAGGATAAGTTTAATTGATAATTACAAAGGTGAGCAAAGTAACAGACAGCTGGTCTCTGTGAGCAAAGGTAGTTCAGTAAAAGAACTGTAGCCTGCAACAAGTGGATTTTTTGGATATTCGGTTTGGTCTTTAATCATTTTAAGCTGCAGGCTGACTGCAGGGCAATGTTAATGAAGTGGAGATGCACAAGAGCAGCCACATGCTCACAGAGTCTTACAGCAAGAATTCATACTAATACTGAATCATTTCTGAACCACATGAGTACACCTTATGGCACATATACTGTAGCACTGACATGTGAATGTGCTTTACATATTTACCTTTTATAAACAAAATGATTCTTTAATTTCATTATTTTACTACTTTTAAATACAACTTCACTGCAGAAATGAAAAAAAAAGGATGGATCGATGCCAAATGCTGCGTCAGGGTTGTATTGCTTCATGTTAAGGCAAGGAAAAACACAGTTTTCAAACTGCTCCTTTCAATAAAATTAATAATTAACAGCACAGGTTTCATTCAAGTAACTATATTTTCAGAAGTGACAATACACCATCTTTTATAGAAACTGTTCCCAAGGGAACAAAAGGATGCACAAAGTCTTTCCAGAAGCAAAACTTGTCTGCTACTTATCATCTCAGTCATGATGCAGCCATTTTCACCATGGACTCACTTGGAAAATTTGCCCATTAATGGTCCTCTAAAAGACCTCACTATAACTTGGGCAAACTCCAAGACAGAAATGGAGAGAGTGGCAATGAAAACTAAGAAGTGGCTTATCAATGCAATCTATTGTAACAGCAATGACAAGGACAAATTGGCTCCTAGCTCCTTCTGAACATTTTTATGCTGTCAGACTTCTGCTTCTTTTACAGCAAATACAGTCTTTCTCTGTTTTGGTTCTTGTTTGCAGTTATGTGCTACTGTTACTCTTGAGTTTCCCTAAAAATGATGTTGTGCCCGACTAAGCAGACCCTTATGGACATGCGATCACAAATACTACTCCACTCTTAATGCAGGCACTGGTTGTCAAGTTTTTAATTACACTCTTAGCTCTCTTGTAAAATTCAATACACTACTCTATCCAACCAGCTATAGTGTATACAAAGTGGGCTGGAAACCACATTCAGCAGACTATATTTCTGCCCAGCTGCCTGGTGGAAATGTTCAGTCTCTGAAAGTTCCATTGCCATTGACTTAACAATAAATCACAATGTAAGGAAGAACAAAAGTCCAGTTATTTCATTTCCAGTTTCAGTTCTCGCTCGCAGTTCCTGGTTACAAGCACATTAATTATCTGCAGGGTCAATTGTTCCAATGCCGGTGAAACAGATTAACTTGTACAATATAGATGATATCCTCTTTCTTGGGGGCATGACTGTGATTGTTCTTGAAGAGAACATGGTGGTGGGGGGCAGCTTTACTTAGTATCACAACTTTTCTCATAGCCATAAAGATTATCAATGATCTAAATTAAAACTTGGCACAATCTTCCAAGTAGATTCTATTCAGCAGTGGCATTGTCAGGGAATTTAACGGCCGCTGCACTCTGTCCAAAAAAGAGTGCCAAAAAGAAAATAACCAATGAGAGGACTGAAGCAGCATCGACAAATCTTAGCTCTAATGCTACACCTCTATTCAGCATCAAATTTTATAGTCTAGGGTAGTTTGCATTATGGGAACGATCAGTAAAACTAGGCTTTTCATGATTTTAGGTATTAAGTAAGTGTAAGGGCCACCTGTAGTTTTGGTTTATTTGTTACCAGCATCATATGCCCCCGGCAAAGTAGTGTGCTGAGGGCCCTGTTTTGATACCAAAACAGAAACATAGATAGGCATCAGAAACATCATGGGCCCCTGGCCATTGACCATTGCGCCCATACGTTAAGACAGCCCTGACTTTCAATATCTTTCGTTAAGATCCCATGTTCCAATTTATGCTCTTTGTACTATTTCTGCAATATTTGTCATTTTTATTTTAAATCATCATTTTATAATGTCCTGATCTACTGTAATTCACTTTTTAAATTATGTATTTCTGTTATGTTTTTTAATTAAGTTTTTATATTATTTTTAATTGGTGTGTTTCTAGCCACGAGCAGACACCTTTACTAAGCATTGTTTGTCACAATTAACCAATTCAAAAGAGAGCAAGGATCATAACTAAAAGTAAGAAATAAGAACATACAACTCTAGTGTTCAAATCACTTCAAGGTATAAGTTTACAGTCCATTTAAATCCCCCTTCCCAAATACAAAATCGTAAATAATTTATCCCACTCTTACCGTAAGGATCTCTGGGATGTACATCCCAATCTCAAGAGTCAGACCTCCAAATGCCAAGGATAAATGAAACTAATGTGGACAGTATAGACAGATCTTACAGTATATAGATTATTTCAGAAGCCCAAGAAGGCCACAGCATGTAAATCTGGGCTGAACATTTATTATTTGGGTGTAGGATTGTTATGTTAGTGCTGCTCTTCATACTGCTCTCTTGTATAACTTTTCATTTAATTGTAGTAATTGTTTCAACTAGTCATTACTAAGTCTTTAATGGATGTGATGATATCACACCACATTTGTCCAAATAAAATTGTCATTGCTTGCCTCAGAATTGACCCTTTTCCAGAGTGCGGCCATCCTGGGCACAGTTGTAACTTGACCTTTCATCCATCCTATCTATATATACCTATATCTCAGAATGTAGACACTGTATAACTTAAGCATGTGTATGAAGGTAAGTGTATATATATATGCATGCATATTTTTGTAGGTGTGCTTTACATATATTATTTCTTTGTTTATGTTTTAACATTACACTTTGTATGTATCTATGTTCCTCTTACATGCTATGTTTCTAGTTTTTATATAGTACACTGGCTCATATAGAGACAAATGCTTAAAAAATGAATTTATGTTAAGAAAGTCTTAGTCATCGTGTGCAACCCAGATGTGTAAATAATCAAGTCCTGCAGTCCTTCTAACTCTTCAAGGCTCCTCTAGGCACCATATAAATTCAGGAATAACAATCACAGGTCAGAAAATGAGTCTTAAAAACTGAAGAGGTCAACTGTAATCCTTCGCACAAACTCACTGAGTGAACTCAAGTTATATAACATCTAAAAATTCACAAACAATGTCCTTATTTGAGAGTGTATTCACTACGTAAAGTACTTTACACCCTAAAAGGTAAATGAGTGCCAAAGCTCTGTTGACACAAGACAAAATGCCTTTCTAAACCCAATAGTTAAGAAGGATAACCTGCTAATTTTTAAATTTAACTTGTGTGTTTCTAAAAACTGTTTTTGGGCTCTAAATACTAATTAATGTCTCTAAATATCAAATAAAAACATCATTACAGTTTTTTTAAAAACTGTACATTAAACAATTTTAAGTGTTTAAATTTTACCCTACCAGTATACTCAGATGTTCTCAGAAGATCTGAAAGATTGTTTATTTTCACACTAAAGCCACACAGTGTAATGTAAGGAAGAAGTTGTATTTGGTCATTTAATAATAATTATTGTCTGCAGTGAACAACAAAACAAACCCGAGGTGAAAAGGGTGCTTTGTGAGGCAGCTGTGGAGCCACTTTATGCTGTTATCAGATTGACTCCATTAATTATAACTGAGGGAATTTAATATTGCTGCTAACAGAGGTTTCTTGTTGTTTTCCAGATTCTTTATTCATTAAATTAGAAATAGTGGAACATAAAAAAAAATTACTCACCAATTTGCCTTACAATGTGTAAATCTGGCACAGTTTGCTGAATATTCCTTGTAATGGATTGGCTGGTTCCTGCCTTGAGGCCAGTAGTGCTGCTGGGACAGGCACCAGCTCCCCACGACTTTGAACTGAAAAAGCAGGCTTGGTAGTAGAAGGATGAAGATTATAAATAATTTGGAAACTGATCCTGTGTAAACAAACTATTTGATGAAATACTACACTGCTACCTGTTGACGTAAGCATAAAACCTACTGGATGAGTTTTTGCCTGTATAACTATACACTTATCCAGACATCCATTATCTAAACCAGGGGTGTCAAACTCCAGGGCTGGAGTGTCGCAGAGGCTGAAGGTTTTCATTCCAACCCTTTTCTTAATTAGTGACCTGATTTTGCTGCTAATTAACTAATTTTGAATTGATTTTAATTGACTTGCTCTTGAAGACTCAGATCCCTTAATTGTTTCTTTTCCCTTAATTAGCAGCCAAAAAAATGAGATACAAAATGAGCCAAAACAGGACCCAGCACACTGTGTGCATCATACAATATCTGAAAATAAAGAAAGAGGAAGGTCTCAGGAATGTTGATCTGCTCATGTCCTCAAAACATTTGAACAGTGCTCTTCAAAAAGAGAAAATCATCAATTTCAGAAATGTATGCTGTGGAAGGAGATCTCTGAGGAAGATAGGAATAGTTCAATCAATCAGTCTTTATTCAGTCATAAATGAGTACATGGATTCTACTTTGCAAGGCAGAAGAGCAAAGTTCCTCAGTTTCAATCGGCTTTTAATATTTTTCCTCCCTCTCCCCTCCTCTTACTTATCAATAAGCACAATACGTTTATCTAAGCATTTCGTCTTACATTGTATGAATCGGCTAACCGTTTCTATTTTGTGTACATTGCAAAGGGGCCCTAAAGAAGGAAAAGTCATCTTTCCTTTGTCTAATGGATGTGTTCCACAAAAAGAAATTGTCCTTGGTCAGCTTACTGCACCCTGTATTATAACAGATGCCTGTATGAATAACCTGCCATTAAAAAAAAAAACAGCTTTGTTATTTTTTTTTAACCCCTTAGTAACTTGCAAGCAGTTCATTTTTTTTTCTTTCACAACGCTATTGCACAACAACCACAGCAATTAAAGAACGGGTTTAATTAACAACGATCAGTGCCTAGTTAAGCAACCGGTTGGAGTCTGAGGCCCTGAATTAGTTGGTGTTCTGTTAGTTGACTCACTTCACATTTCCATTTCTGATTGGGTACCATTTAAGAAAAGAAATGAAGCAATTCAGAGGAACGATGAAGGTATTCAGGGGAACAAATCTGAAAAAAACAAGACCATTAAACAGAAAGGAAAAGGAGTTAATTAGCAGCAAAAACTCATAGAATGAAAACCTGCATCTACTGCAGCCCTCCAGGACCGGAGTTTGATACCCCTGATCTAAACCCTCTTACGCTGGTAGAGGATTCAAGGGAGCTGGAATCAATTCCAGTAGCATCTGGCACAGAGCAGGAATCAACCTTGAAGTAGACCGCAGTCCATTACAGCACACACTCATGCACACACAAACCAAACCTGACATTGGACTTGAACTTTGATGTTTATTTTCAGGCAATATAGTTACTAGGAATTCATGTATTTGTGATGAATAAAGAAACTGTACATGGAGAAAACCAGTACACACAAGCAGAGTGTATGCTGGGGTATGAACACAGGTTTTTAGACCAGTGAGGCAGCCCCTGTACTCCCTATGCCATTTCTTCTCCTCATATGAAGATTCATCTGGGTTTCGAACAGAACATCTATTCTACAGTATATTATTTCAGTCACCTCCTACTAACCATTAATGCCAAGCTACAAATTCTGTACAATGTTCATTTTACTCCTGGTTTTTATGTCAGTTAAACAGCGACCCCTCTAATCATGAACAATCATCAGTTGAAACAAACTGGAACATCACCTCATCCTTAATTTACTGATTTCTTTTCTTTCACCTCTTCCTTTTCATATTTCTTGAGATGAGTAGACTAGCACAAACACATCTATCTGGTGCTTCAATGAGAAAATCCAAAGCTATCAGGTAGGTGTATTTTGTTAATGGATTGGACCCACACAATGCAAATAAAGAATGAGGGAAGCTCAAAGAAAATAAATAGCTGATGACCTAATAACATAACTAAAATAAAGAGAAGTGAAACATGCAGCTTTAAATATCTCACTCCAGTATTGAAGTAAACACGATTACCCTGATTGTTATCTTATTTCATTTTTCTCTTGCATTTGTCTTTTGTTTGCCTCATAGAAAAGCATCAGTTATTAAAAGCAAATGCATGGCGGGAATGGGGGATATAACTGTAATGAACTCTAAGGTTTAAACTCAAAATGCAGCAGGGTGCTAGAAGACAACATCTTATTGGCACATTAGCTAAGTGATGGTAAACAGACTCTCAAGCTGGCATGAGGGAAAATGCTTGTAATACTGTGAGCCATTTCAGAATGTGTACAAATTGAAGCCGAAATTGTCTGAGTAGGTACCATACCTGCTGCGTGAGGACTCCTGGGTATCATCAGCTTATTAAATATTCATTGCCTTAAAAAAGTTATTGAGTACCGAGCAAATTACTAAGAGCCACAGTAACACTTCTCACTGAGCCTGGCACACAACATATACCTTACTTGATTAAGGTCAGTCCTAAAGGTGTTGTAAGATAATTAGGCTTTTGTGTACCATTTTTAAATCTGGAATTTTGCATCAGGGGACCTTCACTCAGCTTTCTCATTAGGCTGGGAGACTTCTAGGTTATTAGTATCATTAATTTAAAGCAGCATTTTAGATTAATGCAAAAATGTAGGCAGGTAGTCATTGGCACATTCGCTGATGCAACTGTAAATTAGAATTAAAACAACTGGTGAAAACCAGGCGCCCAAAACCAATTAATTAACCGTTCAATATGAATCATTCCATCTTTGAGTCAATCCATGTGTCGTGATACAGAGGTCAAATCATGAGGCTCACCTTTAACAGTTTTATGAGAAAAAAATCAAGTATAGAAAGGAAGACATATGTTAGACAGACTTAATAAAGAGTGCTCGAACATCCCTCTTTTACAGGAAAAAATAGGTAAAAGAAGAGTCCACAATGAAAAAATAAATAATGTTAGAGACAATATTGTGGCTGTAAAGCTTTCATCATAAGTTATGACTTAGGGTTAGCTATTGCATAGCTAGATTGCATAATCTACCGATTACTCAGAAGAATGTGTCAAAGCATCAAGCAACACGGTAGAAAATGTAATATTCTTGTGATAGCTCAAGTAGACATTAGATTAAAAGGGTAAAATACCTTATTCTTTTTAAACTAAAGGTCAGTACAATGACTAACTGCCAAATAATCTATTGTGAAATCTTTTGAAGAGCAAAACTCCGCTAGATGGGCCATTACATTAGAATGTCCAACTCCTGTCTCCCCATACAAGTCCTCTATTATTGATGATTAATGGAGTTTGACGGAGTTTACACATCCAAGCTAGGTATGTACTCAAAGTTTAGACTTGGCCACAACAAGCTGCATTTACCTAACAATCCTGTCGTATTCCCCACAAACATGATGATAGAAGAGTCAAGTTATAATGCAGTATAGTGTTAAGTGAATATAATTTTTAAAAAAGGTGAAGTAATGAATACAAATAATTAAAATCCCGTTAATTATATAAAATATTCACAGTGCATCACAGAGAGATGATAAATACCTCTCATATTTTAATTTGACCTATAAATAATATATACTAAAGGGAAGCAAAACACCCACAAAATCCATAAAAGGAGTGCTGGGAAAAGCTTGAATGACATTTAATAGATGAAATAAAACAATCTCACCAGACACTCCAGATGGATAAAACAGCCAGCAACGGGGAATGACCCCAGAATAAAACCAACAATATAAAAATTAGTGTTCTGCAGTGACAGAAGACTTCTGCATGGAATCAATGATGGCAAAACAGAAGAGCGTGTGGGCAACCTGTAGATCCCGAGCTTTGAACGGGCAGCCTATTTAAACTGAATGACAAGGAACATGTTGATTGTACAACAGAAATCCCTCATACAAAAGGTAATGCTGTCACTAGTCGGCATCCTTAGCGCACACAACAGGAAGTACTTTCAAATCACTTTTTATCTGTATTAAACATTGATGAAGACAAAACAAACGCAGAGCACAAACATTAATATTACTCTTGTAGCCCCACTACACTACATGGCACCAGGCGTTTCAACAAGTGGAAGCTGAAATTTGAAACCAACTGCCTCCATGATGACACAAACAAAAGACAGCAACAGAAAGTGAAGAAGGAGAACCAAGATTTGTGGAGGTTGTTCATAAATGGAATTTCCTGCCTCTGCTGTCCCATGATCTGTGGCTCAAAGACTGGACTGTTCACTCCTCTATAGTCACTACAACAGCCTTGACTTTGACTGACTGACTGATGATGACGATCATTTTATCAAAGAGGTTTTGTGTCAGACTTTTTGACATGTTTACTGTTGGCCATTTTCTTTAAATGTTTTAAATTTCACACTTATGTCATAAAAAGCAGCCTTAACACTTATGCCAGTACTAAAGCTAAATATTCAATTCATAAATTGTATGAACGAATCATAACAATAAACGTTTAAGGGCATTTGTCTTGCATAAGTGTGCAGTGTAAGGAAGAAAATATTTAGAGAAGATGAAGAAAAACATTAATGTTGTTTAGGAAGATGAGAAAATGAGGAACAGTCTAGGTGGAGACCCACTTGTTCCAGATATAATGGATTCTAGAACTCTTATGTTTGAATCTCCAAAGCATTTTGTATACATTGGTGCAGCAATATAAACAGGATTTAAGTGGCGCCTTTCAGGTGAGAAGGGTTTGGAGTCCTATCGATATACGAGGAGCTTTAATGTTTTAAACACACCTAAATTTGGAGTTCATCACCATGTGGCTGTCACTCTTCTTTTTTTTGCAGTTGGTAAAAAATGGAGGATTTTCGATTGCTTCACTGGCCAAAATGTATAAAATGACTATTGTACGTTGAATCTGTTCTATGGTAGATGATAATAAAGAGAAGAGTCACTTAAGTTATAAGAGTCTTCATAATGAATTCAAAGAGATGGATTTACAGTAGCACTCAATTAAAATCAAATAAAAATGCCATTCTGGGGGAGACACAGAGCTCCACTGAAAGTAAAAATGCATGCACCACCAGAAAAATCTGACTGCGTTGCAAAATTAACTTTATAGCATAGTGAATAAATCATACATCTTTTTTTAGCAATAATTTTCTCTTGCCTGTAAATGGCTGCCAAGTAGATTAACCCCAGGCCAAACACGCCAGGTGTGGACAGCGTGGATAACATGAATTTCCCTTGTGAATCTTAACCTCAGATCATACAGGTCGTGTGTCTCATTTCTAATTTAGGTGAAGAGAGCACCCTGGCTAATCTGTGATGCTGATTTGTGATCACGAAGGAGCCAAGCTATAGTTAAGTAGAGATTGCTCATGTGGTGTTTTTGAGACTTCACATCTTTTGTATGATAAATTAGAAAATAAAACAGGTGGCTAATAGCTGTGAATCTTTAAATAAAATGATACTGATATTTTGAAAAATATTTCCTTTCAAGATATTCAATATAACACAAAACTGTACGTAAACGGATTACTTGAAGCAGAAAGAGATCAACACATCACATTATGGATTCAAACAAAGAGCAGATTTATTTTCTTTTCCCACAGATAGATAGATAGATAGATAGATAGATAGATAGATAGATAGATAGATAGATAGATAGATAGATAGATAGATAGATAGATAGATAGATAGATAGATAGATAGATAGATAGATAGATACTTTATTATTCCCAAGGGGAAATTCACAAATACAGTTAATTCAATTATCTGAGTATTTAATATTTTTCATCTGAAGCAATAACAAGATAGTTAGATTACAAGTAATAAAAAGTAAAAGATGAAGATTGTATTTAGCTTCTTGCCTTATGGAGATAAATGTTCACTTTGGCATAATTTTGGTATTAAAGACGCAATTATACAAAAAAAAGGCAACAAGGAATCAAAATATTATAATGTGTGCTAGTCGTACTCCAATCTAGATAAAAATGTATCTTTTTATCTGTTATTAAAATATTTGTAAATAGCATCTATCTAAATTCTGCCGAGTGCCTGTAATAGTACTTTTAGTAAACAGTGCAGAGTATTTTACTCGAAAACAAACCGTTTTTAAAATAATTTGAACATGCATTAAATATGGCAAAATGTGTAAGTCACTGCATTGTTAAATGGTAAAAAACAAACAACAAAGTAGCACGAATTACACAATAAGAAGAAGATTATTGTGCTTTATCAATAACTTAAGTAAATTATTTTTTTGCACAGGCAATATTTTCTCATAATTTCATATGCCATTTTACAGTGTTTGATTGTGCCTTAATGAAAGCTAAACTACTAGTCTGACTTTCAACCTATTCTTTAATGCCTGGGTTATCTGTACACATAATTTTAAATATTTATGCAGCATATTCTGTTCAGTAGTCCTAAGCGTTGTGCTGACCGCATTTGTTTATACTATGACTTAACTAGTCACTCTGTGCAATGTTGCTGGAATGTTCTGTGTGGCTGTGTTGGGTAAACGTTAAGGAGTGGGAACAACAGAAAGTGGAGTAGCAAGAAAGAAGTCTCATTGCTTATTTTTCTCCACAGAAGTAAATTTTTTAAGCGTTTGATCCAGTATATCATCTCATCTAAAAGGGTCTTCAGACATTCTACTGGTCTCTACAAAGACCCAGGAATTAAATTCTAAGATGGACCCATGAGAGAAATGGAGGGATGCAGAAAAAGTAGCAATAAAACTCAGTTTAATACAATACTACATTGTTGATACTACAAGTAGTAGGTAAAGTGAGAGGCAGATTAAACCTTCACCTAGTTCAGCTACATACAGTTTACTGAAGCCTTTTGATGTCTACAAGACCTTTGCCCATTTTCAATTGCCTTCTTAGTTAAAATAGCATTATTAGCCTTGTGCTGAACCAAATCAGGAATACCTATAAGTAGCCATCATTTATACAATTGAACCTGCTTCGAACACCAGTTGATCCTGGGGATGCTCAATGTCTTTGGTGTCTGATCCCCTCAAAGGCTCAACATGAAGAGATGGCCATTTTGACCAAAGAGGTGTAAACATATTACAGACATGTTACAGTAGCTAGATGCTTATGTCAAATTTACTGTGAAAAGAATAGTGAGTTGTTGTTCATTGTACATAGGACTTGACTGAATTTCTACTTTGAACACTTGAAATAAGTGGGTTAATGACAGTTGTGGAGAAACAGTCTGAAATATTTTGTCTACATCATCATAACATCAGGATTATTTGGTTTTTTTTCCTCCTTGTAAGCACATGAGATGAAGAGAGAAACATGTGGCATTGCATCTTTCAGTGATGTGCTTCACAGATCCCTGTTCATGGTACTGTAGGGGTGCACTAAAAATAAAAGATGTTGTTTCTTTTATGTATATAATGCAGTGGGTAATGTCAAAAGGAATGACAAAAGTACAAAATAAACATAGAACAATGAATGATGCTGCCTCTTTGGGCCTTCCTATACTAGACAGTTCCCTGTCTATCTGGTGAATGGGCCAGTACCCTTCTTAGGACCACACAAAGTACTTGTCTATTTATCCATACTTAACCTCTGTCACTGATCCACTGGCCTCTCCTCCTTATACAGCTCTGGCCTCTCTTATCTCTTCAGTCCCTTGAGCCCTTGACCAGACAGAGTTTTTAAGAACCACCCTGGGATAGCAGCTGTGGTAAATCGAAGACCATTTCTGAGGTCAACTCCTCGCGCACCCTTAGATCCTGTAAGCTTGAGGCCCAGCTCAGTCTTGTGCTATATGCCACAACTTACAGTAGGAGTTCAAGCACAGTGTGTATGACCCGATTGCTACCACCTTAAGGACATGGGGGGGGGGGGACATGGGATTGGGGGGGGGGGGTATTTGTCACATTTTTTCAGTGAACACCACTTCCTGTATTTGCCACAAAATCATATTTTACTAACCCTTTGCTTGTCCTTCTTCTAGTCTACTAGAACAATGATATCTGGATATGCAGACTCTAAGTTTGCCCTGTGTGACAGACTATGCAGGTGTGCTCTATCCACTCTTGGTGCCAGACTTCATGACCTTGCAGCAGAGGGATAGATAGATAGATAGATAGATAGATAGATAGATAGATAGATAGATAGATAGATAGATAGATAGATGGATAGATGGATAGATAGATAGATAGATAGATAGATAGATAGATAGATAGATAGATAGATAGATAGGAAACTTTATTAATCCCAAGGGGAAATTCACATACTCCAGCAGCAGCAACCTATATTAAAAATGCAGGTAAAAACAGACAATAACTTTGAATAATGTTAATGTTTACCTCCCCGGGTGGAATTGAAGAGTTGCATAGTTTGGGGGAGGAACAATCTCCTCAGTCTGTCAGTGGAACAGGACAGTGACAGCAGTCTGTCGCTGAAGCTGCTCTTCTGTCTGGAGATGACACTGTTTAGTGGATGCAGTGGATTTTCCATAATTGATAGGAGCTTGCTGAGCGCCCCGTCACTCTGCCACAGATGTCAAGCTGTCCAGCTCCATGCCAACAATACAGCCTGCCTTCCTCACCAGTTTGTCCAGGCATGAGGCGTCCTTCTTCTTAATGCTGCCTCCCCAGCTAACCACCGCATAGAAGAGAGTACTTGCCACAACCATCTGAAAGAACATCTGCAGCATCTTATTGCAGATGTTGAAGGACACCAGCCTTCTAAGGAAGTATAACCGGCTCTGTCCTTTCTTACATACAGCATCAGTATTGGCAGTCCAGTCTAATTTATCATCCAGCTGCACTCCCAGGTATTTATAGGTCTGCACCATCTGCACACAGTCACCTCTGATGATCACGGGGTCCATGAGGGGTCTGGGCCTCCTAAAATCCACCACCAGCTCCTTGGTTTTGCTGGTGTTCAGGTGTAGGTGGTTTGAGTTGCACCATTTAACAAAGTCATTGATTATGTCCCTATACTCCTCCTCCTGCCCACTCCTGATGCAGCCCACGATAGCAGTGTCGTCAGCGAACTTTTGCACGTGGCAGGACTCCGAGTTGTATTGGAAGTCTGATGTATATAGGCTGAACAGGACCGGAGAAAGTACAGTCCCCTGTGGTGCTCCTGTGTTGCTGACCACAATGTCAGACGTGCAATATACGTTTAAATAGACATAGATGTGCAATAGACGTTTAAAATAACGAAGTACAACTACTTTGTTATTTGTTACTTTACGTAAGTGCATTTTTCAGCTATGTGTACCTTACTTGAATAAATTTAATTCGGGCTACTTTTACTCCACTGCATTTTTAGGTCAAATAGCTTTTTCAAAAACAGTCAATTGAACACTTTGTTTTTCTTCTTATATGGAACTCCTGAAGTCCCAAAAAGTGGTGTCTTTTTAATCATGGGGCCACAAGTTATATAGTATACAGATTCACACAAGATACTGCATCAGATTCTTATGAACCAATTTACTGAAATGCTAGCGTGAGCCAAGTCATAAATGAGACTTGGAGTACATGAGATCTCATGGCTTGTAAGGGGTCTTGATCTCAATTGTTATCTGAGTGCTAACAAAAGGGGTGTTGGCTTTACTTCAAGCAAAGATAAGTACTTTGTAGTTACCTTATGGAATATGAGCTTGGGGAAAGCTAACGGAATACTGCCCTGTCACTCAGAATGTACTCTCGAACTGTAATGACTACGAAAAATACAGACAATTTATTAAGTGAATATGCTAGTTCTGTGTGAAATGGTGAACTCAGAGCAGCAATATATTTTGTCTCATTTCATTATTGTAGAATTGCTGCACATCTGCTATTCTGACTTCCACTGAACTGCAAGATGTGTTACTTATATTTTTTTCTGAGCTGTCCTTATGATTAGTTCTTTACGTGACTCAGGGGAAAACATTTAAATTTAACAGAACTGACCCATGTTCAGAGCATTCTTCAGTAAAACATTGACTCAAATTTGTAATTGCCATTTTATTATGATACAGTATATTGAAGTTGAATAATGGTAGTGTAATAATGTTATGTTGGTTTAATTCCTATTCTGTACGTGTGGGAAAATATTACTCTGTAGAATTTAATTGTCGATTGGAGTACATTAAAATATAAATATATTTTTTGAGACAACTGGTATACATCTGGTTTTACAGTTAATAATAAGCCTTTCAGTTCTCTTGTGGTTAATTCTATAGTTTTCAGGAGTATTTGAGTGGGCAATATAAAGTTAAAATTGGGTACCAAATTGAGAAAAGCAAACCACAGCTTTCTTAAGAGAGTTCTTATAAACAATAAACCACAATTCTGGAATTGTCATATTACAATTTAATATTGCAATTGCCCTTCTGTATATATTTTTACATCTATTCAAGTGATAATGTTGTGGGATCCATCCATCCATTTTCCAACCCGCTGAATCCAAACACAGGGTCACGGGGGTCCGCTGGAGCCAATCCCAGCCAACACAGGGCACAAGGCAGGAACCAATCCCGGGCAGGGTGCCAACCCACCACAGGACATGTTGTGGGATGATAACTTAATTTTTTGTTCTTATATTTTAATTTTATTATTCTTCTCTGTGGAGCA
The DNA here is from genome assembly GCF_900747795.2 of Erpetoichthys calabaricus. NCBI lineage: Eukaryota > Metazoa > Chordata > Cladistia > Polypteriformes > Polypteridae > Erpetoichthys > Erpetoichthys calabaricus. The sequence goes on from NC_041403.2 coordinate 100,259,999, forward strand.
GGGCCACCTCATCCATTGCTGCTGGGTATCCCAATAGCCTCACATCTTCTCATTATTATAAAGCTTACATTTACCTTTGGTACTTGAGTATTTTTAAAAGCAGATACATTTTTACTAGTTATTTTTAAATGAAAATACTTCTTACTTCAGAGAAAGTAAAAATCTGATGAAGTACTTCAACTTTTACTCAAGTATTACTTCTGAATACCTTTTACAACTCTGCAAAGTAGCTGGATTAAGCAAAACACACCTGCCAGGGCAGCTACTTAGTTTATCTCCTATTCCTGAGCAAACAGACATTAAACTACTTGCTAGATTTGCTCAGACTTCAGTATACAGTATTGCTTATATTAATGCTGACATGCACCATGGGTAAGTGGTACATGACACACTTCAGTATGTTCTACAGATTTCTTTTATTTTGTGACAACCTGTAGTTTAAAACGATTCTACTGAAAATTACAGAATTCCACATAGGCATTGTTGAACTAATATCACAGTGAATGAAAAAGGGAAAACACAACCAACCAACAAATTCATAACCAGTGGGATTTTTCTAAAGTAAAACCCTCTGTAACTTCAGGAGAACTAATGTGCTCTTATGTTTAACATGTTCATTTTGCATAAAAAGCAAAGAACATACCTTTTGAAAATTTGACTGAAGGCAGAAAAATCTAATTATCCAAGTACAAAACACCAGAGTTTTTCAATGGTTCTAAAAAACCCTTTGTTCATGATCAACATTAATGTTAAGCCTTATAAAAAAAAGTCTATCAGCCAAACAGTTAGGTTAATCTGTGGTGAACTATGGAGATGTACTTCAAATGATCCTATTTATTGTAACAGTAGGATACAGTGTTCTTCAATTTTGCGTTTGATTTTTGTTGCCACTGGGTTTTAAGACTTTTTTTTCTAGCTGTCAACTGCCTTAGGCGATAGAATGCATAGCAGCAGTTAAATGTGAATGCTATTGGCTCAGTCATAATGCTGGTTATTGCTTTACACGCTTTGCAATTTACTAGAATTACTACCATGGTCAGAGAATTTATTTTTTTATTTCATATGCACTACCTTCCTGGGATGCTTTGAGATCTTTAATGTCTGCAGAATAAACGTGTAATCTATAAAGTAGATCTCGCAATTCCTCAGTTTCCACTAAAGTCCTGATGTAGTTTCAAGAGCACACAATGAAGCTAATTGAGAAGCCAGGAAAGCAGCTATTGGAAAGTGATACCCGGAGTTCATCTCTGCAAACTCATCAAGAGAAGATGACACATTATTTTTCTGATTCCTTCTGATGCTAAATTTAATAGAAGTTATATTGCAAACATCCGGAATAGTCTCCTTATATATTTCTCTGTTATGCAGTATTATACTATTCAGTAGGAATACAATATCAGCAAGACTAATGTTTGAATTAAATCGACTGTTTCAGATAAGGTTAAAAAAGGTCACCCTGACTGAAAATTAATGCAGCTGAAAAATTAATGGATAAATACTGTAAGCAGAGAAAGAAAGTTTACAGCTTGCAGAGTACATAGAGAATAAAGATAAAGCTACTCAGGTTGTGCTACTTTTGTCATAAAGAAAAGGATTTCTGTTATTATTATCTGCCTAATAAAGCTTGGGGTAGTGCAGTTAATTCTAACCGCATTTACCACAAGTCAGGAACTAGCCATCCACTGATGGTGGGCATACCCACTTGTGCAAACAGCCACCAGTCCATCACAGATCACTACTAGTCTTTAGTAGCTCTACTAACATTAGCAGTATTATTATTAGTATTATTAAATAAGAAATTTTATACAAGGTTAAAATGACATCAGGAGTCAAAGGAAAACACCCTCCACAAATTTTACATTTTGTCTGACTGTGAGATGAATGAAATCCATCCTTTATTTTTACATATCAGGGTCAAAAAAAAGATATATTTATTCCCTTCTAACACAAACACACCTTTGCTGGAAATCAAATGCACTTCTCATAGACTTCTGTCATTTCCAGCAATAAAGGTTTAAACTTTTCTTTCATCCATGTGATCATAAATTATTCCAGAATTGTTATCACTGGTATGACATTCTAGTAAGTAAATCTAAAATTAGAGTATCTATTTATCTATCTATTTATCAATCATTTGAGTTGAACCTGTGGAAACGTAATCTATTTAGACCTAATGAGAACTTGATCATCACACATATCTACTGTTGACCCAGCACATTGGCCAACAAGGCTTTAATAAATCTCCTATTTGACCTTTAGATGTTTTCTATTTGTGTGAACAGAATGACAATTTTATGTTTGTTGTGTTAGGGAAGAAAAAAAAAAGAGTCATCATCCAATAAATAAAAAAAGAACAGAAGTACTGTACATGAGTGAGAGTGGGATGCTGTAGTGCCAAGCATATAGTGCCCAACTTGTCCAAAACATCTTAAGGTCCCATTAAGTGTAGAAATGAAAGTATCAATGCCTCTAGCTTAGTGATAATACACAGCTTTTCAGAGACCTGCACATTCTCCTCACTGATTACCATTTTTGTCAACTTGAATATTAGGTGAAAAGAAGGGCCAGACTATAAATTAATAATCTGCAGCCTCATTAACATTCAAAAGTAGGCCATGAGAATGGAGGCCTACTGCCGCATTCATTCCCTGCACTGATAAGGAAGTGATTAATATTTAATTAAACAAGACTCAGTCTTCAACACAGATTGAGCTGTATAGGATGCAGGACCTGGGGAATGGGAGGGGGGAGTTTGTGAAAGGGGGGGGGGGGGGTGAATTTACGGCAGCAACTGGCTACAGTGAATCCCCTGTTAGCGTAATAACCACTCACACCTGGATATTTAGGCACGTGCTGCATTGATCAGTAATCATTTGCTTTTGGTATGAGGAATACTGGAAGTAAAAAGGTAAAACTCAGTGAAGACACCCGAAAGCACGGCATGCAAACTTTATTGATTTTTTTTCGTTTAATTGAGATAAAAGAAGCTTCATGACATTGTTGAGCATTCAGAAATAAGAAGAAAAAAAACAAAACAAAAACTGAAGCACCCACACATTCAGAGAAGAAAATCAATCTGAATTCTTTGCACAGCACCACAGAAATGTAAGTTTAAATATATGAATGAGATTAAAGCATAGGATGAAAAATAATAGCCTTTTTGTGGGAGGCGCGATGCCTACTGACTAGTTGTCTCGTTAAAGCACATGTCCTGCCTTTCATTCAGATCTAACTGGATAACATGCATATCCACTACTAAATAAACCAATATTTGTATTTTTGGCTTGTATTTGTAGAAAATACAAATAAATTTTAGTTCTTCAGTAACACTTTTTGGCATTGTTAATTCATTTTTCTATACATTATCAACAACCACTTAATTCTGTGCCCACACAATTACTCAAGTCCATTCAGTCATGGGCTTATAAGGTCACAGAACTGACACGCCATCTTGACCCAATTTTTCTACATCAAAATTGTTCAAAATCAACGAATGGAAATATAAATAAATGGACAAAAATAGATAATTGAAAATATAATGGATATTAAAATTAACTTAAATTAAATTAAAGAGTAATACTCCCAAGCTTTGAAAATTATGGGATCCTTTTTCTTATCTTAGACAGAACGATTCATAAAAATACAGCCCTTATTTTGTGGATGCCAATTCTCTAACCCATTGCACTTGAAATGCTTTGCACTTTTAATAAGTAAGCTTTCACAGTTTAACTTATCAAGATGATCATATTAGATACCACATTGTTGTCAAATATTCCTGTTTGCACATAGTAGTAACTTAAGATGTTCTGTATCTAGGCCTGTGTCGACAAACTGTTACCACTCTATCAGGCAGCTCAATCTTTTGTCTTTAACTGTGTTTCGTGTTAATTAACCTGTGATATAAGTTGAATTAGGCCCATTGTCTTGTAATTACCAGGGTCGGTACATCTATTTAATTACATTATACTAGAATATTGGCTAGCCTGAGCTCTTACATATTTTCCCAGATTGTAGTTGAAAACTAACTTAATGAGGCTGTCTTTCTGAGAACCCAATTCCATAGATAGATAGATAGATAGATAGATAGATAGATAGATAGATAGATAGATAGATAGATAGATAGATAGATAGATAGATAGATAGATAGATAGATAGATAGATAGATAGATAGATAGATAGTCCAATATTTTAGTAATTTGGTAGTTTACTCATTCAGCTTAGCAATAAATCACCCAGTGTTGCCTCCAAACTGTTTACTATGTAAACCACTGGCACAGCACTGACATTGTTACTGGTGTAAAAAAATAATTGTAAAAATAAGACTTACATGTGTTGTCCTTGATGCAAACTTGAGCGTTGGTCTCCCAACTGACCAAGTCTCTTAATGTCACAGTTTCCACCATTTTGTAGTTATGTTCAGAAGTGCCTCAGCCCAAGGTTTCAACATTGAGTTGTAAAAAGTCATAATCCAGTTGTGTAGGAAAACAGACGAGGTTGTAGCATGTGGATAGCATGGACTTTCTTCCAAGCACCTATGTCTGATGTGTTCTTCTTTTGTGAACTGAAGAGTACTCCTGTGACACTTCTGGAGTGGACATTAATGCTTTAATAGAATGCAAGCAAGACATCTATTCCTTAGTTTCACAAAATTTAATGTTGAGATGTCGGAGAATCTAACCCTGCTCCCTGCTTACTGAACTCTCACCACAAAATCTGATAGCCTCACTAATAAAAAAATATAAGAAAGCGTTCATTTTTTAAATTTTTACTAACAATAGCATCAAAAATGAAAGATGTGACAGCCTTACATATAGCTTCACTCTCCTGAATTTCTATATTTTCCTGTGTCTAATCAATTATATGCTTGTAGTACCAATTTGCATTGATACTTCTGTGGCATATGGATTAAACATTTGACATCTTTAGGTTCCTGTCCAATTAGACCCATCTAAAATAAATGTGCTATGAATTATTAGTTAATGCAGATTTACTTTGTAACTTGATATGATTCACACATGCAATTGAAGAATGCAAGCTTTTATCATGCAGTAAACTTGTACATACTTTTATAAGCCAATGTCCATCGATTAAGCTGAAAACACAGACACACACCAATATATGCAAAGAGCAATGTCTCTTTATGCAAGCTTCAATTTAGCTGTGCTCACTACACATGTCCAATGCATACTAGAAAAGTTCAGTAAATATCAATGGACAATGTTATTTCTTTAGATTATTTTCAGTTGATTTGGCAAGCCTTTATGAAAGATGTCATGTACTTAATGCAATAAATCGACCTTCCTCACTGCAGGCAGAAACTTCCAATTCAATCATGTTGTTAATTAAAATTTTGCCATTTAATAAAGATTGTTGAAGATTAAAATGATATAATCATTATCATCTATTAATAAAAATTCTTTACATTTATATAGCACTTTTCTTGCTACTCAAAGTGCTTTACATAGTGAGTACCAAGCCACTTCAAACTACACCAATGTGTAGCATCCACATGATGTGACAGCAGCCATTCTGCGGCAGTACGCTCACCACACATTAGCTATTAGGTTGTGAAGGGATGAGAGATAATTAACCAATTAGAGACAGGGGATGATTAGGGGGCCAGAATGACTAGGCTGTGGTGGGCAATTTGAGCCAGGACATCAGGATACACCCTATTCTTTGCAAAGGATGCTTAGGGATCTTTTATGACCACAAAGAGTTCGGAGCTCAATTTTACATCTCATCCAAATGACGGTGCCATTCTTACAGCACAGTATCCCTGTCATTGCACTGGGGCATTAGGACCCGCACACAGACCATAGGGTAAGTGCCCCTTGTCGTTCTCGCCAACATCTCTTTCAGCAACAACCCAAGCTTTTCCTGGCTGTTCTCCCATCCAAGTACATGAACATGCATAGTTTCAGATGGGAAACCTGTTCTGAAGTGCATGTGGTATGGCTGCTATTGGAACAAACGTCCCACCTTTTGTCTTGCATAAAGACCAGGACAGATCAATGGCATTTTGTAAATAATATGACCTAAAGTACAACACTGCAAACACAGAACTGACCTTTGGTGAAGGGGACTTTTCCAGCTTTCTCAGTTATGTCACAGTGGCATGAGCAGACACGTTACTGGCCACGACACATCTATAAAACCAACACTATCATTGTGCTTTACACCTTGTGAGACTGCCATGTAGCAGGCGCCTGGAAGAGCTTGAAAAGTGGCGTGTTTTGGCTGCTGAGGGGATGTCACAGTGCACTGTCTCCACTTTCTTAGGATTAACTTTTTTGTGAATTGATTTCTAATTTATTTTAATGAGGGTCTTGGTATTTAAAACTTTAATAAAAAACAAAACCACACACACAACAACACTACTACGTGTCTACACTGATCTATGTAAATGTAGGATGACAACCCAGATGAATTTTGCATAAATCAGTGTTATTTTTAGTTAAAACAAGCTCCTTGTATGTATGTTGCTGTCTTAAAATTAAATTTGAAGGTCCCCTTGTGATAAGGAAAGCTGGATGGTAAGGGAGAGAATATAAAACAAAATCTTAAATCATTCAGACCAAAAAAGATAACAAAAAGCATTTTGTAGTTGTAAACACTCAAAACAACAGATTGTTTTTAGTTAGTGTATGAAAATAAAATAATTACAATATTACAGAGTTCAGTCTCTTTTTTTACATCCCTGTCCATAAGCTGAACAGCACAAGCTTGAAGGCTGAATTCCTGGAAAGGACCAACATGCATCAGGTGTAGAGCGAACCTGTTACAAAGGTGATAAAAATGAAAAGTACATCACTGTAGACAGCAACTGTAGAGAGGGAAAAGTCTTACTGAGGTTAGGAGCCAACCTGTTAACAGACTGACATTCTGGTCAGAAGAAAACTAATAGTGGGCTCCTGAGAATTTCTGATTTACTCAGTTGTCCAAGAGGCTTATTATGCCTAACCCACCAAATTGGTATAAAAAGGAAGAGATAAATAAAAACAAAGAACAAAACTACTGATATATGATTTGCCCACAATTCAAAACTATTTACAGCATCGTATAATTCAATATATTTAAATCTACAACAAAAATAACACTTTAGAGTCATATACCTTCTTCATAAATTAGATGAGTAAAATGGCAGAACTGGCAGTGAAAGAGGTGTCTTAGGTTATTTCTAGACACACTGACAGTTAATACATCTTTCCTGTTTAATACAGTATAAAACTTTTTTAAAAAATGCCAAGATAGACACTGAATCCCTAAATCTGAAAGACTACTGAGTAAAGCTAGAATATTAATGAATTAGGTTAACCTATCTATGGTATTCTTAACTTTATGATTGCTCTAGGGCATATACAATTTTCCATTCTTTAAGGCTATTGCAAAGCTTACATGAGAAATGAACATAAATAGCACATTTAAATACAAAATGGTGCCTGTGACTTCCAGCAGCATATGCAGAATAGCAAGTCTTGTAGGATGTCTGCGATAACATCATGGAATTTCCAAAGCAATACAACAGAATTAAATATTTAAACAACATAATGCAAGAAACTCTGCAAGATGGTATTTAAATCCAGTTGTTAGGAATGCAGTAGGCATGGGCTTTGATGTATAAATATAATTAATGTTTATAATTATTGCTTCAATTTTTTTTTCTTTTTGTTTCATCATTCTCCTTGTTTTGCAAAGAGTGCCACCATGTCATGAGGAGTATTGACTGGCAGCATGGGGTCAGTACAACTACCTTTTCAAAGAAAGTAGTACATCAGGCAAGAGCATAAATATAAAGACTCATTTTAAGACTTGCAAGAGATCTAAATATTGCACAAGAATCCCTGAAGCCTATGAAAAAAACTTGCAATCCCTGGCCATCTTAAATTCCTTCGCACCTCCTTATCAGTGTCTTTTGTTTCGCAAATGTGTTGATCAGCACGAGTAGCCTGCTATCTCATCCCCCCAACCACCGCAGCTCTAGTTGTACACCAAGTTCTCCCAGCTTAAGTCTGTTTATCTGGGTGTGAAGTGCCCTTGAGTGGTATAGTGGTAAATAATATATTGTTATTTGGAACACAATACATTTCATGTGTGTTCCGTGTCTACAATGATCTGTGAAAATGTAGGATGACAGGAAATGCGAGAAATGCAAGAAATGTTGAACACAGAGCTAAAGCAAACTTTTTTCATGTTACAGTACTAATGACAAAATTTTGGTATGAAGTGTATAATGTTATGAAGACTGAAGTCCAAATGTCAAATAAACACTTTCACAAAACACACAGATAGAACAAGAATTTAACCAAAGTAAAAGAAACTGGGATAGGACACGACACGACCCACACACCCACATATATGCCTGCAATAAAAAGAATAAACTAAAATTTCTAGGGAACACTATTTGGCTTTAAGAATTTTATTTGGTGTTTTAACTTTGATGAAAGATCTTATGACACTCTGTGGGACAGGTGCTTGCCAATTCCAAACTAATATTTTGAAAAAGGTCTTTAAAAAAGGCGGCACGGTGGCGCAGTGGGTAGCGCTGCTGCCTCGCAGTTGGGAGACCTGGGGGACCCGGGTTCGCTTCCGCGGTCCTCCTGCGTGGAGTTTGCATGTTCTCCCCCGTGTCTGCGTGGTTTCCTCCGGGGTGCTCTGGTTTCCTCCCACAGTCCAAAGACATGCAGGTTAGGTGGATTGGCGATTCTAAATTGGCCCTAGTGTGTGCTTGGCGTGTGGGTGTGTTTGTGTGTGTCTGCTGTGGGTTGGCACCCTGCCCCTGGATTGGTTCCCTGCCTTGTGCCCTGCTGTTTGGCTGGGTTTGCTCCAGCAGACCCCCGTGACCCTGTGTTCGGATTCAGCGGGTTGGAAAATGGATGGATGGAAGTCTTTAAAAAAAGTATGTGCTTCTCTTTTTGCTGTGCTTCCAGTAAAATCCTGTCTTATTGGGACTCATTTCCACCCCAATACAAATGTAAAACAAATAATTTCTGACTTATTTTACTTTTGACAGTATCTTTGATTTAAACACGCTTGATGTAAAAGAGTGGACTCCAGTATGTAAAGCATGAACAGCAACCAAGGAGCTTCTGCGGTGCCCTTTACAGGAATTCAAAGCCCATGCTCAGTTTTAAATAAAGAAAAACATGGCTGTAAAAGAATCATAACATATTCAGTCATTTACCCTATTAATACAGGGATGCAGATTAAAAGGCTTCAGAAAAAAGTTGCCTTTGTACGTAGTCTAATTTTAAGATCCTAAACTAATGGCAGTGACTGAATAACATCAAACAGGGCACCTACTGGTCTTATTCTAGAATGGGATATGGAATTAAACGTCTGATGAGAAACTTTCAAGAATGCTGCTGCTCTATGATCAGTTCTACTAGTATTGCCTCTGTAAGCCAAAATCATACTTACATTTCTGAGTAGAGCATTTCTACTGGTTTAAAATTTATATTTTGCCAAAGACACTTCATCCACCTTTTTAAGCTGAAAATTGAAACTCTGTTCCATTTACCTGCAGTGCGCTCAATGAACTCTGCTCACAGACACTTCAGCCTTTGTCTTTTCTCATCTGCACACTAAATTGAAATGTCTGAAGGAGAAATTGAAGTGCTTAAATCACATGGAAACCCAATTAAAATTAATTACTTCTTGCCATCACTCTAGCCTGTGTTGGGACTAGCCAGAACAGACATAAAGGGTCTACATTTTTTATGTCAAAATCGAACACGGCTAATACACCCCAAGCCTGATTCTGATAACCATTTGTGGAAACAATCTGCTTTAAAAACTTCTCACAGGTGTTTTATGTTTCACCACACCAGGAGGCAAACGGTCTTATAATATTATATTCAGATATGTGCAGTTTTAAAAAGTTAATTGGCAAAAAACAAACAAAATATATTCTGTGTAACATATTGGGAGATGGGGTTTCTAATTTACAATGTGCTTCTAGATGATGTGTCTTCACTTTAAACATGAAACTTGTTCCATAATGCTTTTTGGAGACAGGTGACAACCTCTGGAGAACATTTAACCTGCATTTTCTGTTTGCTTACCTGCGCATTTTAATTGTTAAATGGTGGATGTGCTTCCATGCATCTTCGTTTTGGGTTGCAATCCACCTACCAACATGCACATTGCTACAACACAGGACAACTCTCATTTACATTACAATTAAAAGCAAATACAGAAAGTAGACAGATGGATCATAAAGTACTATCAGTGGAAACAATGTAGCCGTTTGTATTAACAAGAGACTTTAATTTCTGCTCATATAACATCAGACATCAGCAGTCTGTCTAGTTTATAATTATGATTAGACTCAACTGGACATGATGTGTTCTTTACTGATGAATATTTAGCACTGCTTATAAGGACATATTTTTCAATTCATTATCATAAAAGAGTACAATACACATTTTACTATACATTATTCTCCAGTATAATTACACTTTAAGACATTAACATAACATTAAAGCTTCAAAACATTCTGTGTCGCTCCCTTTTCAGCTTGTAATTACCCCTGCATAGACTATTCTGTACTACATTTACATTGCCCACTCATTTCATTACTGAATCCCAATACAAGAAGACTGAACAGAAAGAAGACAATACAAGGTGATTGATTGCTTTTGCACAGTGCATACACTGAAATATTTTCATTATTTGCACAAATGATACTGAGTTCAGTTTCACAAAATTAAGCATGGTATATTAAGATGGACACAAGTCATTTTACAGAGCTCAGATTTTATAATGATTCAACTGGCAACATAAGGACAGGACTTTTCTCTGACTTCTGCCTCTGCAGTACAAAATTTCCAGCATCAGCACACACACGCAAAATTAAAAAATCTCAAAATCTCAAACAGAAGAGGTATATTTTTTTCTGATCTTACTAAGACAGCTTATTTTGTGATAATTTCTTTATGATTATAATCTGTGTGTTTGCAAAACAAATGCTTAAAAGATAAAATGAATGTTTATTTGTAACAGTGGTCTGATTAGCCAAATAAAGAAGCAGGTAATTCTGATCTGTGTATCTATAGCTTTGATTACCTTCACGTAAATGGAAAACAAACAAGTGAAAAACATCTCATATTTAAATATTGAGACTTATTTTTATTGAAGAACAGGATTGTTTGTTGTGTGCAACAAAATAAAAGTTTGCAGATTATGGACTACAAGATTGAAAATAAACACATATATTAGTCCTATAACTGCTGTTGTTGTATTTCTTTTACATACATTTTTATTGTGAAATATTTCCAAAATCAAAGCTAAAAAAATCTACAAATATTTTTTTCCTCTCTCTTTCATATACTTATTTTATTATAAAATGGCAGGAGCAAGCTTTTTTTTTGTTGGTAGACCGATGTGAATTTAGTTTTATGAAACCTACTTCTGTTTACTGTAAAATCCTAGCATGCTATACATTAATTAGGAATACAGTATAGGTAGAAAACACAAAATGGCAGATAGATAGATAGATAGATAGATAGATAGATAGATAGATAGATAGATAGATAGATAGATAGATAGATAGATAGATAGATAGATACTAAAATCATAGAGTTCCTAAACCTGAAAATAAAGCTCATAAGGATAAAGCGCTCAAAAATAAATATTAATTATACAAAGTAAGTACAAGGGAGAAGAGAAAGAAGAATTAAAGAAGACAGAACACAAACAACAAAATAAAATACTCCCTGAGGTGCCTCGAAGTATCTCTCACAAAAACTTCCTGTCTCCCCTCCTATCTCGCTCATTTTGTGGCGTTTTGGCTGCTCTTAGGACAGTCTACCGTTTGTCCCAGGGACACTAAGTGAGAACTTTGTCTTGTTGCCAGTGGTGTTCTTGCACTCTGAGCTGTCAGTAACCCTTAGAGTGGCAGTGTCATGTGTACACAGTACAGTTACATTTTTACCTGAATGTCCAACAGACATGCAACACATTGCCACTCTCTGCGCAGGTTTGAAAATGACTAAGCTACCAGTTACAACTATGATGTTTAATTAAAGGCACGACTAGCAGCAATCACGTTTTAAATCTGTGAACATTTATTCATTGGTTTATTCAATCTCTACATTAATATATATATATATTTTAATAAATAAAAAAAACTTTTGGCCTAGGTTTGAGAAGATGTATAAAAGATAATTGGTTGCATGTTAACAAAATACTTAGACAAACAGTAAAGAATAACTCAAAACTATATAGAAGCACCACTGCCCCATAAGCTACTGAGTCCTTTTACTACTGGATCAGGCAGTGCAGTATGAGCCCAGGCTGTCTGCTCTCTAGTGGTCTTATGAAATGGAAAACATTTTTACTTATAATGCTCTTCATTTCCTTCCTTAAAGGTTCCTTTGTCTGCTCCCATTCCACAGCACCTACAGGAAGTATGCAAGTTATTAGACTGACCTGACAACCTGTGTTGTCACCATGTTGTTATCGTAATGGTATGCATTACCATGTCCTTATGTTGCCCTGTTCTTGTTCCCTAATAGCCTAAGAAGCTTGCAATTCTGCTCCTAGGCAGTAGCATTCCACTACTCTCACTCATAGCTACAGCATATATACAGTATATATAAAATTCAACATCTGTCTGTCTGTCTGTCTGTATGTCTGTCCGCTTTTCACAAGAGAACTACTTAATGGATTTAGATTGTGTTATTTTCTATAATTTGCTTGAACATTCTGGCTGATTTTGCAACTTCTCTCATCCCACTAAGTATCACAGTTCACTTGCGGTACCGATTTATTTGTGCAGATCTGAGAGAGAGGCTATGGGCAAAAGGAAGGGCGGTGGGGCCCTCTTAACTCATGCGCCAGCCTCTGTTCAAGTCGGTTTACCTCTTGCCACATGTTGGAGCATACCTTGCCTCCACTTAGCTTAGCCTGTTTGTTCAGCAGATATCATCATCTACACATTTTTAAGGAGTAACGTTTGATAATTTTGAGAGAGATATCAGAGCTACATGTGTTTTACAGGGTAGCTGCTAATTGCCAGAGATATCACGGCCCTGTGCTTTTTTCCCCATGCGGGGGACGCTCTCCCATTAGAGCTGAACACGATCAGATACAGTGTCAACTGTTGGCGCTGGAGCGTACCTACCTTCCGCTTGGCCAGAATTACATTTTTTTTTATTATTGATTTGTAAAGTTTGTCCTGTTTCACTACTACCTACACCTGAACACCAGCAAAACCAAGGAGCTAGTGGTGGATTTTAGGAGACCCAGGCCCCTCCTGGACACCGTGATCATCAGAGGTGACTGTGTGCAGAGGGTGCAGACCTATAAATACATGGGAATGCAGCTGGATGATAAACTGGACTGGACTGCCAATACTGATGCTCTATGCAAGAGAAGACAGAGCCGACTATACTTCCTTAGAAGGCTGGCGTCCTTCAACATCTGCAATAAGATACTGCAGATGTTCTATCAGACGGTTATGGCGAGCGCCCTCTTCTACGCGGTGGTGTGCTGGGGTGGCAGCATAAAGAAGAGGGACGCCTCACGCCTGGACAAACTGGTGAGGAAGGCAGGCTCTACTGTAGGCACGGAGCTGGACAGTTTGACATCTGTGGCAGAGCGACGGGCGCTGAGCAGGCTCCTGTCAATCATGGAGAATCCACCGCATCCACTGAAAAGTATCATCTCCAGGCAGAGGAGCAGCTTCAGTGACAGACTGCTGTCACTGTCCTGCTCCACTGACAGACTGAGGAGATCGTTCTTCCCCCACACTATGCGACTCTTCAGTACCACCTGGGGGGGTAAACGTTAACATTATACAAAGTTATTGTCTGTTTTACCTGCATTTTTATCACTCTTTAATTTAATATTGTTTTTTTATCAGTATGCTGCTGCTGGAGTATGTTAATTTCCCCTTTGGATTAATAAAGTATCTATCTATCTATCTATCTATCTATCTATCTATCTATCTATCTATCTATCTATCTATCTATCTATCTACTACATGGGCAGAGCTGCAGGGGACAACTAGTGTATATATATATATATATATATATATATATATATATATATATATATATATATATACTGTATATTTGCAGCTGGAGATCCACAAAGGGAGAAAAAATGAATCACGTATCATAAAGTAGTTTTTATTCCTGAGCTTTTAACCCCTGCCAGGGGTCTTCATCAGAGGATAATGCTTAGACTTACAACAATCAAAGGCAATATATAGCAAAACATTACGTGGAGGGGGTGGGGGGGGTGGCTAAGTCAGTGTGATGGGGGGGGGGGGGATTGGGTGTACAGTTTATTTATTATGAACATGTTCTTCTTAAGTTTGCATACGCTAGATTTATGTCCAAGTGTCTGTTGATGGCGTTCTCATTTGATAGCCAAGATTCGGCCAGCTCTCTGGCACTTTTAGTATTGACCTTAAATTTTACTTGTACATTGTCCCAGTTAAATGTATGTCCTGTTGATTTAGTATGCGTGTAGATCAATGAAAGTGAGTCCTTTCTTCTGACGGCGTTGCGATGTTCCTGTATACGTGTTGCGATTCTTTTTGAAGTTTGTCCTATGTATACCGCTGAGCAAGAACTGCATGGAATGCTATAAACTGCGTTTCGTGTTTCTGCTATCGATTTCTTGTTTATAGCATTAAACAGGACCATGCGCAGATTGTTCGTGGGTTTGCGTGCTATTCTGATGCCTGACTTGGCCAGGATGCGCGCTGTACCTTCAGACACCTTGTGGTGATAAGGGAGTGAGTGCCAGGTGGGGTGGGGGTTCTGATTCAATTCAATTGTTTGCTGCGTTTTTTGGCGTCTTCTGTGTAAGCTCCGATTAATGAATGTTTTTGAGTATCCGTTTGAAGTGAAAAGATGGAAGAGATAGCGTCTCTCATTCATTTTTGTTTCCTTCGTATTGCAATGGGTGTGGACTCTTCTGAATACATTTAACTGGGACAATGTACAAGTAAAATTTAAGGCCAGTACTAAAAGTGCCAGAGAGCTGGCCGAATCTTGGCTATCAAATGAGAATGCCATCAACAGACACTTGGACATAAATCCAGCATATGCAAACTTAAGAAGAATATGTTCATAATAAATAAACTGTACACCCAATACCCCCCCCCCCACCCCCTCCACGTAATGTTTTGCTATATATTGCCTTTGATTCTTGTAAGTCTAAGCATTATCCTCTGATGAAGACCCCTGGCAGGGTTTGAAAGCGCAGGAATAAAAACTACTTTATGATACGTGATTCATTTTTTCTCCCTTTGTGGATCTCCAGCTGCAAATATGCAAACCGTATCACAGACCTTCTCTTCCATATATATATTTATATGTGTGTGTATATATATATATATACAGTAATCCCTCCTCCATCGCGGGGGTTGCGTTCCAGAGCCACCCGCGAAATAAGAAAATCCGCGAAGTAGAAACCATATGTTTATATGGTTATTTTTATATTGTCATGCTTGGGTCACAGATTTGCGCAGAAACACAGGAGGTTGTAGAGAGACAGGGACGTTATTCAAACACTGCAAACAAACATTTGTCTCTTTTTCAAAAATTTAAACTGTGCTCCATGACAAGACAGAGATGACAGTTCAGTCTCACAATTAAAAGAATGCAAACATATCTTCCTCTTCAAAGGAGCAAACAAATCAATAGGGCTGTTTGCTTTTAAGTATGCGAAGCACCGCGGCACAAAGCTGTTGAAGGCGGCAGCTCACACCCCCTCCGTCAGGAGCAGACAAAGAGAGAGAGAGAGAGAGAGAGATAAAAAAATCAATACGTGCCCTTCGTGCTTTTAAGTATGCGAAGCTCTGTGCAGCATGTCGCTTCACGAAGCAGCTGCACAAAAGGTAGCCAACGTGAAGATAATCTTTCAGCATTTTTAGACGAGCGTCCGTATCGTCTAGGTGTGCGAACAGCCCCCCTGCTCAATCCCCCTACGTCAGGATCAGAAAAAGTCAGCGCAAGAGAGAGAGAGAGAAAAGTACGTTGGGTAGCTTCTCAGCCATCTGCCAATAGCGTCCCTTGTATGAAATCAACTGGGCAAACCAACTGAGGAAGCATGTACCAGAAATTAAAAGACCCATTGTCCGCAGAAATCCGCGAACCAGCAAAAAATCCGCGATATATATTTAAATATACTTACATATAAAATCCGCGATAGAGTGAAGCCGCGAAAGGGGAAGCGCGATATAGCGAGGGATCACTGTATGTATATATATATATATATATATATATATGTATATATATATATATATATATATATATATATATATATATATATATATATATATATATATATATATATATATATATATATATATATATATATACATACATACATATTGTCACACACGTGCACTTAGGAGGCAGCCAACAAGTCCTAAGATTAGCTATATTACAAGGGATAAAGGGTTGATTGAATGTACTAATGCCTCTTTCCATCAACAGAACTAAAGACGAGAAACAATAACTCACCTCCAATACTTCCAGTCACCCAAAATGGCTACCATCCAACAATCCTGTCTCCGTATTCCATCAATGATGTCACCTCCGGCTCTCCAGAGATGATGTCACTTCTGGCCCATCATGATAACTTCACTTCCGGTCCTCAATGATGATGTAATTTCCTGTAACCGCATTTCCGGCCTCCATTTTGTTATAAAAACTCATTGTATTCACTTTTCAGTTGTCAAATGCTCCTGCCTTTTGATCCATTTTTGCAATATTTTTTTCATTCTGTCCAAGGACATTATTCGGGGTCATTCCCCAACCCTTTGAGACTTTGAGCCGTTTATCATATCATAATATAAATATATAAATAATAATATTTATAATTTTTTTGCAGTTCTAAGAAAAGTGCAAAAAGATTGTTTCCTTTTCTTAGTCACAGATTCCACTATCCTAAGTCAGGCTCAGTTAAGCTTTGCTCAGCTTTCATAAAGTGAAACAATGTTTTCAAATTTATAAAAAGATGGCTTTAGTCTAACTCTGCTATTGTGTTGGTTTACACATTTAAAATAGTACTTACAAAGTTAAAGAATTTTGTATGTGTATATGTGTTTTGAAGAAGATTTTAACATTCCCAGAAAATGAATATTGGTTGGGTAGTTAAAAGAATTCTATGAACTTGTTACAGACATTGTGCCAGGAATCCAGCATTAGCATTATAAACCAGCTGTACCTTCTTAAATGAAGTTGATTAGGAAATTAAAAAGCATTTCTTATTGCAATCAAGAGTGTGAGACATCATACTGCATTAATAACTGTACGTTCATATGCAAAGGCTCAACAGATCCCCAGACATCACCCATCCATTCAAATACTTTTCACTAGTTTCCTTCTATTATACATTCAAGGCTGACACCATCCTCATACCTTTCTCATACATTCCTACGCATACTGTACTCACAACAGGCCAATTCAGAATTGCCAAATCCAATATCTGTAGCATGCATATCATTAGCACATAGGAAGAACTCAAAAACTCTAGTAAATTCATGAAAATGAGGTAAATGCCACAGAGAAAAGGACTAGGATCAACAAATAAATCATATTCTGAACATAGAGCGATATGTGTTATTGACCAAGTTTAACTCAGCATTAATATATATTAATTTAACGAAAAATACTTGCCAATCACTGAAGCTTACAGTAGGTTTGCATGGAATGATTATAATCAATGCACAAAAAGACTTTGGAGATAAGCTAATAAAGTCAGGTTTCACACATAGCACCAGAAGGCATATTGTATTGACTAAAGAAAACTCCAAAGTGAAAGATGTTTTACCAGCTTGTTTTCATTTTAAATTATATTAAAGAACAAATTGACCTACAGTAATGCAAATAATCTGAAAGAATTCTTCTTACTGAAATTTTACTAGTCATTAAATTGTAACACTTCTTATTCTCCTGCGGGTTTTCATGAGTTCAAAGGAATGTTCAGCTTATACCTTCAAGCCAGTCTTCAATAACCCATATCTCCAACTGTACTAGGAGCAAAAACTGTCCCTGCTAAACTAAAGAAAAAGCAAAATTAATAATAAAATGTATGTTTCCAAAAACTGTATATTGGCCTAACCCTAACCTGGCATCCAAAAATGAAACCATGCAATAATCTGACTTCTGCACAAAAATGAATCTAATTCCTGTAAAGAAGAGGTTTCCTGTGACATGGTGCACCGCACTGCTAAAGGCAAAATGATGACGTCTCAATTTGCTTGGGCTCGATACAGTACTTCTGCTCTTTCTCACAAAGGCACTAAATCTGCAGGCATGAAACGCTAAAAAGGAAACAGCCACAAGCTCCTAGCTTCACATTTCTGCAGGACAAATTCATTCACGTGCATACTGTTAATATTGTTTGTTCAAACAAAATGTTGAAACACCAACATAATGGCTCTGCCTTTGGCTGTCTGGGGCTTGAGAAATGTAGAAATAAATGATTTTGTCTATATCTCAGGACAGGATTGACTATATACTGAACATATAAAATATTTTATTCATCAAGGGGTTCCACTTTGAACCAAAAAAACGAGGCTTCTTTTGAAGGCTACAATTGTGCCATTTCCTCTGAAAAAAGATAGAAACATTTTCTTCGAAGTGAGCAGAAAACTGCTAGAAAATAAATCAGATGGTTTATGGTCAGACAAGTGGACATTAATCCGGACGTCACGGCTGTACAAACTTGACTGTATTTGGTCACTCTATCAATCAGAAGGTGTTTTACAAGGCAATTAACGAGATCATAATATACAATAAATCAAACATGCATTACTTGTACATAAGACTGTACAAATATCAACAGAACAGTATATCAAAAGGGCATGGATAAAAGGTCATAAATGAAGTGAAGCACTCAGATTGCTGGAACCTGGCAGCCTGCTTGTTTGAAAACCAGCAACCTCCACTGATAAGAAGATACTTTAGATTCCTCTGAATGTCTGCAAAATAGCTAAACACTATTATATTGTGTCTGAACCACATTCTTAAAAAAAGTTTTTCATCACCTAAACAAACATATGTGGAAACTCTTCTCCTTCTTAAATTTAACATGTAAATATAACATACTGTAGTAGCACGATGGATGTGTCTGTTGATGCCATCAGTGTGCAATGCTGAAAGAACAAAAGAATAAATGGAGAAAAAAACATGGAAAGAAACAAATGTAAAAAATATTCTGGAGATCAAACAAATGGTGTACAAGTACTGTATGTTCTAAGTGCCCCCAGATTCTGACATGATGCTTAGGCCGCTGGATGACTTATATCATCGAGATTCTGAGAAACAGGTTCTATGGAGCACACTTGAGTAGACTCCATGCTTTAACAACAGCAGATCCCCATATGTATGGCTGAAATGTTTTTTAGACCTTGCAACTGATGCTCCCTCCCCAGTGGTCACCTTTCAATCATTTGCAGCAGCAACAGTCACAGTGAAATGGATTGCTTCAGTCTGATGGACAGATTGCATTAACGAAAGTGGCAGGAAATGTAAGGAAAGGAAAAAAAAAAGACCTTCAGATAAAAAGCAATTTACGACTGACAAAATCTTGTATTGGACTAAGATAAGAAAGCCATGTGGGGGACACATGGAACATGGACACCTTTTTATTTTTTTTGGATGTGTAGAGATACAGAGTTCTGGTATCCATGATATCTACGGTACACTAACAATCAGCATCAGATTACACCAAAGAGAAGTTCATGAAAAATTATGAGTTGTGCATAAAGAACTGACAAACAGGCATCCAGGTTATTTATTTTTGGGAATCTCTATGCAGCCATGACAAACTTTATTCTTTTTCCTTAAACTGCTTTAGATGTCAATGTATTTCACCTGTATAGAACATGCATACATTTAGTAGCTTGGCACATCTTGGAGGCAAATAAAAAGGATGAAACTCTCTTACTCTCCCCACTGGAGAGGGCCTTTGTTGGGTAGGCCTGGACTCCTAAGTTGTAAGTGGGAACAATTACAGTAAATAGCATGGGAAAAGACCTAACATTTACTTTAGTTTAGATAAGTAGGCTTATAAATGAATAAAACCATAAATAAATAATGCAACCACTCTTTTTCAAAATGTACTTCTTTCAACACAAGGTTGTGGGGATTCAAAGTCCATTCCAGCATTATCAGAAGGAAAACATAGGCCTGGACAGTGCGTGTGTACATACTGTAGAAGGGCACACTCTCGCACATATCCATTCACCCTAATATCAGGCTAATCAAAGTGAGCATCATATGGGAGGAAGCCTACAAACTTAGGCATTTCCAGTATTACCTTGCCAAACAATATAAAAAGAACCTTAAAAGGTAAAGTGCTTTTCAAGGACACTTTTACACCCCAAAAAACACAGATGAATGGTGCTATGTAGACAAGTGGTGTATGAGGACTGGCACAGTTTAGACAAACAAAGAAACGATCCCGAAACACCTTTAAATTTCTCTTTACATACCATGCCTCTTTTTCCTGTTAATTAAATTTTGTAAAAAGTCTACAATATAATGATGACAATATGCCCACCCTTAAAAGTCAACACAGACGTGGAGCGATTCATTACATTTTACTTTACCAATAGCAGGCAGAGCACACTTGAAGCCCAAACAAATGATCCAAATCAAAATCAATGGCTTGCATTCTTTTCATGCTTTTCTGCCTAACTATAATGGTCATTTTGGCCTCTAAACTATGATTTGGCACCATGTTCTGGCTTTTTAAAAAGCTCTCTGGTGTCCTTGTTCTTCAGGCTTCTTCCACTTATCCCAAGTGCTCTGTTTAAAGTGACAAACACACACACACACACCTGTGCCTGTGAATTAAGATAATTGCCATCTAATTAGCATTATGGCTCTTTCATGTGGTCATTTGCAAACTAATTAAAGGAAGCAATTCTACTATGAAAGCAGAGTTTTGACACAGTCTACCCTCCACAGCCCCTTGAGATGCTGTTTAATTCATTTAGTCATGAACATGTTTACTTGTTTGGAAAAGAGCTACACAGTAAAGTTCCACCCATTGGACACTTCAAGAATTCATGAGAACAGGCACTGACAGATCATCTGGACTTGGAAACAGATGCCTCACTTCCATGGCCCCTTTTCAAAAAGCACACGAGCAGCCTAATCACAGCAGACAATTTTACTCGAAGGATGTGGGGAAACTCCAGTTCAAAGACAACATATCAATGACTTCCCATTGATCAGCTGTGAACTCAGATTACTGTATCTCAATGATGTATCTTCTCTGTAACAGTCAGATTCAAAGTATAACAATAAGAGAATGTGCCTTCCAATCCTCAATGACAGTCTAAAAGAACAGACATTTACCTGTTTCTTAATGAGATGCCAATTCTTGCTGTTAATTAAAGCTGTTACAGAATATCATGACTTTTTGCTGCTGTCATTCTGCCACAGCAGACTGATGATTTTCTGTTTTTTCTAAGACCACCGTCACGATGTTTTGGTGACCTGAGCAGACCAACATGACCGAGACCTTCACCTTTCTTTACTTTCAGGTGAGCTGGTCATGTGGCAGCTTGTTTTGTGTCTCATTTTTGTTTGGCTGCTCATTAAGGAAAAAGAAAAAAACAAAGGAGTCTGATTCCCATCAATTAAAACAAAGGCAAAACAAGTTAATCAGCAGCAAAAACAGCTCACTAATTAAGAAAATGGTTAGAATGAAAACCTGGAGCCACTGCAGCCCATCAGGGCCGAAGTTGGACACCCCTGACCTAAAGGAACATATCCTTGAACCTAATACTGCTGAGATAGGCCCTGGCTCCTTGTAATCCTCAAATGGATTAAAGTGGGTATTAGAATATTGCTTTGTATCACGTTACATGAACATATTACAAAACAGCAGCAGATATGAATCCTCGCAGTTCTTATAGTAAAGCTTAGGACTGATTTCAAAATATTTCTTTTAATACAAAATCTTAAATGGCTTAGGCCCTGTTTACCTATCTAAACTTACCATTACTTACAAACCAGACCACACATTAAGATCTCAAGATGCCGGCCAATTTAAGATTCCAAGGATTAATAAAATAACAGCAGAGGGTCGAGCTTTTAGTTACAGGGTCTTGAAGCTGTGGAATGAGCAAACTGCTTATATAAGAGATGCCCCTTCTGTCTCAGCTTTTAAATCCAGGCTAAAGACTCACTACTTTAGCCTATTAGAGGTACTGATTGACTGAGCATATTGCATCTCATTTTGTTAGTCACTTGTAAAAAATGTAAGTAATACAATATTTATAAATCTTTACTAACCCTCCTCTATTGTGTTTTTCTTCTTGGTATCTGGATGTGACACTTGGTGCCACTGCTCTACTGCCAGGCTGCTCACCTGGCCATGGAAAAGTCATCTCAGAAACTGGGAGCCTTGAAATCATCACACAGAAAGGCTTTGAAAATATTTAGCCTCAATTCTTTCACTTCAGTCTCAATGTAGCTTCTGATACCTGTGTACAGAATGTGATCTCTAAAAAGGTTATATGAGCCATGCAACAAACTCACATAGAAAGTTTTTTCAGTGTCATCACTACTAGCATATCTGCCCTGATCCAAATCAAAATGTCAGCCAAAGTCCAGATGTGGGAACGTGTCACATTAAAGTTCAAACTCTGGCTTTGCACCACATTATTCCTGAACCTACCAAAATTTCCCATTTAATAAATACCGTTTGATCGAGATTGCATTTACCTGTCTCCTTACCCTCTTAAATTATATTTGAAATGATTTTCTGTTTTCAAAGGACAGGCCACGAGTGTGAGCACGGTAGGAGAAATTTATAGCCGACCTCCAAGAAAGCTTCCATATTGATGAGAGGAATGCTAGCGACCTCTTAATTTTGATTGCCAACTGTCTCAATGATCTTGAGTTCGCAGTTAAGGTGAGAGTGTCCTCAGGGTTTACATATTTTTTTTCCCCATATTCATATGATCCTAGGAATCTCCACACCACAAAATATCCAAGGACAAGCTATAAGTAATTTTTTTGACACTGAATTGTTCTGTGATTTAGTTTGTAATTTGGGTTGATTTTGTTTCCCTCTCATATCCACACTTAGTAGGCAAATTCATACTGTAAGTAATGGTTAATTGAACAAATTCTTAAAAGTGTTTGTTATTCCAATAAAGATTATCTATCAAACTACACAAAACCATTGTGTTAATCTACCAATTGATGAAAGGTCTTGAAAAAAATGATACTATAAAAATCTTCACCACCAGATAGATATCTAGTAAATATGATCAAGAGAAGCAGCTGTTGAAGCTCTTCTGTGTGTGAACACTACCAGGCCTTCTAGTAATCTTCTTAAAGGTGTTCTACTTTTCTACTATTATATTTATATATACACATCACTTTGTCTTCTTTATATTGATCTTCATTCGATACATTTTACATGTGTAATCAAATTTGTTAATTAATTCCTGTAGATCTACTTCATTGCTTGATGTTATTGCTTTATCATCTTCAGATCTTACTGATGTAATCCATTTTCCTCCAAACTTTCACACCCGGCTTGTTACTTGTCATTGCTTCCTTAATTACAGTATTCTCTCAATGTAGACGTTATACAGGATTAGTGAGAATGAGCATCCCTATTTAATACATCTTCCTGTCTGACATGCCTCTGTTAGTCCATATATGGTTCTTACTTTTGTAGGATCCTAATACATTCTTTAGTCCCACTTATCTATTCCTATATCTCCCAATATTCCTAGAAGTTTTTCCCTATTTGCTCGGTCAAATGATTTCTCCAGGTCTACAAAACAGACTTATAATTCCTTATTATAAGCAAGACTTCTTTCACTCAGCATTTTCAGCACTATGATAGAATTTCTCTTTCCCATAACATTCCTGAATCCAAATTGATCTTCTTCCATAAACCTTTCTATCTTTGTTTCTAATGTTTTTGATATCAACTTTAACATTACTTTAGACTCGTGATAATAAGCTTATTGTTCAATAGTCTTCACAATTTGTTGCATTAGAATTTTTTGGTATTGGTATTAGCACTCCTTCCCTGATATCATCTGGCCATTCTCCTTCATCATAAATTTTCCTAAATAATCTTTTCATTTCTTGTTTCTCTTTGTCACCATGATTTTTAATCAAATCTGCTTTTATATTGTCTAACCCTGCTGTTTCACTAATTTTCAGTTCTTTTATCCCATGTTCTATTTCTTTCTTCATCAATTCTGGTCCAATCTCATCTTTATTAACTTCTAGCTCTTCCAGCTCCATCTCTTCTTTTGTTGATTAGCATCATAAAATTTTTCTACATAATCTTTCCTTCAATTTGTCTGATTCTGTTAGTGGTTCTTGATTTTTACTGTTTATTATTGCACTATTATGTTGTGACCTATTGCTAAAGGTTTTTGTTTTTGTGATTTCTCTCAGTTTTGCATCTTGAAAGAAGTGGACAGCTATAAATATCTGGGAAGTATGCTGTTGAAAAAGAAATAATAATGATGTATAGGAATGGGAAAATCTGGGAAAGCATCCTTTAATGCAAAATGAAAATTGCAGAATGGGATGGATAGAGCACTGAAGAATAACAAATACAGAAATCTGGGGTGTTGCATTGTGTGGAGTAGAAACATAGAAAATAATGAATGAGGATATAAATAGATTGGAAGCAGTTGATCTGTGGCTATGGAGAAGGATGGAAAATATTACTTATATCAATGAATTACCTAATGAAAAGTGCAGGAAAGGATTAGTGAAGAAAGAGCATGCTTGAAACAGCAAGAAGAAGGCAACAAAACTGGATGGGATGTGTTCAAAGAGGAGATGGATTGTTGAAAATAGTGCTAGAGGGTAAACTGGAGAAAAAGAAATCAAGAGGAAGGCCAAGGCAGAACATGTTATATTACCAGAATGATGGTAAATCATACCAGCAAATGAAAAGTAGAGCACAAGAATGAGTACAATGGAGGACATTTCGATCGAAAGACCTGCCTTATGGCAGATAAGTAAAGAAGAAGAAGAATCATATGAAATATATTTCATTTCATTGTTTCATGAGTCTGATGTTTATTACAGTGTTTTTATAGAGCTCGGAACTAGAATGGCTTCTGTCTTGCACCTGATGTTTCTGGATATTCTTTGTCTAGCATGAGTCTGAATTAGATCATGCAGCTTAAAATATGGATAGATTATATATTAAATTAATAATGCATGACATCTACAGCTACAAAATGGCATTTTAGGGTATATTTAATAAATAAGACATAAATTCAATTATAAATAAATAAATTAATGTTGAGATGGATGGTCGGCAGCTCAACCCGGCTGAAATCCCCAGGATGCTAGATAGCGACTTCCCTGCAGCTTAGTGGTGCCCCAGATTCCCCCAGGGCACTATGGGAGATGGAGTTTGGCTTCACAGCCCTGCTGGTTACCGTGGGTGCCGCCAGGGGATGCTACAGGGATACACAAGGACTTCTGTTTCCAATATAGTCCGGAAGTACTCCCAAGTCATGGGGACAGAAGGACAGAAGCACTTCCGGGTCAAGGGCTATATAAAGGACTAGTGGAGACTCAGCAAGAGAGCCAGAGTTGGGAGGGAGTGTGACGGAGCTGCTGGGAGGAAAGAATTGTTTAATTATTGTATTATTATTATAGTTATTGCCTGTTTGTTGTGGTGAGGTGCTTTGGAGCTCTATTGAGAAGAAAGTAAAAAATATTCTTAACACTTTTAACCTGTGTCCAGTGTTTGACTGTTGGGGTAAAGTTGAGCAACAGCGCCACCAAGCGTCTACATTATGACAATGTGTATTTTAAATCTAAGTTTAATACAAGAAGCAACATTCTTGGGCGAAGTGAGCCATGAGGAGGTTCTTTGTATTTAGAAGCAGACATCCCCAGAACAAACACAGATCACATTGTGCTAGGATTTCCTTGCTGTTTAGCTTATAATATGGGAAGACACCACAGGGCACTTGCCTTTTAGGAAATGTGAGACAGACAGGATGTACATAGCAGAGCTGTATGCTCACACCCATGGGGCATACTCCACACACTGTTTCGTTTGAGGTGGTTAGTCAGGACTGCAGGAGGCGCTTTAGGGTTGACATCATAGGTTCTCAGATCTACTAACACTAACGAGTCTTTTCTGGCCCATTAAGTGCGCCTGGGGATCACCAGTACATTGGAGTGGTGATTAGGCATTAAAGAATCTAGAAAAGACCCTTGGATCTGGGGAATAAACACCGGATGCCTACTTGAACTCACTGAGCATCTCTTAAAATAAGAAAGTGAGTTAGAGGGAGATTTAGCTTGAGAGTGACAATGTCTTGACTTATGCATGAGAGAGTACACTACGTAAATCGAAACAATGGAAAAGATAAAAGAATTTAGGCAGAGAAGAAGTAGCTCAGAACTCACATGGGTAGTTGTGGGGTTACATTATACAACTTCTACTCATGGGGTATGTCAGACTTGCCAATAGCCGTTGCTGATCTCATTGCTGGGCCCTGTTAATTTAAATGACTAAAAATTGCTGGCAATATCACATTTAGTGATTGTCCGCTGACATTCCACCACAGTCATGCTCGCCCCTTTTCCTGACAGCCAACAGACTGGTGCTGAACAGTGTCCATGCTTTTTGAATTGGTTAACAGGTATGGCATTTTCAGCAGAAAACATGAGGCATCAGACAGACAAGCTTCTCTTCTGTTTATGAGGTCCAAAGTCCCAGTTTTCCATATTCCTCATCACTGCCTGTTATGCATACTGGATGAGTATTCATTAGTTGTCAGCTCTCAAGCACAAAGATCCCATTCCTATTATTAAAGGCAAAATCAAACAGGTTTGATTTTTTTGGCTTGAGTCGTGAGGAATGTCACATTACGTGACTGACTTCATAGAAGCATTGTGGTCTCTGCCTTTAACTCACTAACTTTAAGTAAATGAAGGCTACAAATGAAAATTGATGTAAAAGTCATGGGATGTGGCCTTAATTGGTACAGCTGGGCATTCATTGTTGTGTGCCTTGTTCATGTGTACTTCTCCAGCGCATTTATGTAAAAGTGCTTCGATCAAAGGTCACTGTTTTCAGATCTCTAGCATCAGAAGAAGTGTCACTGAAAGAGCATGTGAGAGAACTTAATAGCGTTAAAGCATCTTGCCCAGTACCATCAGGAAATTAAAGCTCAGTGCCAGGCCTCCGTTCTTTCTGACTGTTTTTTGTGGAACTATCTTATCTTCATTTGTTCGTTTTTGTCTGACACTCTTGCCTTTGTGGTTTGAATGGTTGCTGGAACTCCATGACTTGTGTAAAGCTCAGCTATCTTTTCTCTTTTCTTTATTAGTGATGGGTATGTACAGTGATTTATTCATTCATTGAAACCATCAAAACCTGGATAATCTAGGTCCTATTTTAGTATTATCAAATTTACAGTAAAACTAGACAGGTAATAAATTAAATTTAAAAATATTTTAAATCTATGAGTACCTGTCCCCTGTATCATTTGTGTCTGAACCCCTCTTGACTAGCACTCCCTCTTTCAATCATGTTCCCATAAAGCCTGCTTCTCAGCCTCTGTCATTTCAAGGCACCTTACTCGCCGGTTTTATACTACCCATCTTTGAAGGCAGCTCAGAACGTGCCTCCTAAGCCATTAGTCCTTCTTGTGGGTCTCACACTTGCACATCCTCTTTAGACTGCATCACCAAAACCAATCAGACTGGATAAACGCACAGACCTTAGCGTGTGGATAATATTAATAGTCAAACAGAATTCCGATTTGTATTATCTTTAATTAGAGTTGTGTTAATCTAATTCAAGGTCACAGGGACTAGAGCCTACCTCAGCTGTTTGGCACATTGCAGGAATAAGCTCTTTTATGTTTATATTTTTTACAAACCTTTACAATCATTCTACATAGTGTCACATATTTTAGCAAATAAGTTCATAATTATTACATGTGAAGTTAGCAAATAAAATTTAATTAACTAACTGGTGTTTTATTTATTTAAAA
Source organism: Erpetoichthys calabaricus (assembly GCF_900747795.2). NCBI lineage: Eukaryota > Metazoa > Chordata > Cladistia > Polypteriformes > Polypteridae > Erpetoichthys > Erpetoichthys calabaricus. The sequence goes on from NC_041403.2 coordinate 100,287,996, forward strand.
AATGTAATTGTAATTAAAACAATTTCATTTCTGAGTTTTATTCTATAAATTAGTAATAAGAAAAAAAAAATCACAGTTTATCAGAGCTAAAGAGGTGCCATCTGTTTTGCCCCCCACCAGTCTCTCTCCAGCTCATCATTCTGGAGGTGGAAACAAAGAATAAGATTAAGCATTTTGCCTTCAACTGATATCGGGCAAGGAGACCGCCTGTGCCTTGCATTGAATGTGCCAGGGCTTTCTAATGCTGAAACTCAAGAACATTTAAGTGTGTGACTAAACTGGGCCTCCAAGGAGAGAAAATCTCTTAATCTGCAACCAAGCAAGTCATGTCATCGTGCAGGATTCATCCGTTTAGGATTTGCACAGAAATCCTTGGGGTTTTTAGTTATGTGAGAGCTTTAGGGTTGTAATGTAAATCCTGTCAATTTGATATGGGTGGCAGTCTGGCACTCTGGAACAGTGAGGGTGCACTGCAACAACATAAACCATGCTCCAAAAAAATATATATATATATTATATACACACATGTATACATATACATATGTATACATATATACAGCTTCACTGTCCTTTCAAAATGATTGAGCTTATTTTTCTAAGCTCTTGAGCTATCTTTTCCATCATATTCATAGCTGTTAGGCTTAGCGTCCCGCTGCTTTTCTGAACAGTACCATCTTCTGAGCAACATCTGTAAAATTCATCTAGCTGTATGGTAAAAAAAGAGAATTAAATGACACAGATTAAACCTAATGCAAATTAATAGCACAGCATCTCTGATTTGTGATCATGTTTTTTTTTGTAGTACCACCAGAAAATGGTTTAAAATTTTTAATTTTGAACAGTTCAAATGTATTGTTCTCATGATGCTTTGTCTCCAATAAAGCATTGTAAATGAGTGCAGAATGGGGTAAATTAAAACTAGACTTCGGGCGGTACACATTCCAAAATTAAAGTTCAGCCTTCTTTAACATACTGAAAGACATCTGACCTCCATCTAGTTCTCATCCAGTCCCAGTAGTGAAAAAAAATAGTAAGCACATTGACAAAATGTATATAACAATTCTGCATCGTTAACAATTAATGAAATAAGATGAGTTCACTTGCATTTAATAAGTTTGTGTGAAAACAAAACAGCACCATTTGATTTAGTAACATAAGGCATATCTTTCCACAAACCATTTCAAGTGTTCCATAATTATGTGAACTCCATAACTTTTATCAGATTGGTAAATCAGGAGGTGCCAGACAAAAAAAAAAACAACAGTGATTTCAAAGTGTTCATAAGTATTTCTGCTATATACAACATACTGTACATACAGTAAAACACCTCTGAGTGAACAGTAGTGGCATTCAGTTATCTGATTGTAACTGCCATCTGATGTACCTACCCCACATTTGAAGAATGTTGCGTCAGTGTACAGTACACCCTGAAATAAGCAACAACTAGGCGTATAATTCAGTAAAGTCAAAACTAAAACTTTCAACACTGTACAATATTACCTTATTGGTGAAAGTGTGTCACAGTTTAATGCGTGGTAGTAGCCTATGAATAATCAGGCCTCTTTGACCGGACATGTAGTCTACTTTTTTTATTTTTATTTTATTTTATTTTAAAGTGCCCTTACTGGACTTTGGCAGCTAAAGTTTAAAATTAGTGTCTTCAGTAAACCAGAGTTTGCATCTGTTTTGAGCTGAAAGATGATGTGCTAGTATTTTTAAAAAGTCTTGGGCATTCATGCTTTGTTACTTGGTGAGGTGGGTGCGTGTGTGAGTGTGCCCCCTCTGAAATGGAGTCCTATCCTTGATTGGTTTTAGTTCAGAACCCAATTCTAGAAGTGATGTTCACTAGCAGTGAAGTGTAGTTGCAATGCAACAATGGTAAGTGCACAGAACTGTTGTAACTAACTGGATACAATGTTAGAAAGTGAATAAACGGGTGTAAAGTGTTTTGCACAAAACTATTTTATGTGGCTTGGAAAACATTCTTCTCATGCATTGAGATATAAATGCAAACCAATGACCCCATATACAGCACTATGAACTACATATGTGTTAAAATTATATCTTATTTGTGAGAGATAAGATACGTAAACTAATGTTCAACAAGTGTTTCTAGCTTTAAAGAGACCTCTAACCTCATACTTAAACTATTAATTGTAATTTCAAAATGAGTTTTTTTTTGTAAGTGTAACATAGTTGGCCTTTAGAATACCTTTTGTTGAAGTAAGGATGAAGCTCAGGGACCACATGCATTTCTCTTCTTTGTTAAGCAGAGGAATGATGAACACTGAAGGGTAGACAATTTGTGTTTGTGACACTTGTGTATTTTATGTTTTCTTTTAAGGAATCCCCTGGCAGACCTCTACTTGGCCTCCTATATGCATCTACACTCTCCAGCCACTTTATTAGGTACACCTTGCTAGTACTGGGTTGGACCCCCTTTTGCGTTCATAGCTGCCATAATTCGTCATGGCATACATTCAACAAGGTGCTGGATTTTGGTCCATGCTGACATGACAGCATCACACAGTTGCTGCAGATTTGTCGGCTGTACATCCATGATGTGAATCTCCTGTTCCACCACATCCCAAAGGGTGCTCTATTGGATTGAGATTTGGTAACTGTGGAGGCCATTTAAATACAGTGAACTGTCAGGTTCAAGAAACCAGTTTCAGATGATTTGAGCTTTGTGACATGGCGTGTTATCCTGCTGGTAGCCATCACAAGATGGGTAAACTGCGGTCATAAAGGGATGGACATTGTCAGCAATTATACTCAGGTAGGCTGTGGCATTTAAACAATGCTCAGTTGGTACTAAGGGGCCCGAAGTGTGCTATGAAGATATGCCTCACACCACTACACTACCACCACCAACCTGAACCATTGATACAAGGCAGGATGAACCCTTCTTTTCATGTGGTTGAGCCAAATTCAAACCCTACCATTCGAATGTCATAGTAGAAATTGAGACTCATCAGACCAGGCAACATGTTTCCAATCTTCTATTGTCCAATTTTGGTGAGCCTGTGCGAAATATAGCCTCAGTTGCCTGTTCTTAGCTGACAGGAGTGGTAATCGGTGTGGTCTCTTGCTGCTGTAGCCCATCTGTTTCAAGGTTCAATGTGTTGTGCATTCAGAGATGCTCTTCTGCATACCTTGGTTGTAACAAGTGGTTATATGAGTTATTGTTTCCTTTCTATTAGCTTGAACCAGTCTGGCCATTCTCCCCTCGCCTCTGGCATCAATAAGGTATTTTCGTTCAGAGAGCTGCTGCTCACTGGATATTTTCCCTTTTTGGATCATTCTCTGTAAACCCTACAGATGGTTGTGCATGAAAATCCCAGTTAGTCAGCAGTTTCTGAAGTACTCAGACTAACCCATCTGGCACCAACAGCCACACCACATTTAAAGTCACTTAAATCACCTTTCTTCCCCATTCTGATGCTCAGTTTGAACTTCAGTAGGTCATCTTGACAATGTCTACATGCCGAAATGCATTGAATTGCTGCCATGTCACTGGCTGTTTAGATATTTGAAGGTGTACCTAATAAAGTGGCCAGTAAGTGTATGTCTACAAGCACAACGCAACACAGAGGGGGAACATGTTGTCACTGGCTACACACACTTTACTGCCTGTTCTAAAGCATTCTAAAATTCTGATTAAATGATTAATTCTGTTTTACAGAAAATCTTATTCTTCGTCTTTTACTCACAAGTTGTAACATCCATGAGGTCATATCATCACAATGCTCTGCTTGAGCTCAATGCGGCCATCTGTAATCTACCTCATATTTGTCTCTTAAAATGATAAAGGGTATTCTGTTTGTGACAGATACAATGAAATGATACTTGGTAAACATTTTTACATATGTGACAAAATCCCATGATCCTTTGCATTGCCTGAGCTGAGGCCTTTGTTGTCCAGTATGCAAAGTTCCCTTATTTCTAACTATACATTTAAATACATATACCTTAAAAAGAGTGAGGAAAAGAGACTGTTTAACCGTTTTATTAAAATAAGAACACAAACTCTAAAGCACCTCACTTTAGACTTCAACAATGCAGGAGAATAAATATAATTTGAAAGCATAAGTTCTTAAGCTGGTATTCTGTTTGAAAGCCTTTCATGCTGTTAGGTACTCACTCACAAAGGCACTGTTCAGCTTAATTACTGCCAGCAAAGCTCTGAAATGTTCTACTGATTTAGTGACACCGTATCTGCTGCAGCACTATAACGATACCTGTTTGAGGAATTGTTTGCTTAAGTAGATGATATACTTCTTGAAGCACTGTGACATGTGAAACTCACTGAAATCAAGGAAAATATTATAGATCTTCCAAACCTCTATTTTGCATCTGTACAAAGCTTTCTGATTCTCTCTCTACATGTGAAAGAAGCCTTACATAAAGAGGTAATTAGATAAAGAAAAAAATTGAAAACAGCATTCCTTGAGAGCACAGCAAAAGGATAGATGTGCAGTCCAGGATTGGTTGTATGCCTAGTGCTAGTTGCTGCCAGGATAGCTTCCTGCTATTCCATAACCCTGAAATGGATGTATGAATGGATTATTACAATAGTAATAATGAATGGATTGATGTAGCTTTCCTTAAGTGGTGAGAGACTTTTAGGGTACAACAAAAGAAAAGATGACTTACAAGCCAATATACTGTAAATCCCAGGAGAGGATTTTGGCTAAATTACAAACAGCCATGGGCACAGCAGAAGTGCTGAATTTGAAAGCTCACCATTTCTTTCTATCTGCTGTCACAATAAGTAGACAAAAAGTCAAAAAAAGGTTTGGGGCAGCCACCCATATATTGTTTCCTGGCTGCTAAAGGGAATAAGTTATACCACTGATGTGCATAGATTAGAGTTCTAAACGGAACTGATGGTATGGAGGTAAGATGGCGGCTTTAAAGGCCAGTACAGAAAGTGATGTCATCGGGACCGGAAGTGATGTCATCAATAGTGCCGGACCCGGAAGTGACATCATCAATGGCGCCAGAAGCCTAGCAGGATTTCCCATGGATGGTCTCCAGAGGATTGAGAGAGAGAGTTAGTGCAGCTTGCCACCCCCTGGTCTGGTGTGGTACTACTATTATTTAGGCCCTCTAGCTGCCTCAAAATCGCACATGTATGACACGCATATACAGATATACATATACTCTTCGGTACAGAACTCTTCCATTAAGGGTCAGGTATCAGATCTCCCCACATCAGTTAAAAATTTTCTTTTATCTCTTTATTATTTGGAGTCTGATAACAGAACTCCTAAAGAGATTCGCTTAACAACTTTACAAGACGACCTGAAGTTCAACTGAAAAAATATGAAATTTGGACACTTTATTGTGTACAGTGGATACAGAAAGTATTCACACCCATTCATTTTCTGCACACTTTATCGTGTTGAAGATTTAATATGAAATGGATAAATTTGCCATTTTTGCCCATTAATCTACACTCAACAACCTATAATGACAAAGTGAAAGCATGTTTTCAGAAAGATTTGCAAATGTATTAAAAATGCAAAACTGAAACATTATATTTATATACAGTAAGTATTTCGGACCTTTTGTTGTGGCACTTCAATTTGTAGGTTTATCCTGTTTGTTTAAATTCCCTTGAGCTGAGTCTAGAAGTTCAATGGAATCCATCTGTGGAAAACTGATATTGATAGGAAATTGATAGGAAAAATCATTTAGAAAGTGACACAACTGTGTATATAAGGTTTTCCACAGTTTGCACTGCATGATGGGACAAAAACAAAGACATGAAGTCCAAGGGAATCCTATACACCTCCATGATAAAATTATGGCGAGGAATAGATCAGGAAATGCACATAAAACCATTTTAAATCTTTGGGTGGTCCCAGGAGCAAAGTGGCCTCAATAATTGTGAGATGGAAGGAGTTTGGAAATACCAGGTCTCTTCCTAGACAGGTCTGTCTGGCCAAACTGAGTAACTGGAGAAGAAGGGCCTTGATCAGGGAGATGACCTATAACCAAATGGCATTCAGAGTTTCAGAAGTCAGAAACTTATAATTGTGGACTGGGTCTGGCAGTGTATTTTTAAATGGTCTTTGTTTGGTTTGTCCTAGACTACAGCATGAATAAGCAGTACATGATAAAGAAGACTGACTCACTGACCACTAGTTCTATGCAAATTACAATTCACATTTACAAAGGGTGATTAGGAATGTACCCTGAAAGCATATCCCACAATGCTAATATTGCAACAGGCCAAAGATTAACTTCTGAGTACTAAAGTTCAAGCATTTGTAGTTTATAGTATACTAGCTGACGCCCACCGTAGCATACAGCAGTGTAAGAATAGGAATGGAAAATGGTGAGAAAGGAATTCAGAAATCAAGAAGAAATAAATACTTCTTGAAAGATGCAGTTGTGAAATCAGGCTTTCCGAATTTATGTACTATAGTCATGGCATCCTGATAGTTTTGTTGTATGTATCTTGGACTTCCTGGAAATGTGGACGGTAATATGATCATCTTGCCTACACGTACATTGTTATTTTCAGCGTTTGCTTGCAGTGCAGCTGATAGTCCTTTGTATTGTTCCACACGCAGATTTTGTTGATGTAATGTGAGATAGTTGAGACGCACACCCTCTGTTTTAACATACGCATCTACGACGTACTGTTGGAATAGTTTGCCGCTGGAGTGCAAAACACTAAATGTATTCCTCATTGCTAATCTGTACGCGTAAAATTGGCATTGAGTAAGCCTTATTCACTTGGCGGTTCTTTTATCGGGAACATGTTGTAAATCTTTGTGCCAGCCAATGTCTCCATAAGGGAATAAAAGTGGGTAAACCATAGGATCGCAATTCAAATTGAGCGTGGAAATCTGTTTACAGGAGTTGCCTATGGGATAGATGCAAATGTCCCTTTCGACAGGCGGTTCGCCATCTTCTCCGACGAAAATCGCTGCAACATCGGTGTGACATGTCGGGGCATTGTATCGTCGTAATTTTCTGCCTAGGGTTTTCCTTAAAAAACATTCGTACAGATGCTGTTGGATTGGACTGAGCGATTTCATGCATGTGTTTGTATGATTTAGCGAAGGGGTTGATGGTTCTGAGCATGGAATCTAGCTGGAGAAGTAAATTTTCATTGCATGCAGAGTTTGCTTTATTTTGTAAGCGTACTTCAGTAGCTTGCGCTGTGTCAAAAACATACAACTGTCCATATCCTGGAGAGGTAGAAGTGTTAGCGTATAGTGGAGAGATTTGGTGATAAATTTGCCAGTGTATTTTAAAACAGCATGGTCCGTGGCCAGGAGGTTGAGTTATCTGTGCACCCATGGAAGCAAACGCTAGAGAAGAGTTGTATTCTCAAATGTGTTCACGATAATTTTTACCTTCTGATGTTTGCTGTGTAAGAAGCTGTTGTAAAGACACAGATGGCTCCCGTAAAGGTGTTAAAGCTACTTTACCGTCATGGCAGCACCTCAAGTACTTGTTGGATGTATTACGCTCAGCAGGCCAGTATAGTGCATGACAGTGTTTGCACTGCTGGTCTGGAGTCCCAATGTTGTACTCTTGGACGGGAAGACAGGAATGAGGTGAAGAATTACCTGTGGTAACAGGAAGAGGATTATGTGTATGTCTGCTGAGACTGCGTTGGTTTGGAAATGTTGCTTTGCAGATGTCGAATTGCAAGACTTGTGAATGAGTTTTGTTGTGTTTAGTCAGACAATCCTGTGTAGTGAACTTCTTATTGCATTTCTGGCACTCATATAGTTGTTGGGAAGAATGCCTTTTCTTATGTTTAGCAAGTGAGGTTTGCGTTTGAAAAGTTTTGTTGCTGCAGGCAGCGTGAGGAAGGGTTTGGAAAAGAACGAATAGGAATCGAGAAATGCCGTGTCGGCTGTGTGTGGGCGGGACCGGTTTTGAAGTGGAAGCAGGACGAACCAGAAGAGAAATATATATAAGAGATGCCTTTTTCAGAATCAATTGAACATGGATGCTAAAAATGACAAAATCAAGTATCATTCTCTCGCTTAATTTCTAATTTTTGAAGTCAAGAACAGTATCCCTGCAGGGGTTATTTGTGTCCAAATATTGTGTATCAGAACTAGTCATCTTCAAGCACTACAGTCACCACAGTCATTGTTCATTCTTTGTAAAAAATTGTCCATTCTTGTGTAAATATGAGCCAGGTCTGTGCAAGTTTGGTGCCCTCAATGTTGAGTACTCAGCTGAAGAAATGCCATGTCTAGTGGTCCAAGCAGAGTCTTGAACTAATGAATTTAGACTGAAAGGGATTTACAAAGCATTTCATAACTGGCAAATAAACTTTAATATGTTTCTATGACGCAGATTTTCAAATATCAATCAAAATAATGGAAGCATGCAGAATGCTTCTTGATTATTTTTTTTTTAAATATTGAGACTACAGACAGAAAGACAAATTAACAAAAAACAATATTATAACCTAATGAAGGCAAAATAAATTAAGTCAAAGGTTGCTCAGGTTAAAATGCTCTCAATGCTTGGTACTTTTAAATAGTTTTTAAAAAACAAAAACTGCATGCCATCTTAATTTCTTTAACTCGCTGCTTCCAATGTTGGTTAAAATGTTGCTTTCTGATATCATAGGAGGCACACCAGTCTGCATCTGTTAAAACCGCACTTATGGATACTCTTTTACACTTGTTGATAAAATAATCTCTAGCTCTTTTGTGATTGTATACTGAAAAAGCTACAGTAGTTCTAACCTGAAAGTAATGTCAGCTCATCCAACAAAGAGATTGAGGCTAATCTGGAAATGTCAGGGGAAAAAGACACAAACCAGGTATTAACACGACACAGAGGCCAGAAGCCACCTAGAATTCAGCCTGAGGCCCAGTGATGCCCTCCTATGTTTTAATCTCCATTGCATACATCAAAATAAATAAAAAAAAAAATTGATCTAATTTTTCTAATAAAACAACCTGTTCAGTTTTCATCTCTCAATGATGGATACCAAACTTCTATTTGCACCATAAAAGCAAAAACCAGAGGCCTGAAATATGTGCTCCAATCTTTTGTTGCAAATTAGGATTCTATTTTAGAACAAATGAGACCAGATGGTTTACAGTGCTGCATGTCAGCTGTAGCCAGAGGTGAATAAAAAAAAAAAAAACAATATGTCTCTGAGATATGTGAGCTTAAATGTCTTTATCTACTTACATACTTTACGTACAGACGTGTGAAAAAGTAAGTGTATCCAATGGAAATTGCTGACTTTTCATAACAGGCAAAGGGCACATTTTAATGCAAACAGTGGCTAAAAATAAAGATAAGATGCTTGAATAAAAATATAAGGTAAATGTGCCTTTCCAATCATTTATTCACAAAAAAATATCAATAGATGTAATGGTCTACTGGGGAAAAAGTAAGTCCATCCTTGGCATCAGAAGCTGCTCTTACCCCCTTTAAGAGAAATGACACTTGTAGGTATTTTGCATAACTGTCAACCAGTCTCTGACATCAATTTTTGACCTTTCCTTCATGCAACATTCCTTCAGGGGCAAGATGTTTATGGTTTTTTTTTTTTTTGCAATTGCTCCCCCAACCCAAAAAACAGGGCTTTGACTAGGTCAGTCCATAACCCTCCATTTCTCCTTTTTGAGCAATTCCTTGGTGGATTTGCTAGTGTGCTTCAGATTGTTATCATGTTGAAAGGTCCTTTTCTGGTTCTTTCAGACGGATGGTCTCACATCCTCGTCAAACACACTTTGATATGATACAGAATTCATACTTGACTCAATGACTACAAGCTGCCCAGGCCCCTGAGGCAGACAACCAACCCCAAACCAGAGCATATCCCCCGCCATGAGTTACAGTTTTTGTATGACACTCTTCTCCTGAAATGCTGTCTTTGGTTGACACTGAACAAGTCTACTGTTATTGTGGCCAAACAACTCTATCTTTAATTTATCTGTCCATGGCAAACTGCATTCTTGCTATACTTTTTTTGACACACCTCACATGCAGGTCAAATTTGCACAATTGATTCCTAATTGAAGATGTATACACTTTGACTGCAACTTTTTCAAGAGTTACCTCAAGATCCAGCAAAGAAATCTTGGAGACCTCTTTTGGTATCAAACAATCAACTCTTTTCTGAATTTGCTGGTCTAGTCAGTCCTGGACAATTTAGCAGTCATTTGAAATCTACGCAACTCATAGATGATTTTCCTTACAGTGGAATGAGTTATTTTAGATTACTTGATGATCTTGTTAAATCCCTTTGCCAGACTCATTAGCATCCAGAACCTTCTGAGGGTCTTCGAGTGCTCTTTTTAATTTGTGCATGAAGACACCATATGCTTCATTTACAAAGACAACACCAGACCCTTGATATCGGCAGATTAAATAAGATGGTGTCTACCTGCAGACTCCTGAAAGAGTGAACAATTTGAATAGGGTGTACTTGTACTTACTTTTTCATATTACTGTACACACAAAGTTTTGATATTTCATTAGTCAAGCTTCATTCAGAAACAAAGACATGTCAGTTGAGCCCAGAATCAGAGGAGCTAGAATATAAATTTTTAAAGCAAGCTAAGCATATACTGAGCATGAAAAGGCAGCAGAGACTCGGAGGAAATCATATCCACCAGCAAGCTACCTATTACAGCAGTCTGAGGTTAATGAAAGAGCAGAATGGACTTTTATCTGCAGGTAGGAAGCATGCCCATGTTTGCTTAGTAGGTCATTGACATGTGTCTGCTTATGTTTTTAACTGGTGCCAAAAGAGCCTCTTAAGAGTTTTAAGTAGATGACCTTGCCCTTTGAAACTACAAACTGAGTTATGAACAAGACAAAGCCATGCCTCAACAGAAATACCTCTTGTTCCCCTAAGGGGATGCAGAATTGTGGAGAAACTACTGAGAATTTGAAGACATTGGGCTGTTCTCTAGGATTTCTTCAGTTGTTTGCATGTGGGAACTTAAGATAAATTAAAAGCAAGTTGAATATATTCTTCCTTCAGACAATTGTTTGTCTTTTGTCTGTGCACTTTGAAGCATTCATGAGCTGCAGGAACATGCAATCCATCCCTGTGGTGAGATTATACCTCATGTTTCTCCTCACAGACTTCATTATTTTTTTCTACGTTAAAATATTTGCTAACATCCTAATTGTGGACCTAATGGTTTTTCACCTTCAGCCACTTACTTTTAATTCCATAATGTAAGAGCTGCGTTATACAAAAAGGTCCACCTCTTTAAGTGCTAGACATTCCAGTGCTTCTCAGAACTTCATATTGCATAATAAATACAGTAGTATTTTTTCACCTTCAGAGAATTAGGATGCTGAAAAGAAATGGCTGCATTCCAGCTTAGAAAATTCTTAATTCTTCTTGCCAGCCGTTGACACTCTGATCGTCTGGCACAATCATCTGTGGCAATTGTTAATTTTATCCAGCTGAGACATTTTAATGTGATCCTCCCTCTCCTTTGTGGAGAGTTCAATTTCTGATTTGTAGTTGTTCCCACGGGCTGATGTAAACACATGTAATGTTGTTCAAATAATTAAATGAGTTTAAATTGGAAGTTGTTCTTGAAGTTATTGTGTAATCAATTAAACAATCATTCAGTCTTAATTTTGTGTTATTTCTTTCATATAACATATCAGTAGGAGTGTTATACTGTATTCCTTTTAAGAAGCAAGTCAGAGACGATGTGTTGGATGAAAGGGCCTCTCCAAAATACATTGACCCCCTTGTGTTTTAGTGGCGCACTTTGTGGTTTTCTGAGACTAAATGCTTATTCTAAGATTTCTCGGCACAGGAACCATTCTTTTCCCAATGCTTGACCATTTGGTTTGATTTCCAGTGGGTGAAATTAAAAAAAAATGGTAAGTATCCCTTCATTTTCCAAAAACATATTTAATTTCAGGGTCACTAGGAACTGATCCTTTGCTGGTTCAAGGTAGGAAGCAACCCCCATTGAGGTGTCTGCATGGCATATTCCCACAATTCTGAGTTACCAGTAACTCAACACATCCATGTTTAGTAGAGAGGAGGCAAGCAAAATACATTAAGAAAATCTACAGAGACAGGGTAGGAACTGAAGAAGTGCTAGAACATGTACCAATCCAAAATAGCAGATATTTAATACCTAAAAATATATTATTAAACCAGGACACCAGAAACTGATCTGGTCTCAACAATATATGAAAGTGAAGCAAAAGCCGATGGGATGAGTCGCTTTACAATTGAGCGTTATGCCTCTGATCTGAATTTCTCTCTTCATTTGACAGCTTTTCTAATCAGTTAAGCAACAAAGAATAAAAATTAAGAGAAGCAAAGCTTTTAATGCATTCTCTCTCTTTTTTAATGTATGCTTACTGTACATCTTGCAAGTCTTATAAAGGGTATTGATTTGCCAGGAAATCAATTAGCTTCCAGTATGATGAATCTTTAATCCACCTGCCAGTCATCAGTGGCAGCAATCAGTTTATAGGTTAAAGTTGCATTGCATTCTGGGATTTCTTGGAAGAAGGCTCTCTGTATGAAAGGCAGAGAGACTGTTTCATTTTAATATCTTCTACATTTGTACAATGCTTTATATTAGATCAATTTGTGTATAAAGCATCAGATCGATGATGAAATGCTAGTAAAACACCATAACAATTAAAGATTACCCTATTGTGATTCATGGGGAGGGTGTAGCCACAGAGCCAATGTAAAAACCTTAAAACTAGAGGAGAGTATACAGTATATGTATGAACAGTAGCAGATCAAACTGCCAAGGCAGACATAGAATACCCATTAAGAGGAAAACAGACACAAAGTATTTTTCCCATGTTTAGCCCCAAAACACACCACCTACTGTATATGTGGAATCAAACAAGGATAAAAACAAGCTGAATAACATAGCAAATAAGTGGCCTCACTGAGACTGCCTAAGACATGTCCTCAAGTTTCTGTCACATGAGTTGTCCTTCCCACCATTTCCTTCAAGTAGGTAATCGCATTGGGTTTTGACATACCCAAGAAGTTCCTCAAGAGCATACACTTTAAGCCCCTGGAAGCCATAACTTCACCAAGGAAGCATCATTCTATTACGAAAAGTACTAACTGTATTTAAGTTCCCTTGTTGAAAGCACTTCTGAAGCCACAGTTTATATTTCTGACTGGTTATTCTTTAAGGCACAGATAATTCACTTCAGGTTTTACTTTTCCTCAAACTGCTGCCTTTTGTCTGTCTGTCTATCTATCTATCTACAGTATATATATACTGTATATATATATATATATATATATATATATATATATATACAGTGTATATATATATATATATATATATATATATATATACAGTGTATATATATATATATATATATATATATATATATATATATATATATTGTCATAGTTTGAGGCCCTTGTCGTCCTCTTGAACCCTCTGACTCGACTCCAGACACCAGGTAAAAGTCCAAATATTACTTTTATTTAGACAATAACGTGCACAAAGCACCCTCCACTCCACAATATTCATAAATCAATAAACAATACACTAATCAATCCTCCACACTCCCAGACACTTCGCCACCCTTCCTCCCAGCTCAGCTCAGTGTACTGGTTTCCCAGAGTCCTTTATATAGTCCGTGACCTGGAAGTGTTTCTTCCTTCTGTCCATGTGATCATGAACACTTCCAGGTCGGATAAAAAGCTCCTTTCTTCAACCCGGAAGCACGTCGTTTCCTCTTGTCATGTGATCATGACGCACCTCCGGGTTATAGGGCAAGTAAGAGTCCGGCAGCCTCCCCACAGCGACTCCTGGTGGTCCCCATGGTATCCAGCAGGGCTGTGCATATAAACTACAAAGTCCATGAGGCCCTGCTGGAATTCGGGGAACGTCCACGCTGTTGGGAGAGCTCCACCTGGCGGCCTGGGGGTGAAGGCCGGAATATTTAGCCGGCCAACCCACCACAATATATATATATATATATATATATATATATATATATATATATATATATATATATATATATATATATATATATACACATATATATATATATACAGTATCTATTATAAAAAAATCCTGGGAAGGAGACTAGGGAGATGAGATGTGATCTTCTCGGAGGACAATTTGAAGTCCCGTGAGAGACACTTTAAAGTCACGCGAGACAAGGCAGTGAGACAACATTTAAAACAAGTTCACGGACATCTAACCAAGCATTTGTTGGAATGCTTTTGGCAGACTGACATCATGTGTTCCCAACTCTTAAAACAACGACAAGCAACAAGCAGAATACGCAGCTTGCCAGCAGCAGGAAGCCAGCTGACGATCTGACCACTTCTCCTTAGTGTGCATTCGGCCCCCCACCCCCCCCCCCCCCTTCACAACATGAGTGGCAGAGACACGAAGTGGCAAAAGGACAGCTGCTGTACAGGCTTTTAAATAATCGATGTGCAGCACGACAATAAGAACACGCAGCTCGCCAGCAGATGATCCGACGGCATCTCCTTAGCTTGTGTTCAGCCACGTCCCCTTCACAGCATGAGCAGCATTATACGTTCTGTGAGAAAGATTTAACCATGTCCAAGACAGGAATAAAGGACAAGTATTGTTTTTACAAAAGTTTTAAAATAAAAGTAAAAATAATGCATATGTAACAATTCCCATGAAAATAACAATGTCTTTAAATTGTATATCTGGTAAACCAAACCCGGGGGTGGGCGAGCGAAGTGAGCAGGGGGCGGAGCCCCCTAGTATATATATATATATATATACAGTATATATATATATATATATATATATATATATACAGGTAAAATTTCATTATAACGAATATCTTTACAATGAAATTTTCATAACAACAAAGTATTTTTATGGTCCCAACAGCTTCCCCATATGACACACGTCTATAGAAATCTCGTTACTACGAAGTACATTCAGCAGATACTTTCATTATAACGAAGTGCACAAAAGACCTTGAAATGCCTGAATAAATCATCCACAGAGCAGTTAGTTCTGTGACCACAACTCAGTTGTGCACAATGATCCCCAAACAGAAACACTGTAATTTTTTTTACTTTCTTCGGACTTTCCTCGTACTGTTTTTTTTTTTTTTGCCTTTTTTGTTTCCTGCGGTTTTCAGTGATACCTTTTTCTTATTGCTTGTCAACATTTGAAAAACATCCATTGGAATTTAACTCATTGTCACCTTCCTATCGAAACAGCATACACAGAAAAACGATAACAGTTTATATTAGAAAAAAAAACTTAAATTTTTTGCAGTTCTCGATTGCTGCAAAAAGAAAAAAGACGGTGCCAGTGAATTCGGAATTTTGCCATTGACACTGTCAATTTTCTTGAAAGACAGAGCAAAAAAAGAAGAAAAATCTCAGGTTGCAAACGTATGTGAACTGCTGCATTTGAAGACGTCGAAAAAGCCGTTTTTATGTGGTTCAGTGATGCTCGTTCAAGAAACATTCCTATTAATGCGGCACTCATTCAAGAAAATGTGAGGTTTGTAAACTCTCTTGGGACCTCCCCCAACTAGACAGAAAGCCGAAGAGCATCCCGAAGTGCAATCTCCGCATCTGTACAGGGCAATAGGAGGCTCACGGATATGCTGCATCTCTCCGCCAAAGTAAACAGAAAAGATCTCGATGGGTGATGCAAGGTTAGGAGCACATAAATTGTAAATGCAGATACTTTAACAGGATTACTTGATCACTGACCTGGCCACGATCCTGCCTGACTGCTATGTCTGTGTATAGCAAAGTGGCAGATCACGCTACAATAAATAACTGTGCCGTTCCTGTTTCAAGCTGAATAAAGCTGGTTTTACTAAAGTACTGAGACTCGGCCTTGTGTTTTGGGGTGCAAGACAGGGACTTATAGCGCGACCACGATCTTTTATGATTGCTTCTGTGGTGCTTCACTGCAGCGCTGTGAGCCTCCTATTGCCCTGCCCCAGCAACGGACAAACAATCTTCCACAGACGCTGCAATCGCGCTTCACGACGCACTTCAGCATGTCGTTCCCATTGGATGGGGAGTGGGGGGGGTCTCAAAACAGTTCAGAAACCTCACAATATGAAGAAGAAATAATGATTCGGCTCCTGACTGATAACTGTGCTGCCCACAACATGCTTCCACATTCAGATAATGTTCGTTTTGAATACCTCCCACTCAATTGCGTGGCAGCGCTTCAGCCATTGGATTTGGGCATCATTCGCACCCTGAAAGTGTATCATCACAAGGAAATGCTGAGAAAAATTCTTGTCAGCATAACTTGTAGGCAACAAAATATTTTTTAGGTCCCTGGAAGTTCGTTATAGCGGAATTTTACCTGTACATGTCTATATGTCTGTCTGCTTTTCACGAGAGAACTACTTAATGGATTTAGATTGGGTTTTCTTCTATAATTTGCTTGAACATTCAGGGTAATTTTGCGACTTGTCTCATTGCACTAAGTATCATAATTCGCGTGTGGTACTGATTTTTTTGCGCAAATCCGAGAGAACGGCTGCAGGCTGAGGGGTGGGGGGCAGGTCCCTCCTCACTCACACGGCAGCCTCTGTTCGAGTCGGTCTACCTCTCGCCATGTGTTGGATTGCACCTTGCCACCACTTAGCTAGCAATACCTATTTGTTCAACAGACATTATTATCTACAGATTGTTAAGGAGTAACATTTGACATTTTTGAGAGAGAGATCAGAGCTACATGTGTTTTAGTGGGTAGCTGCTGATTGCCGCCACGTGTTTTTCTCCTCACGCGAGAGACGCTCTCCCATCAGAGCTGAACACAATCAGATACAGTGCCAACGTTTGACACTGCAGTGTACCTTCCTTCTGCTTGGCCAGAATTACAGTTTTTTTTTTTTGATTGATTTTTGTCTCTTTCACTATTATGTGGGTGGAGCCATAGGGGACAGCTAGTTTTACATAAAAGATTGAGACTGCATGCTAGTACATCTAGTTCATTTGGTAGTAACTAACAGACTAAAGTCTTGTAAATTCCCAGTTATATTAGCTATTGTTTAATATTGCAATATTACATAATACACCCATCCATCTATTCATCTTTTTAAATTGCTTATCCAACTGGAGCCTACCCTAGCAGTCATCAAGCAGAAGGCAAAAATAACACCTGGATAGGGAGCTAGTTCATCTCAGGGTAAAGACACACAGAGGCCAGTTTAGCAACTTAAATTCATCTAAATTGCATGTCTTTGGACTGTGGGAGGAAACTGCCCAAACACAGAACATGGAAACAGCAGCACTACCATCAAGCCACCACGTCACTCTTATATAATACAAAGTTACAATATTGAACTTCATCAACTAATGATCTACCTATTTAAGACAACTGTCTGTCTGGCATCCATGTCCTTGCCTGGGTATAATGTCATCCAAAGTCCACAAGAGTGCAGGAATATACGATAAACAAAAACAGGTGGTGGGGGCACAAGATAGTAAACCTTGAGGCATATGTCCATGCATCATATCATCCAGCAGCCAGGGCTGGAATGTCTGACAAAGAAAGGCAACAAGAGGCACAAAGAAAGATGGATGTAAGTAAGGCCTATCCTATGTATACAGGTTCGTAAATCCATGACATGATCAAAACACCATTGTACCTAAAGCATTTTAATAAATGGGCATTTCGTTATGCTATGTATTAATAATTCTGCATTCTACCCTTTCATGGACAGCACAGACACAGGGTTCTTTACACATCCAGGATAGGGTCCTGCACAACCTGGTACTTCAACTGGGCTTCAACTGGAAAATGAAATAATATGTAGTATTAATTACTTCTATACATAAGTTTTTGTCTAATTTGGGGTTTTGATACATGATGATTTCATTTCAGCTGTTAGTTTCACATTTGGTTTTGAAATCATAAAGTTGTTTTTCATTCCATTATACTTTCCTTGCTTATGCAACCCCACCTTGCTCCCTGACTTCAGTTGTCATTGCTGATGATCTCATTGGATGTGATGGTATAGATCTAGCTGTGATCACATGCTGCTTTATTCCTCAGTGGATTCAACAGTGTTCAAAGACTTTAGTTAGCTTTATGTCCAAGTAGGCCCTAGCATTAAGGTTCTTTATTTTGGCTACAACCCCTTTCCGACTTTTCCTTCAGGTTTGTTCTGCCCTTTCGATTTCTGGTTGCTCCATTTTAATTTCCCTTTCTGTTTTTGTTTTTTCTAGACCATGTTTTAATTGTAGTATCACCTCTAGGTTTTCACATGCTCAAAATAATGCTTGCGCATACCATTGTCACCTGAACAGAAAGAAGGAATGATCAAAAATACCAAATTAAGCAACATAATATTCTAATGCAGAATTCAAAATAATACAATTACAAGATAAATCACAGGGGAATATTTGCAATATAAACTAAATAGATCTTACCTAGCTTAGCACTGGCACATTAATAAATATTGTTCTTTTTAATCCTTACTGATATCCAAAAAATATTCAAAAGTAATTAAATTCTCACCAGACAGAAACACACAGAGAGAGTTCTTGATTGATCAGAGACATGATAAAACCTGATCATCTGTCCAGTCACCTCTCAGACTCTATAATTCTGTTCAGTGCCATCACAAGAGGACCTCCTCAGGTCTTAAAAATGGCACAACACTGTATGTGGTGTGGCTTGGCTATAATTCTATGGTCACACAAGCTTTGCAAATTGAAAAATTACATTTATTTCATGCAATTTTTTTGTACTGGAGAAAAGCTATGAATCATTCCATATGCACTGTAATGTGATTTACTCTAATATAGTCAATCTGATGAAGTACATAGTAACAGAAGCAAAATTAAAACGGCTAGAGCATAAATCTGATACATGAAAACAAAAACAAAAAAAAAAAAGAAAAAAAGGCCTTTGTTTATTTGAAGTACTCTTTCCCAGTCCGCCTTTCAAATGGAGCAGGATAACAATGCACAGTGGTCCCCCAACCCAAGTAATTTTACTCGGCACAAAATTCTGATTTGCTTCAGCTCATTTAGTAAATTTATTACAGGGATTTTAAAAATTAAATTAAAGGAATATTTCCAACGGGCTCTTTTTTGTCAACTCTGCATCATAAATAGCCTTTTGTTCATTGTCCTGAAAAAAAAAAGAAGGAACGGAAAGCAAGAGAGCGAGCTTTGGGAAGATTTATAATGAGACGTATTTAGGGCTTATTGCATTCTGCTTTGTAATGATATCCTGCAGAATGCTGGCCTGTGTGTGTCGAGATAATGCATCGAAAATGCAAGCACTGCTTCTTTGTTGTTCGTTTTTTTGGTGTGGGGAGGCATAAAATGGCCTAATAATGTCACTAAAAACTATTCCTTTAAAGCTGTTTTTTGACAGGTAAACAAACAGCCACTTTGCTTCAGTGACTCTTACCACCCCTAAACTTCCCATGGCAAGGAGGAGGAATGTGAGTAGGTCTTTTATTTCATTTTATTTATTTATTTTCTATTCTACATTTTGTTTCCTTTGCACAACAGATGGGCCATTAAATTTGTCATATTTCAGCTGGTTGTGTCAATGCATGCACTCAAAGCAATTGTGGACCCTGCATTTATTTACACCACTTGTTGTCAAGGACATATGGTGTATTTATTTGACAGATGATAAAAAGTCTTGTTTTTACTTTATATATATTTACACACACATATAAATATATATATGTGCTTGCTTGCTTATATATATATATATATTTATACATATATTTGAGTGGTAATATACAAATTTATATATCTCCTTAAAAGTTTCCAGAAAAAGTTCCTGTTTAACAGAAACTAAAGACTTTGCTTGAAGACATGCAGAATGTCTTGACCCATGTAACAGTGACTCTATGAAAAGTCATTTAAAAATGTATTGATTTGAATTGGTTCTAATATGGCGTATGTCACATTTTTGGCCTAATTTTAAGTATGTTGTTTCTGCTCAAAAGGCACTGTAGAATATCATTCACATCAATGAAACTCTGACATGATTACTTTATTGTTCTTGAGCTGAAAATCTACAAATCTTAATCTAAAGGAAAATCATTTTTGGATTTGAATAAAGAAGTTTTGAAACCAAATCTTCTCATACTAAAGATATTTAAGGAGCCCACACTAGCCCAAATACACTTAACCAGTAACGGCACACTGCACGATAACATGCAGTGAGTACACTTTACTTGAGCATTCATAATTTTCATACTCTTTCTCTGTACATTTAGCATTCATTTCTTTCCTGAGCAGCTCTTCTTTTCTCTACCCTAGCAGCCCACTACTTCTCTTCTTTCGTCGATATCTTTTCGCGTTAAAACTGATTAAGTCAGTGTTTTTGTTACAATAACTTAGTACGTTTTCCTTAATTTTTCACTTCAGCTGGCACTTAAGTTTTCAATCTGCCTCAAGAATGATTTAAGATATGAAGACGTAGGGGAAGTGACGGCGAAGGTGGTAGGGATGAGAACGGCACCTATACGCATGCGCCGCATGGCCGCCCTGCTGGCTGCTGCTGAAAATGATTCTACAATAAAATAAAACAAAAATAAAAAGAGGAATAACCTTGGAGGTCAATCATCACCCCGAAAATGGATAGTAGACGTCACATAGTATATGTGTACAAAATTTCAGGTCAATAGGTCAAACGGTTTGCGAGCTACACGTGAGTTAAAATCCTGGATAGATAAACGGACAGCCACGGTAGTGTATTATATAAGAAGATTGGATTAAAAAAAATGTAGACAGAAAATTAGAAACAAAAATGGTATAGACTGAATCTTCTAAAACCAGATTAAATAAAGAATGTATATGAAAACAGAAAGGATTCCCTAATTCATTGTTGAACCAGAATCACTGAAGCTGAAGTTCTTTTAGACTGATGGCAGATTTAGTGCTTACTAATCATTTATTAAATCATCAGAATGTGAAACAATGAAAATAAGCATTGCCATTATGTATCAATTGTTATCACTTTGGACAAGCTGAGTTTGTAAATGTGAATGAAGTGCATTAATGAGACACATAGTTGAGTAATGGAGTACTTTACACCCTTACTCATTTATTAAACACTTTGTATTCTTTGCTTGCTTAATTCAGCACTACAATACTTACTAATTGATACTGTATGATTACTTAATTGACTCTGTTGCTTAAGCTAAAGCTGGTGCACCAGACATTGTTCCTGTTCATCACAGGGCCCAGTTACACACTCAACCACATAGGGCCAAACTAGAATTTTTTGTGGCTGTACAAGGAAAATTGGAGCACCCCATCACGTGGTGGGTTCGGCAACACATCAGTGTCTGTTCTCAATCTCCTCCTCCTCCTCCTCCAAGGAACATCCATGCAGACTCAAGTAAAACAGGCACGCAGAATGCTACTGGGCATGGAATTCAACCCGATGACAAATCTATAAAGTGCCAACAGGGGCTTTGATAGTTGTTTTAGTGGCTTAGTGTATAATGATTCATAAATTTAATTACATTGATACTGTATATTTGAATTCTATACTACAATGTTGGCATTACAGTGCACACCCATATCCTACATGGCCATTAACAGTACTCACACATGCAGGATCTCCACAGACTAAAACACTGTCGTGGAATTTTCTAGGGGCGCCGCGAAAACTTTTGTAAAATATTTAAAATTGCTAGTGTTTTTGAACTTTTGGTTGATTAAAAAGATAATGTTTAAAAAAAAATATTGTATGTTGGAAAAACAGATAACGGTTAATCAGATTGTTGAATAAACGAATGTATTTATTTTGAATGTAAGTTAAAATTGTTGCTGTTCACCATTCATCATAATATCAACACCAGCGGTGTCAAAAACAAATCTCGTGAGACTTAAAAAGTCTCGTTGTTAGAAGATCTCACTCACTGTACAGATAGAAGAAGGCGGAGCAAATATAGAACGAGAAAATATGAACACTACTGTTTTTATTGGCGATTGTCCATAGATTGTGTCGTCACGACTTTATTTATGGGCAGTCCCTCAGGTGCACCGCGAAAGAAAATTTTTGGACTTAAAGCGCCGCAACTCGAAAAAGGTTGCCTTTCACTGGACTAAAATGACATTATACACAGTAACTTAACTGCATCATAGACAATGTTGTATACACATGTCAAACTAAGAATGACAACCACAAGAAAAGGAAGCAAGCCACCTCAGGCTACTACTAACAAATCCAACCAACAATGTCCAAACAGTTACACTATAACTTACAAAAGACAAATTTAATATTGTTTTTTTTTTATTAGTACAAGGTGCTGGGATGGTCATTCCCTGCCTGAAGGCTGCATTTTCTACTTGAGGTAATCTTTTACAAGGTGCAGAAATTCCTATCCAGGTTGTCTGGGCTGACGGTGTATACAGCAATAAAGTTCAATCAATATTCATTATTTCACTCTGGTCTATAATATGTAGAAATCTGTGTGTTCACATGCTGTAAATAAGCTGCTTTTTGCTATTTTCTTGGTTTTCCTTTTGAGTTCACATTCTTGATTTTTGTTTATTATTCTGTATCAGTCTTTGTGAAGATATTTCTTAAGTTCTGTCAGGAGAAACTCTGAGAAATTTCTTTGTGTGCAGAGATTTCTAGCAAAAACAGAGTGAAGTTCCAAGTTAAACACTGATTGGTTTATTATCCTAAAACACTATTATCTTTTTATTATCAGTTTATAAAAAGTATTATCACCCCCTTGCACTTGAGAACCCCACAATCACTGGAACTTAGATATGCTGGTGCACCACAGCTGTTAGCCTGCTCAACCAAGGGACGTCTGAATTGTGGCTCTTTATATTTCAACAACCTGCAAACTTCTGTATGTTCTGACAGAAACTGGAGAAGAGCACCTTGGCTAATCCATAAGCATGGGGTTTGCACAAACACAGCGCAATTCATTATTCAGCTCTTGTCCATTTTAAATGGGGTTACTACAAATGGTGGTGTCTCTAGAAACATGAACAGTGCAATGCATCCATAAATTACTGCAGTGAAAAGAAATAATCACTGACAAAATACAAGACAAATAAATATTTGTTTAATGAGTCAGACACAGATGAATTGATCTGAAATATGGGAAGGTCCTAGGATTATAAGGTTCTCTGGACACTCTACTTATACAGTCCCAATGGACAAGCTAAATCTGCTCTAGGCAATCTTCACAGTTTTAATAATTGCAATAAATATTAAAAAAAACCCAAAGGTCACAAATTAAATAACAGATTTGAAATGTATGGCTCAAAAGCTGGCATAGTACAGAAAAAGAAAGAAAATATGTAGTATAAAAGGGTGCCATTGTAGAGTGCTTTAAATGGGTATGCAAATATATAACAAATGAAAGCATTTTAGTTGGTATGATTATTATTTGAATACATTTGAAGACAAACCGTAAAAAAAAAAAAAATACAAGAACTTAAGGTCAAGTGCACAATCTTTAATGCAGCAGAACTTTCCAGAACATTCCAGTTACAGAGAGAAAGAGAAGGAAGAAGGGGGATCTGGCATAACAACTTTTTTTTATTAGACTGATTTTTGAAGTCATATTTGAAAAAGGTGAAAGAACAGCTACAATACTCCCTGCCTTGTATTTGTCTCTATATTTGTGAATAGATCTTTTCTTTATATAATATGAACCTGTAGTTTAAACATAGCTTTGAATTATGCTGCCTTTGACTACTTTAGGGTACAAGTGGCTCTTACAGATCTTGTCAAGGCCAATTTCTGGGACATCCAGCTATGTGTAACAACAACAGATTTCACCACAATTATGGCAGGCTGCACCATCTCCACTCTAGCCTTCACCATGGCTATGGAGGTGATCATTAAAGCATCTCGATGGGTGGTCAGAGGACAGCAAATAAGACTTGGCATTTATGGATGATCTTACAACAATTTCCACAACCAAGGCTTGTACTCAGAGACTACTCAGAAAGCTCCAAGATAACATCAAGATGGCCTAAATGAAGATCAAACCAACCAAGTCTAGAAGCTTTTCCATCATTAAGGGGAAACTGGCTGACTAGCACTTTTTATATTGGCGATGAGGCAATTCCCCGGAAGTTGGAAGTGCAGGGACTGGCTCACTGGCAGGCATTGAAGGACCTCTCCAGAACTGCTGAATAGGGCCGTCAGTGGCTCTGGCTCAAGAGGAAGAACTCCAGCTAGGCCTCAACTGGTTAGATGACATCTTGGAAGTAAGGCTGGGACGCCGGGATTCACTGCTGAATCCTCTGGTGTACGTTGTTGGCCTATCAGTGAAACACTGAGGAAGGGGGGCACCCACTTGATAACCCAGAAAGTCACATTCACTCATTTGACAGTTCCACTGAATCTAAGCTGAAGGTCTCATGTATACAATTAGGGATATAAACACTTAGTCCTATGAAAGACAACTGTCTCCAGTCCTGTTTGTGATTTTCATGGCCAGGATATCTACGCGCAGCTGGGGAGGTGGTCCAGTTTGATGGTCTTAGAATTGCATCACTACTTTTTGCAGACGTCATGGTCCTGTTGGCTTCATATGGCTGTGAACTCCAGCTTGCATTGGGACAGTTTGTGACCAAGTCTGAAGTGGCAGGGATGAGCATCTGCACCTCCAAATCAGAGGCCATGGTCCTCAGTAGAAAAAAGTTGTAATGTCCTCTCCAAGTGGGCAGTGAGTTACTGCCTCAAGTGGAGGAGTTTAAGTACACTGGGGTCTTGTTCAGAAGTGAAGCGAAAAAGGGATGGTAAGATCAATAGATAGACATGGGTGGTGAACAAGTTTTGTGGTCACTGTAGTGCTCCATAGTGGTGAAGAAGGAGCTAAGCCAGAAGGCTCAGCTCTCAATTTACCAGTCGATCTACGTCCCTACCCTCACATATGGTCATTAGCTTAGGGTTATGACTGAAAGAATGAGATTGTGGGTACAATCGACCAAAATGAGCTTTCTCCATAGGGTGGGATTGGGTGAGAAGCACAGTCATTAATTAATGGCTCAGAGTAGAGCCGCTGACCCTCTACATCAAATGGATCCAATTGAGGCAGTTCAGGCATCTGATACTATGTCTCCTGGACACCTTCCTGTAGAGGCTTTATAGGCACAACCAGCTGGGAGGAGACCCCAGGGAAGACCCAGGGCTCACTTGGAGGATTATATCTCCCAGATAACCTGGAAACGTCTTGGGATCCTACTGTATGAGTTGGCAAGTGTGGCTGAGGAAAGAGATGCATGTGGCTCACTACTAAGACTGGCCCCCATGGACCAGTTTCAGATAAGCAAATTTTTTACATTAGACGAATGCAATACGTGACAGCAATGTACTTCTGCTATAAAAGATAACACATACTGGTATTCAAATTTTGGATCAAAAAGGTAATGACACGCAGTAGGTTAATGCTACAGTAAACTAAAAAGGAAAAACATTAGTTTAGTCATGACTTCAAGTTGACTTTGACTATAAATTTCAATATACTGTGTAGCTTTGATTTCCACGAAAGTTTCCACTGACAAGTATTTGACCTCTTCCTGTGTGTAAATATCTTCCTTTTGACTCATTTCAAAAACAATGGGACTTAAAATCAGCAACCTGATATTTTAAATGTGCTACCAGAAACTATTGAAAATAGTAGTGTCATGGGGAAAACAGACACAAAAAATGGATATATTCATTAAAAGAAAATATACAGAAATACCAACAGAATAGTGGTATACATAATAAAAAATAATAAAGAAAACACAGAGCATTATTTGTCTAAACCTGACAGATGCAAGTAACTAAACAACCAACTGGAACATGCACGCACATTAAATACGTGAAATTTAAAAGAGCAACATGTCCCAGCTACTGGGATTTGCTCAGGGAGATTTCATATAACTTGTTCTTAAAAACAAGAACGTGGTAGCCACTGCTTATTGAATTGTGTCTCTATATTATGCAGACATGCACACAAATATTCAACACTGTTACAAATGTCAGGGCATCAAATTGACTCTCATTATGTGATAATTTGCAATTCCAAAGTACCAGGGGATAAAGCTCCACAGGGATTACAGTTAAGATGAAAGACAATATGTCTGTACTTCTGGTTTTATTAATGAGCAATACGTGTTTTTTTTCCTTTACATGATTATGAAATGGGGACATCTGGAGATTTGTCAGACATTAAATATCAAATCCTTCTTACATTGCCACACATACAGCATCTCCCAAGATCTGTCACATCAGCAGATATACTGGAGAAGCTAACACATACGTACATGAAGACATCAAACCTGAGATATAACCAAACATTACATGTGAAGGAGAAGCCCATACAAATAAAATCTCATTGCACAAATACAAACAATGATGAAATAATACACAGCCAGCATCAGACCTTACAAATTCTCTGTCTAAATATAAACACAGCTGTAATGAGCCCCAGATGTTTCGTCTGCTGACAAGTACTTCATGTCAAAGAGAGGCTGTTTTAGCAATATGGGTTACTACCCTACTGCTGTATAATTTAAAAGATGGAGCACAGACATCTGCTCTTCCCATGACCCTGCACTGTACAGTAAGGTTAGCAAAATGGACGTCATTCAGTGACAGGGGAACATTACTAGATTTCCAGCATATCTTGGATATAAAACACTGAGCTATGGAATGCATGTCCTCCAAAATGCCATGCTAATAGATATCTGTGCATGTGAATATGCAGACTGTTCTGTCCATAACTGATAACTAGGTAGGCATCACTGAGATTATACTAACAGCTTGAAGATCATGGCAGACCACCACTTTTAAACTTAAATGACCAAACCAGGAATGAGATTTCTCATACATAATGAGTTAATTACCTACAGAAAGGAGATGAGTGGACTCTCAAAGCAAGAATCCCACAGCTAGGTGTTTAGAACACTAGGGCATTAGAACAATCTAGACTAGAACAGGCCATTTCAGGCCAGCAAAGCACACCAGTCCTATCTACTTATTTCTTCCAGAAAAACATCAAGTTGAGTTTTGAAAGTCCCTAAAGTCTTACTGTCTACCACACTACTTGGTAGCTTATTCCAAGTGTTCTTTGTGTAAACAAAAACTTCCTAATGTTTGTGTGAAATTACCCTTAACAAGTTTCCAACTGTGTCCCCATGTTCTTGATGAACTCATTTTAAAATAACAGTCTCGATCCACTCTTCTAATTAAACAATATAATTTTAAACACTTCAATCATGTCTCCTCTCAATCTTCTTTTGCTTAAACTCTTTTAATCTGTCCTCATAATTCATCCCCTGTAGCCCTGGAATCAGCCTAGTCACTCTTCTCTGGACTTTTTCTAATGCTGCTATGTCCTTTTTGTAGCTTGGAGACCAAAACTGCACACAGTACTCCAGATGAGACCTCACCGGTGCATTATAAAGATTGAGCAGAACCTCCTTGTAACCTAACATTCTGTTAGCCTTCTTAATGGCTTCTGAACACTGTGGGGAAGTCGATAGCTTAGAGTCCACTATGACTCCTCAATCCTTCTCATAAGGTGTACTCTCGATTTTCCGACCGCCCATTATGTATTCAAACCTAACATTTTTACTTCCTATGTGTAATACTTTACATTTACTGCCATTAAATTTCATCTGCCACAAATCTGCCCAAGCCTGTATGCTATCCAAGTCCTTCTGTAATGATATAACGGATTCCAAATTATCTGCTAATCCACCTATCTTGGTATCATCAGCAGCACTAACCAGCTTGCTACTTATATCTCTATCTAAATCATTTATATATATTAAAAATAGCAGTGGCCCAAGCATTGACCCCTCTGGAACACCACTCTTAACATCAGCCAATTCTGATGAGCGTCCTCGCACCATCACCCTCTGCTTCCTGTGTCCGAGACAATTCTGCACCCATCTAAAAACATAACCCTGAACTCTCACTTCTTTTAGCTTGATGCCCAACCTCTCATGTGGCACCTTATCAAATGCTT
Source organism: Erpetoichthys calabaricus (assembly GCF_900747795.2). NCBI lineage: Eukaryota > Metazoa > Chordata > Cladistia > Polypteriformes > Polypteridae > Erpetoichthys > Erpetoichthys calabaricus. Next base: position 100,315,932 of record NC_041403.2, read on the forward strand.
TCTGAACACATTAGCTGACACAGATCAGAAAATTATGCACAAAGGAATTCCTTGTTATAAATATGTGTGGAAGAGAAGAAAAACAATGTAATCCTCTGCCTCCTAGAGCCTTCATCAATAATGTAGGGTAGGGTGACCTGTCTACCATATTACAGTAGCTGCCATTTTCCTAATTCTTCCTGACAGCCCTTATCCCATGTCCCTTTCATAACAACCTGGTAGTGTGAGATAAACTGACTTTGAATGATGTCTCTAGGCAAAGCTAACTTTTCAGAATACTTCTTAACTGGGGAGCCTACATACAGTATTAACTGTCATGTTATTCATACCTGTAATAAGAAACCAAAGAGCCACAAGACTGTATCCAGAAGTCAATACTGCACTTTTTAGGATCTGAACTGTCCTGCTCATGTGAGTTATCCGAAAAGCACTCCTTTCACTAGTGAGACACATATCAAATAGAATGCCTCTAGAATGCAGCAGTCTCACCGAGGATTCAGGTACAGCTGAACAACACACACTCTCTGTGAAGATCCAAACACATTAAGAAATAAAAAGCAGAAAATCAGACATGCAAAAACTATTCACAACAAGAAGATTTACCCAGAATAACCCACATAAAATTACTGCACACAGTTCACAAAAAATACTCATTCACTCTATGTATTGTGCATTAAACACATCAAATTAAATTAATGCTAGAAAGAATGCTGTCTTCAAGTCATTTAATCTAGCGGATGAAGAAAATAAATATAGATTTCATATCTAATTTTCTCATGATAAAACAATTCAATGACATTTAGATGTAAGAAAGGTAAAAAGATTCTAATCTATTTTTGTATAGTTTATACTCATAATGAAATTGCTAAAAATGTAATTTAAGTGGTATAGCAAGAAAATATTACAGTTTAAAAAAAGAAAGAAAGAAAGAAAGAAAGAAAGAAAGAAAGAAAACTAAGTAAAAATGATAAATGGGAAAAGCGATATAGTTAAACATATTTTTAATTAACTTGACTTCATTTCGGGGCGGCACGGTGGCACAGTGGTAGCGCTGCTGCCTCGCATTTAGGAGACCCGAGTTTGCTTCCCAGGTCCTCCCTGCGTGGATGTTTGCATGTTCTCCCCGTGTCTGCGTGGGTTTTCCTCCGGGTACTCCGGTTTCCTCCCACAGTCCAAAGACAAACAGGTTAGGGTTAGGTGCATTGGTGATCCTAAATTGTCCCTGGTGTGTGCCCTGCGGTGGGTTGGCGCCCTGCCCAGGGTTTTCTTCCTGCCTTGTGCCCTGTGTTAGCTGGGATTGGCTCCAGCAGACCCCCGTGACCCTGTAGTTAGGATATAGCGGGTTGGATAATGGATGGATGGATGGATTGATTTCATTTCTTTTTTTCCTTTATTGTCATAAAAAATGTCAGTTGCACAGAATTTGATTTGATGAAGATCATATAATAAAAGATATCACCATAAAACTACAACATAAACATGTCTTTTCTCAGTAGCCTGCAAGCAACCACCACACAGAACCCTGTCTCAAAAGATATACTCAGCAAGTTTTCTGTTGCTAGTCTCAAGTTTTTAATTGTTTAATTACACCTGATTCTGGGTAATACAAAAATCCTGAAAGAAGTGTCCATGTGTATTCATGCTTGTCACATATCAGACAACACCAAAATAAATGTCAACATTAACACACACAAGAAAGATATCATTTTTGGAGGGATGTTTTTTTTTTTCCCAAGAAAAGAGCATCGAAGTGCCTTATATTCATAAAAATCACTAAATAGTAAAAATACAAGCTGTCAGAGGCAAGACATCAGAATGTAATCAAGGTGGCAGAAAACAGAGGGACAGAAAATGAATAACGTTCATGCTAGGTATTCATTCATGAGGGGTTTTATTATAAGTTTCATGGATTTCAACTAGTCAAACAAAATCACTGAATGATACTGTTCACACTCTTGCTGTGATTTTGAATTATTGTGAGACTTTTGACATCATCATTTTGGTTCTCTTACTGCTGCTGTATTGCAAAACAATTTTTACTGCATGGACAAAGTTCCTTTTCTCCAACCAATAAATAAGCATTCATTCATTTTCCATATTAACATATTCCAGTACACAGTTGTGGAGACTGGTAATAACAACAACATTCAGAGCAAGGCAAGAATCAGCTATAGACAGTCCATCACAGGGTACACACTTACCGAGTGCTAAAAAAAAAAACCAACATTATTTATGTTATTGGGACATAGTAGAAAACTAGTGAAACTTCAAGTTAAGTTGGGGAAAACAAACTAACTCTATAAAGACAGTGACAAAGCCAGAATCGGAACCCATGACTTTAAATCAGTGAGAAAGCAGAGCTAGCCCTGGTGCCTAACAAATAAGATTCAGTGCACAAAAGTCCCTAATGCAGGGCTGTAGCAGAGTATGCAAAACACCATCTCAGATGTTTAATGTAGTTTACATTCCATCAGGCACAATGACTTAAAAATCAGTTTTTGAAAGCAGCAAGTTTATTAATGTCAAGAAATGCTTTGATGGTATATTACAAAATAGGGCCATTACAGCACCATTAGGACGTGAATGGTTTGATTTTGGGAAATAAACCACAAAGTTCAAACAGTATACTTGCTCTGAAGACCTTGTGAAACTGGAAAATACAGTAAATATTTGGTTAGGTAAGAGTTAAGTTTCCCCAATGTCTCATCCAGATACTTTCTAAAGCCTTCAGGATTTCCACTTCATCTGTAAGACTCTTTATTGTTTCAGAGGTGTAAAGCACTTATAAATACACGTTTCTTTAATTTCTGTCATGGTCATCAAGTGGGCAATTCACCTTTTAAAGCATAAAGAACTAGAGGACAGCAAAGGCTCTTTATATATTAATAAATGGCAGCAGACATTTGTCATGATTTATATATGTTGAGAAAGAACAATGCTATGTGCAATCTGATTTAAATTTTCAAGAGAAATATTTGTCCTGATTAAAAACAATCATAAATAAAATGATCCACTTATTTTGTTCCCATTCAAAACTACTGTGTAAGTAGCTCCAAACTGTATAATCTTTAATGTATCTGTCTCGACGACTAAACATGAAGAAGCTTCAGGGACATCCTGGAGAAAACTGCTGATTTAGATATTGTAGCATGAATTTTGTCAATTCCAGCAAATTTTGAAATTAATGTGAGTAAATTTGTTGATTTCATTAAATAAAACATCAGGTATGTATGATGAGAGAGGCTTTTGGCGTTCTGTATAAATAAATTGAGAGTCCCGGAGCATAAAAGCTCTGAGCGGGCATGGGTGTTAGTGCACGTGTGTGTGTGCAAACACCACTCCGAGGATGGCTGAGGTGCCTGGCTGATTGTGCATTGACATGCAAATGCAAACGGGTCAGTCAGGTGTCTCATTCAAATCACAGAGTAGATGGAGGAAGGAAGGTGCAGCACCCAAACAGGGCTATACAGGGAGCTTTCACAGCAGAGAGGGAATATCAGAACAATGAGATCAAAAATGAAAAGGAGAAGAGGCTATCCTTAGAGCAACGCAGATGAGTTGGAGCATCCCCGTTGTATGGCGTCTCTCTCTTGACGCCAATAGACCGGCTGAGGGAGATGTGAGTGGGGTTCAGAGAGGGAGTCGTACATACTGATGATAAGAATCTCAACCTGGGATTACTTGGATGACTGCACCTATTGACGGGCATCTCTAATGCTGCAAGGTCCTGATGGGAAAGGCTGAAGAGATGGGAAGTTTTAGAGAGGCATTTGGGGCTAAAGACTGTTTTTAGAAGAAGAAACCTGCCTGAGATTTTATTATTTTTTTTAATTTATTTTTTGATTATGTATTTGCATTTTAACCTTCATTTGACACCTTATTTTTAATGAATTATTTATTTAGTGAAGATCATTTTTTGCACTGCACTTTTTCGACACTATTTAGTTGTCGTTATAATAAAAGCATCTACCGTATATACTCGCGGATAAGTTGGGATTTGATTTTACAGTATAAATTTCTGGTATTTTATATCATCGGTCGTATAAGTCGAATGCGCAAAACACACGCTATTGGTACAAGGGATTATGATATGCTAATGCCCACCTGAGAGAGTAACCATGGAGCACACTGCCTTTTTTTTCTATGTGGATGTAGCAATGCGCTGTATCAGCGGATACTCCTAAATTCTCTCTCTATTGTGCCTACGTGGCCACACGGTATTACCCAAACTATTCCAAAGCAACATTTGCACTGATTTGTGTTTTTTGTATTTCACACCCTCATACACCTTTATCGTAAGAGCATCCCTTATCTACGACGGAGCGTTTGATCAGAAGAAAATGTGAAGCTGGTTTTAAATTAAACGTCGTTGAAGTAGCAAAAGAAATTGGTAAAGTGTCTGAGAAACTGGTGCGAGATTGGAAGCAGCAAGAAAATGTAAAAAAATGTAAAAAAAAATTAAGTGTCGCATTTTTGAAAGGGCGTATAAGTCGGGGTTTGATTTTATAATCAATTTTTTGGGTTTCAAGCCCCGACTTATATGGGAGTATATACGGTAACCACTTAGCATCAACCTCTTGCTGACTGGGTGTGTCCTCATTTGCCTGGCTCATCCTCAGGTACATTATCGATGGTACCAGGTTCAAGAGGCTCATAGAAGCAACCAGGGAGCATGGAGCCTACTCAGGCCATCACAATAAGAAAAAAATGAAAGCTTCAATTAAAAACACAATTTTAAAGAAAAGGGGATGTGTTATACACTCACCGTACACTTTATTAGGTACACCTTGATAGTACAGGGTTGGACCCCATTTTGCCTTTAAAACTGCCATAATTCTTCATGGCATACATTCAACAAGGTCCTGGAAACATTCCTCAAGGATATTGGTCCATATTGACATGATAACATCACGCAGTTGCTGCAGATTTGTTGGCTGCACATCCATGATGCGAATCTCCCATTCCACCACATCCCAAAGGAGCTCTATTGGATTGAGATCTGGGGCCTGTGGAGTCCATTTAAGTACATTGAATTGATTGTCATGTTCAAGAAACCATTTTCAAGTGATTTGAGCTTTGTGACATGGTGCGTTATCCTGCTGGAAGTAACCATCAGAAGATGGGTACACTGTAGTCATAAAAGGGATGGACATGGACAGAAACAACACTCAGATAGGCTGTGGCATTTAAACGATGCTCAGTTGGTACTAAGGGGCTCAAAGTGTACCAAGAAAATATCCCTTACACCATTACACCACCAGCATCCTGAACCATTGATACAAGGCAGCATGCATCCATCCTTTCATGTCACTGACACCAAGTTCTGAACCAACCATCTGAATGTTGCATCAGAAATCAAGACTCATCAGACCAGGCAATGTTTTTCCCAAACTTCTACTGTTCAGTTTTGGTGAGTCCATAGGAATTGTAGCCTCAGTTGCCTGTTCTTAGCTGACTGTAGTGGCACCTGTTGTAGTCTCCTGCTGCTGTGGCCCATCTGCTTCAAGGTTTGATGTGCTCTGCATTCAGAGATGCTCTTCTGCATACCTTGGTTGTAACAAGTGGTTATTTGAGTTACTGTTGCCTTTCTATTAGCTTGAACCAGTCTGGCCATTCTCCCCTCGCCTCTGGCATCAATAAGGTAGTTTCGTTCAGAGAGCTGCTGCTCACTGGATATTTTCCCTTTTTGGATCATTCTCTGTAAACCATACCGATGTCTGTGTGTGAACATCCCATTAGATCAGAAGTTTCTGAAATACTCAGAGCAGCCCATCTGGCACCAACAACCATATCACGTTCAAAGTCACGTAAATCACCTTTCATCCCCATTCTGATGTTCAGTTTGAACTTCAGCAGGTCAAATTGACAATTTCTACATGCTTAAATGCATTGAGTTGCTGCCATGTGATTGGCTGATTAGATATTTGCATTAACAAGCAGTTGAACAGGTGTACCTAATAAAGTGGCTGGTGAACGTGTATTGGACACCCTATTCAAAGTTTACTATTATTAGTAAACTCTGGTACTCCATTAACCTCTCATGGATTTCAGAGGTTCGATAATGATATGGAGGATAATTACTGTATGCTGCATATGCCAAAAGAAATAGGACGACAATAGTAAAGGAATAGATTTGAAATGTACAACATTAACGTAATGTGTACAACATTAACGTAATGTAGGAGGGAATACATTATATCTATTTTTTTTATTTGATTCTTTATTGTAATCTTGTTTATTCTGTATTGATGTAAGCTGTTAGAAATAAACTTTGATTTAAATACTTATGGAAATAGCATTGCTGGTAATTTCAAGAAATTAATTTACTGGAGAAATGGCAAAATGAAAGCTGTACAGAATGAAAGTTACTGCACCTGTAAAAAGACATTTTACATGCTCTACTATATTCAGAAATAGATTACTACAGACATGCAGTCTTTTCTTAGGCAGTGAGTGCCAGGGCTATGATTTAAACTCATAGCTCCATAGCTGTGAGACAACAATACTCAACATTGTGCATGTTCTCTAATCTCTTAATGTACACATTGTATACTTTTGTGGTTCTAAACATAAACATTTTGCAATCTTCTGTGTGGAATTTAAAGGTACAGTACATTACATTTTTAATGATGAACAAATAAATATGAATAAATTAGCTGTCATTGTGGCTCAGCTGGTAGTTACTGCCTCACACTGCCTCACAGCCCCAGGGACCCTGGTTCAATGTGCAAGCCAGTTACTGTCAGATTGTAGTTTCCATCTGCCCTGGGTTCAGGTTATTCCCTACAATCTCTAGATTCCTACTACAAGTGAAGGATGTGAATGTTGATTTATCCCACTGTGCAGAAGGTGAATGGGCCCTGTGATGGAATGGTGTTCTATTTTTGGTCTGTTGTTGTGTTGTGACTGATGCTGCCAGTACCAGTGACCCTGTAATGCAAACAGCTGGTTTACAAAATGATTGAATAGAGCAAGTATTAATGAACTGTTGAAATATTACTTCATTCCAAATGACTGTGTTTCTTTTCCATAGAGTTCTCAAAGATCAAAAACCATCTTCTTTGCAACAAGTACCTAGAAATCATTTGCTAATTGACTAATTACTCAAGTGGCCGTTAAGATAAACATGCAGCTGCTGAACATTATAGAGTTCTAGAGGAAATAAAATGCAGCTTGACAGGTTGATGATCACATAAGGCATGAAAAAATAATGGGTATAAATATAAAAAGTAGACTGAAATGAGGGAAAGTAATTTGCAAAATAAAAGATAATCTAAATGGCAAAGTAGTATCCAGAAAGACATCTCACATAGCCCATAGCTCTTAAAATAGAGTGTAAATCACATTCTTACCATATCCTGAAGAAACTGTTGAGCCTGTCAAAAAAGGAGAGAACAAAAAATTACTGTTATGGCAATGCTGAACTCAAACCACAAGGAGAATACTGTTTTTAGTTACTATACCATCAGCCATAAGATGTAATATGTGCTTTCAGACAGCACAGAACACCTCCTTTTCACCGGTGTGTAGAAGTAGCAATGTTCACACCACTGAACCCTACTGACACGGCTCTGTGACAGCTTATGAAAAGTTTTTGGTGAAGAAAAGAATTTTTCTTAACAAGGATCATAGAAGAAGTTTAAATGAAATATCTGGATGCAAAAAAGGTACTCGTTTTGTCAGAATGAAGCAAAAGCTTGATCCTCTACAAAGATGATTAGACGACAGAATAGCAGCTGTAATGAGCCTGTGACAGGTCAGTGTGTGCTGCCTGACATCAATGACAGAAGGGGGCCTTAAAGTAGAAAATCAAAACTCTTGTCTACTGCTATAAGTCACTATGGTGCAAATAATTATTATGGCAAGATTGGGAATGAAAAATGAAAAAGAGCAATATCATATTCCAAGAGTGACAGTCTCGGAGGATTGAGAAAATAAACGATCTCTTGGCCTCCTGCTGCCTTCATCTCACTAATCAGGTGGAGGGAGACAAGTCCTTGCAAGCTGAAGTCTAGTTGACCCAGCATAATAAGCAACCAGTCAGATATACATGAATGTGAAGCCAAAAGACAGACATTGTGATTCTCTTCAGGGAATGTCTATGTTTATTAAATATGATGGCATTTAAGACAAGTTGACACTATTGATCTATGATATAACACTATTGATAATGGATGACAAATGTTAACAGCACAATAGCAAAACCAAGGAACAACACCGAGAGGTCAGGATCCAAACCTTATGGTTTACATGCCCTGTACCTTGAGACTACTTTCTCTACTCTTCAAGTTGATGGTGTGAACAAAGTGTTGTGGATGGAAGAAATAATGTAGTTGAAAAGTCAAAATGTTCAAGTGAATGCTGAGGCTGGGAACCACGCTAAGGACTGGCCAAGACTTCTCCAGGACAGAGGAGACTGACATACTGTATTTACTGCTGGGGACCCAGCTTTCTAACCTTGCTTGAGGGTTAAGCTGCTATTTTTCTATCATGAATATAAAGTAAGCTTTGTTTCCATGTCATGCTTGCCATATTCAAAGAACGTGAGAGGCCATTCTTAATCTATGTAGAAAGCACTTGGTTCAGATTTCACTGGTCCACATTGGTAACTTTAAAAATGGCTACCAAATTAAAATGTTTAAGTCCACCTTACAGTGTTTTACAGTTGGCAGAATAGCAGACTAACTGCAATTATACAGTATATTGTACTGTAATAGTTCAACCTTCTCCTTCTTTACTCATTACTCACCTATGACTCTGTGGCCTGACACAGCTCTTATTCCCTCAATAAATTTGCTGATGGCACTTCATTATAAGCCTGATCACCAACAATGATGATTACAAGGAAGGGTTTGCCTTCTGACACATCAGTGCCCAGACAACAATCTCACCCTTAATGTTAACAAAACCAAAGAGCTCTTAACAGAGTTAAAGAAACAAAACAGATCACACTTGCATCTTTACCACAACAGGTACGGTAGAGAGGGTTAGTAGCCTAAAACTTCTTATAGGTCATCATCATTGTACAACACATCTGAATGCCTTTACCTCATTAGGTATCTGAAGAAAGCTCATATGCATGGAGCTATGAAAACGCCTAGAGGTGTACAGTAGAGTCCATCATTACTGGTGGCATTACATCCTGGTACAGCATCTATTCAGCTCAAGACCACAAAGAACTTCAGAGGGTGTTGACGAAGGCACAGAATATTACTGATACACAGTTGCCTTCTGTTCAAGGCATATATGACATATACTGCCTTAGAAGGGCAAAGAAACCTCTGCCTTCCTGCACAGTCACTTTTCTCTCCCTTTCATTCTTGCATTCTGGTACAGGACCATTAGTACTCACACCACTAAACTGAAGACAGAGTTTATCCTAAAGTCAGAAGGCTACTCGAGAGCCACACTGACAATTGCATGGATGTTTCTTACATATGTAAGGTGATATATACATTTATATATATAATAGGTGTACAAGCCCATGCTGTAAAAAGCCTGGGGTCCTAGAAACTATTGAAATCGTCAGAAAAAAACTGAAATGTACAGATGTCAGGTAATTGAAAGGAACTACTCTGGGCATCTCTCTCCTAGGAGGATTTGTTTTGCAGATGTGCTCCCATTGCTTGTGCATTAGCGGCAGGAGGAAAAGTAAAAGGGATACCGTTTTGCCATTGTTAGCAGCTAATCAACTTTGTCTTTCTTCTGAGGTTTCATTTTGCTGATGTGCTGGCCTCGCTTGTGTTATTAGTGGCTAAGCGAGTTTTCTGTTTCTTCGGAGGTGGAGCCCTTACCCCGACTCCATCTCTCACTTCCGGGCTGAACAGACACACACTTCCATGCATAGACGTTTATATATAACATGGTGTTCAATACATTGTCTTTTTCACACACATTCACACTGGGCCAATTTAATACCACCAATTAAACAATTAAATTCCTAGTGAAGGTACAAGAATTCAGAAGCTGTTACTGTAGAAATACAGAAGCTGACCCCAACATGTGCCATATAATATTGATCTAGATGCCTGGGAGGTCAAGGTTCCAAAAGACTGTGGAGCACACATAGGTTTGTTTTCTCTTGGAATATCATTATCTGAACTTTCTCTTTTTTAGTGCTAAAAGGCCATAAGTTCTGCTACAGTGACTTCGTCAGATAGTCCTCTATTGCGAGATTCACTTCAAATAAAAGTACTGACTCATCGTATGTAGGTGGATGCTGCACTGTTAATTCTATTCTGTCACTCACTTGTATTTGTCACTCTCCAGCCTAACTGACTGACAGTTGTAGTAAAAGGCAAAATAGCACTGGCCCATTAATTTTTGATGCCACTGTACACCCTGAGGGACACACTTGTTCATACGTGTTATGAGACATGGTGTTACTGTCGTCAGGCCTTATTTTGTCTATTCTTGTTTTATTGTATTGTGTATTTTGCACTCTTATTTCTCTTTAATTACATCATGTCATTTTGCTGCCATTGTTTTAAATATCATTGGTGCAATTTTCAGACATTTTTCATTATCGCAAAAATATTGTGGATGGCAATGGCGTTGCCAGTCCTGTGCTATTTCACCTTTTTACATGTCATAGTGTCATGATGTGTACCTAGAAACAATAATGATGCAGGTATTGTGAGATGGTCTGGTTTATGGATAAAATCTCTCAAACAATGCATGAAATTAATAAGGAAGGGATCTTTAGATAGCCAATACTTTAGCTGTGTTATACTGCCTTGATTCTTGTGTTGCTTTTTGGGTTTTAATGTACAGCATTGCAATTGGCAGTTTTGACTTGAGGTTTGCTCTTTGACTATTCTTTTGGATCTCCCTTTAAACCACATTTGTATTTCCTGGTCTTTTCAGCATTTTTCTTGATGTACACGTGGTAATACTACTTCTACTATTACTATAATATGCAAACATTTTAGGAACAATATTTACCCTAGGGCGGCACGGTAGCGCTGCTGCCTCGCAGTTGGGAGACCTGGGGACCTGGGTTCGCTTCCCGGGTCCTCCCTGCGTGGAGTTTGCATGTTCTCCCCGTGTCTGCGTGGGTTTCCTCCGGGCGCTCCGGTTTCCTCCCACAGTCCAAAGACGTGCAGGTTAGGTGGATTGGCGATTCTAAATTGGCCCTAGTGTGTGCTTGGTGTGTGGGTGTGTTTGTGTGTGTCCTGCGGTGGGTTGGCACACTGCCCAGGATTGGTTCCTGCCTTGTGCCCTGTGTTGGCTGGGATTGGCTCCAGCAGACCCCCGTGACCCTGTGTTCGGATTCAGCGGGTTGGAAAATGGATGGATATTTACCCTAACCTGCAGATCTTTGGATGCAGGAGGAAAATGTTACAGGCTGAAAAAGTCAACTACACATTTAAATTGAACTGCGACAGAATTTGAATCCAGTAGTCGTGAGGCAGCACTATGCCACTCCACACCCCCTAGCATTGCCTTCTTTAGTTGAGAGTCTGTTTACTGAATGATAGCAGGCCACTGGTCAACAAGCATTTTGCTACTTGGATTCTTTTACCTGTACTTTAACAAATTTTACTTGCTGACTCCAAATCTGAAAACTGTTTTCGTCCAGCGTGTCCCGTTTTTTAGTTATGATGTTCCAGGTCTTGGACAACTAGGGTGAATGGACAGTGAAGGCGATGCATTTCAGCATTTAGGAAATAAGTCTGATCTAGAGAAAAGTGAAGTCAAAATTATGGAAGGTTTTTTTCTTGGCCCTGAAATCTGTAAATTGATGCTTGACAAGGAGTTAAAAAAAAAACTTCAGCCAACTAAATCAGCACCCTCATTCGTGCAGGTTATCCAGAATTTTCTTGACAGTCACAGAGCAGAGCAGAGAATTATACTGAGCTTGTGGAGAATATGCTGAAAGCATATTAGCTTACGGGATCCAGAATGTCACTGAAGACGCATTTTTTACATTCTCGTCTTGACTTTTTTCCATCAAATCTAAGTGATGTCAGAGATGAGCATGGGGAAAGATTTCATCAAGATATAAAGGCGATGGAAAACTGATATCGGGGAAAATTCACTCCGAGCATGACGGGTGACTACTGTTGGTTCATGCAATGAGAGACGGATGTGCGAGTGCCTCCGACATTTTTGGGCACGCTCACCTCACTTTTATATTGAGGTAAATTGACATAAATATATTTTGATGTGTCTCTGGTATCGTCTTCTGGTTAGTTTTCAGAATAAACACATCAAAACAATTTTGGTGGGACAGAGTCCAAACTCCAGATGTCATGTTGATATATTATATTGATATTCAAAAGTGTCAAAACGTCAATGATGTGTATTTCAAAAACCTGACGTGCTAGCTTAATTGCGATTTCATATATGAAATCAGTGTAAAAACCTTAATAAAGAGCTGCTCTGAAGTTCCCAGAAGCAAACAAAAATATTTTTTTGCAGACCAGTGTTGTGAGTCTCTTGAATTTTGATTTAAAACTAATAAAGACTAACGGCCTGAAGAAGACCCTAGTCCCACTAGTCATCTGATACATTGTGTCCCCTTTCCAGATGTTTTTTGTTACTTGATCCATCTGAGATCTGAAGGCAGAAGTCCACACTGGACAGAACACCAGTATATTATATGACTCGCTCACTCAAAGACAGTTCATTCAGAGTTTCCAGTCTAACTGAACTGCACACGTTTAGGATGTTGGAGGAAAGTGAAGAGGAGCAGAACACGCAAAAGCCACAAAGAAAGCAGAACCAAACTTAGGCACCTGAGTTCTTGTTTCAATGTTTAAAAATCTTGACATAGTGACGCTGTGGGTAACATTATTGGTTACAAGCATTTGGACCCAGTTAATTTCTCCACAAGGGTTATTCTGTGTAGAACTCCGATACGTTTTGAGTGGGGGCACATACATTATTTCCTTCCATAGCCCAAAGACCTGCATTTGACATTAATTGGCAATTCTAAACTGTACGTGACTGTGCCCTGTGACGGATTGGCAGCCTGCCCAAAGTTGGTTCCTGCTTCGTACTTGAGGCTCTACTGCCCATTAATAAATGAAGCTACCTTAGACAATCAATGGAGTACTGGCTATAACAAAACATTGTCAAACCCAATTAGTATTAAATTTAGGGTTTGGGTGGAGTTGCAAACCTGTCCCTATTCTATGGTGTCTACTTTGAACTAGGCCATTTATGATATTGCAAGGCACAGATTGAAATATTCAAGTCAGAAACACAAGGGCTGGTGATACATGAAAATAAAACAATGGATTGATGCACAAACCCCCCAAACGTTAGTAGTATGGTATAGTTTTGTTTCTCTCTCTTTTTATAATTTGTTTGATTTTGAAAGAGCATCTCCAGAATTGCCCTTATGACTCCAGGGAAATGTCAAAGCTCAGGGAGGGCCTGCTAAGTGGGAGATTTGAACATGCAGAGCATAACTGCTGCCGTGACTGTTCAGTTTCTGAAGGTCCCGGGGTTCACGCCTCGCATAGCAGTCTGCGCTTCAGCCAAGAAAAGAGGGTCTTTGTGGTGCCAAGCTCTGCAGCAGATTGAACAAGTTAAAAACAAAAAAAAAAAAATCTAGTGCTTTATATACAAACAGTAAAAAAAGTATCCGTTATATCAAATAGTGCTTGTATTGATTTTTTTCCTTGTCTTTTTTTTCTGTATAAAAGCATTGAGTAGGGTTATATTAACCCCACAGAAAATTGCCTGAGAACCAAGCTACTGAAACTGATTGAGATTCAGTCCACGTCCTTTTTGCTGTAACCAGCATGTAGCTATTGTACTCCGCAAAATTGTTTGGCGTGGATAAACTAAAGTCACTGAGCACACTGGAGGATGAGATTGAACTTTGTCAGGATCTGGCTTTGGCTGGTGTTTGTCGGAATGAGGGTAATAAATGCAAAATAGATCTGAAAATGGTTTCACATAAAATTTCAGTGCTTCTCCTTTGAGGGCAGCGAGGGAGGCTACGCATAGCTTAAAGTGCTGTCTATAAAGCAAAGAACTGCGGCTTCAGCCCAGGCAGTCCGAGCGCTCAGATGAAAAATCAATTTTTATTGTAGTTACTCACACTGAAAAAGCAGAATCATTACAGCTGCAAAGTTGCGGAAATAGCCAGGTCCCAGAATGACAAATGAAGCAAAGCGCCTGAAAATATCTCACATGAGCACCTTCCGAAAAGAAAATCGTCAACTTTTAGTGCCAATCCCAATTACAAAAAAAAGAAAAAAAGTTTCAGAAGAACACGATGAAGAATAAATTCCATCTGCTGATTATTCAGAGGACAGAACATGTCAGCCTGCTAAAGCTGCTTCATTTTTATCAAAAAGTAACTATTCTTTTTTTTTAAATTGTGTTCATCGTCTATGTTACAGTATTAAATATAGTATTCTCCATCCAGGTGTGCTCCTATTAACAGGTTGCAGTGGGCATGATTTACTAGTACAAAAAGTATTTCTGCATTCTTCTCAAGGATGCCATCTACCAAGCCACACAGATCCTACTACCTGCCTCCTTTCTAACTGCACTAGGCTCTCCGTTCATCCAAATACCCAATCATGCAGATGCTGTTTCTTTCTGTCCACAGCACAGATTTGGGTCTCACTTTCCATGCCAAAATGTGTTCTTTGTTCCCCTGTATTAAAACATGCAATAGTTCAAACTGGCATAAATAAATTGCTATCTCAACATAATCTCTGGACAGGTGAACCCTCTGGGCACACGGGTGGAGGATCAAAACCTGGAAGAATCATCATCAGAGGCAGCATCTCTCGCTCACACAGAATGTATTGTACCTTATTAGCATGCATCTGATGTGGGTATTTAAATCTGGCCAATGAGTGAAGGCTCAGGTAGCAATCCACCTCAGAAGAAATGAAAACCATTTTCAATTAGCTTCACAGTTACTATTAACCATTCCTTTTCCACCTTTCTGCCCTTTAATTATGTTTTAGTCTATAATTATCACATTTTTACTCTGTTAAAAAAATTAAAAAAAGAAAGAAACACATCTTGGAGTGTGTATAAATGATGCTGTGTGGCAGATACACTTCTGATTGTATTTATTTAAACATATTAAGGTCATCGTTTGCTCCTGCATGTCTGTTAGTCTCACACAGTATAACTGGCATCCGCCATGGTTAATGTAACAAAAAATGATCCAGAACTTTAAAGCACTTTGTGCTCATAGCAGCACGGACAATTCAGAGAAGTGACAGCTGTGAAGGGCTTCCTCAGAATCTACTGTTGTGGAAATAAAAAGGAACTGCACCTAAAATACAGACATCATCACACACAAGGTTAACAATATTGTTATTTAGACTGATAACTTAATGTGGCCACATTGTGCAATATATGAATATATTATCTGGGCAAAATACTTGTGATAGATAGATAGATAGATAGATAGATAGATAGATAGATAGATAGATAGATAGATAGATAGATAGATAGATAGATAGATAGATAGATAGATAGATAGATAGATAGATAGATAGATAGATGTGTGAGCACCCTGAGATGGACTAGGGCCCCATTCAGCTAATATGCTCTCTGCCACTGGGTTAGGAACCAGCAAAATAAATCTTTGAACTCAATAGGCAGGCTGAAAAATGGGCAGATGGATTGATAGATGTGAAGTGCTGTAAAATTAATTGATAAATAAATATAAAATACCCAAAATAACAGAAAAAGAAGAAATACACTACATAAGATAGATGGATACTTTTCGAGCTTCTTAGTATTTGGAGAGCCGTTCTCAATCTGTTCATATCCGTGGAGGTTGCTCAGAGGGCAGCCTCTTGATGTACTACACTTTCTGCAGGTAAAAGCTGTTTGTTGTACAAGAAGGTCACTGATTACTTGAGTCACTAGGCCTTTACAAAGAAGCCCATTGAGGCTTATGTGAAGGACTCTAATGTCAGTACCACCATTTCTCTGCATCTTACTCTGAAACAGTCTCTTTTTTTTTCTTCTTCAGCTCTCGACTGTTGAGTTGCTGGATATTAAGACTGCAGCCCAACTTAGACAGCCTTCTTACCGTTACAACTCAGTATGCTTCATTTCAGTCCATTGTCTTACAAATCAATGAACATATTCCCACTATACTTGCCACTATTTATCGACCACCCAAGCTGAATAGGGGCTTTTTAAATGACTTGTCTGAGTCTGCAAATGTCTTTTATTCTATGTCCTTTAATGGGTGATTTTAATATACATATGAACACTGTTACTAATACTTTTATAAGGGATTTCTATATCAAGTCTTGATAGTATTGGTCTGCAGCAGTTTATACATTTTCCTACTCACTCTAAAGACCATATTCTTTATCTTATTTGCTGCTCTGGTGTTACTCCCTGTAAACTGACCTGTCCATATCTGGCCACAAACTGGTGTCCTGTAATGTCAATTTAATATTACCTAAGTTAAAATCTAAGTTATCTAAGTTAAAACATTAAAAATATTGATTTAACTGCCTTCTCCAATGGAGTTGACTGCCTTCTCAGCAATGACAATTCATTTATCCCAAATGAGCTGGTTTCCCAATACAAAGTCTTTCAGATAACTTTGCTCCTTTAAAAACATGGACTGTCTCTTTCATGCACTCTGTCCCCAGGTTTACCCCAAAATTATGAAATCTTAAAGTTAAAGGTCACCGCTTGGAACGCCTTTATATAAAGAGGGGCCTGACTGTCCATAAGAATATGTATGCTGAGCTGTGCTATTATAAGGATGCTCTGTCAACAGCAAAAACTACATATTATGCAAGACTAATTAGGTCTGGGGAAGGGAATACTAGGACTTTTGGACTTTGTCTACTGAAAACAACATCCTATGGCCACCTGACAATCATCTGCCATGATCCTGTTCCACAGACAAGTATAACTTTTTTATGACCTTTTTTAAATTTTAAGGTTGCAAATATCAACCAGCAGCTGACGCCTGATTACACAACCCCACCCCCCCTTCTTTTCTTACTAGTTTTAAATTCCCAAAAGTGGTGGAAATATCTGGTATTATTAGAAAAATTAAACCCTATACCTGTCAGTTGGATCCACTTTCTTCTCATTTGATAACATTTTGCTTGCATTCCCTTTCTTCTTTAATAACTAACATACATTCTTCCCTTTCCTCTGGTCTTGTTCCTTTACCTTTCAAAATGACTGTGATAACTCCAATTCTCCAGAAATCTGGTGTAGATCTCTGCAACCTAAAAAATGATCATCTGATTTCTATTTTACCATTACAGTACTTTGAAAAACACTTGTAGGTTCACTCTTACCTTACTGAAAAAACTTTGTTTAAACAATTTCAGTCTGATTTTCGTCCATTTCACAGTACAGAGACAGCCCTTCTTAAAATCACCAATCATCTGCGGATGGCATCTGACTCTAATAATTACCCAGACTTATGCTTCTTGATCTGAGCTCTGGCTTTGATACAGTCTCTCACGATATTCTCCTAGAGAGATTAAAATCATTTGGTATCATTGGAATTCCACATGCCTGATTTAAATCTTATCTCAGATCGTACTCAGTTTGTATGGTTAAAAAATTCTAGATCACAAAGTTTGCCCAGTTGTTAGTGATGTTCCTCAGGGCCCCCTTCTATTTATTATTTACCTTCTGCCTCTTCAACATATTTTTGGGAAATCTGATATCCATTTTCACTGTTATGTGGATGGCTCCCACCTATATCTGTCTACTAAGCCCAATTCCACTGTTCCACCCTCTTTCTTCCCTGACTGCTTGCAGGAAGTTAAATTACAGTTGTCTGCTAACTTTCTCAAATTAAATAGTGATAAAACAGAGGCTCTTCTGGTAGGAACCAGAACTGTTTTGGCCAAATGTGACAATACTTCTTTGACAATTGATAATTCTCTAATCTCTTCTTTCGTTCAGGTTAAGAGTTTAGGTGTTATTCTCGATAGTACTTTAAAATTTGTAGCACATATTTATAATATCACTCGGTCTGCATATTTCCATCTATATAATATTATCTATGCCCATCTCATATTGATTATTGTAAATCTATCCTTTCTGGTCTTCCTCACAAAATACTCCACAAACTCCAACTGGTTCAGAATGCTGCTGCTTGTATCTTTACCAGAATATCTTCCATAAAACACAATACTCCCTGTTAAATACCCCATTGATTTTAAGATTTTGCTTCTTATTTTCAAGACCCTTCACAATTTGGCACCTCTGGATCTCTCTGATCTTCTTCATTATCTCTACTCCTTCCTGTATTCTTAGATCCTTGTTCTCCTCTTTTAAATCTTGCTGTACCTTCTGCTTGCCTAACTACTATGGGGCTTAGAGTTTTCAGCCAAATGGCCCCTCATCTCTGGAACTCTCTCCCACAAGACATACGTAACATTGACTTTCTTCCTACCTTTAAATCCTGCCTTAAGAAACTCCTCTTTAAAAGGGCTTGTTATGTTTGATATAAATTTTAGTTGATATATTATTTTTAGGGGCGGCACGGTGGCGCAGTGGGTAGCGCTGCTGCCTCGCAGTTGGGACACCTGGGGACCTGGGTTCGATTCCCGGGTCCTCCCTGCGTGGAGTTTGCATGTTCTCCCCATGTCTGCTTGGGTTTCCTCTGGGCGCTCCGGTTTCCTCCCACAGTCCAAAAACATGCTGGTTAGGTGGATTGGCGATTCTAAATTGGCCCTAGTGTGTGCTTGGTGTGTTTGTGTGTGTCCTGCGGTGGGTTGGCACCCTGCCCAGGATTGTTTCCTGCCTTGTGCCCTGTGTTAGCTGGGATTGGCTCTGGCAGACCCCCGTGACCCTGTGTTCGGATTCAGCGGGTTGGGACATGGATGGATGGATGGATATTATTTTTAATTGGTTTTATTGCAACTGTAACTTTTTATTTATTCTATATTGTGACAATTGCTATTAATGTGTTTTGTAAGGTGTCCTTGAGTGCCTTGAAAGGGGCCTATATAATAATAATAATTTAACATTTTCAGTACATTACTAGGTTGATTCATATAGGACGTACAGTATTACACCCTAAACTATCTAGCCATTTTCATGTAAAGTCTTCCAAATGCCAGAGCCTATCTCGGCATCATTAGTTGGTTCAGTAAGAAGAAGGAAGCAACTTTGGACAAGACATTATCTCATAACTGGGCAAACGACTCCACACACACAAACATACTGCACACTAAGTCATTTAAGGTCAACTGAGAGTCTCCTAAGCCAAAATGCACCTCATTTAAATATGGGAGGTGCTAGAGTAGTGATTTGCCCTCAACACTATATTTTCAGTACACTACAACTGCCTGGTCATCAGGGTCCATCAGGTGAAAAAGCACAGAAATTAACTACCATTTATTTTTAGACTAACCATATTCAAATGAACAATTCTAATTTTTATTAATTAAAATGAAAGCAAACATATTATTCTTAGCAAAAAACATTAACAGAAAATGAAATAGCTTTATACTTAAAATTCATAATTATACATAATGTCACAACCGTGCACATGGGGAACAGTTTACAGGCTCAAATAGTAGTATCTGTCAGCCAGACCAAGGGTTCGTGCTCTCACCTGACCCTCTCTCCTCTTATTCCCCTGCAGCCCAGCCAAGGAGCCAGATTCATGGTGACATCACCAGTGAACCACCCCCTGCTGACCTGATGGCATCATTTCCGCTACCCAGAATTCCTTTTCCTGCCACATCAGTTCCAGTTCCGGTTGTCTTGATTCCACCTCTTCCTCCTACCCACCATATTTATAGAGCAGTCTCAGTTTGTTAGCCAGTTCAATTGTGAACTCCGCTTTGTAAATCGTGTGTTTTGGTTTTTTTTGTTCTGCTGATTTTTTTCAGTATACGGGGTGGCCATGCCCAAACCTTTTTCAGTCTGCTACCTGATAGTTTATCACAATACAAAACACCATTTACAGTTCCAGATGTTATTTTTATGAATACAATGAAATCTCCATATATAAAAAAAATGTCCTTGATGGAAATTTTTGATAACAGCATCCAGCCATATTGATAACATTAAAAGAAAAATAAAATGACAACACCTTGGGCAATGCTATTTTTGTTTTTGGAGCTTTGATTGCAATAGACAGTGTTATAAGATTAATCATAAATAATGATAAGTGGCATTCACTCTGCCTGCCTATGTCCTAATGAATTATAAACAACAGGCATGCTGGTATGCAAGTCAGACAAATTCCTGGATCCACATTTGAAAATATTCAGCATTCCTGACTTGGCACCCAGTGCCCGGCTACCTTTGTTTTCTTTGCTTAACTATGTATTGGGTCCCCATGTACTGGGGAGTTTTATTTTAGGATTTGGATTCATCGCTATGCCATAGTACCTGGAGGAAATTCAACAAAACTGATCAGGCCAGGAAGTGAAGGAAGGATCCCTGTAGTTAGAAATGCTTGTGCCACCAACATATAAAACTATTTTTATTAAATTGATTATAATTGTAGCTCCATGATGACCCAAAGGGTAGTACGACTGTCTCCTTGTTTCAGTATGCATCCTGGGTTTAAATCCCTTCTGGGTCACCACCAGTGTAGACTTTTCAGGTTCTCTTCATGAGTGTGTATGTGTTTGACACTGTTTTCTTTCACTGCATCCCAAAAGCTCTACATGGTCCCCCACTTGATGAGTTCCTTATTATTGACTGGCACCCCATCTAGGAATGGATTTGCCATGTGCCGAATGCTGGTGGTCAAAGTTCCTGCCCATGTAACCTAGGGAGGGATGCATCAGTTGTGTTCATAGCCTGGCCTGGTCACTGCTTTGTGAAGCTTATAAATTGTCTTTGTGTATGTGTGAATATTCTCCAATACTCAAATTTTCCTACCAAATCGAATATGCATGTTTATTGATTTCTGTGTATTGCCATGGTACGAGTGAGTGTGGGCGTGTGTCTGCCCTGTAATAACCTGGCATCCCAGCCAGAGCTGCATCCATAATTGTTCCAAATGTTACTCCCTCAAGCTCAATGTTGCTTCAATCCCATAAAGGACAATGTGTGTAAATATGGATGGATTGATGGATGCCTAACAAATGCAGTGACACAATGGTAAATGTGATTCATTACAGTAATCTTTCACTACACATTAAAAAAGTAAATTATTAGAAGAAAGGGAAGTCTAAAGGACATTATAGAACATCTGTAAATTAAAAAAATAGATTATTTTTCTTTAATTATATTGCCATTTATAACGTAACTTGCTGCTGTCTCTATATAACAAACTGAAGTGCAATACCTGTACATAGAACACATTTCTGCAGTTATTTAAAGTTTATAAAGTCATGTGTAATCTAGTCTAAATAAAGTGCTTTGCTAATTCTCTGGTTAAATGCGTCTGCACCCTTCAGTTCACAGTATTCCTCGCCTAGTGTTTTACCATCTCTCCACTCTTCTGTACATTGACTCTCCTGCAAAATAAATTCTTCACTCTCTTGGTATTAAATACCTATTTGTCTTTTACTCCTTTGTTTAGTGTTTAATGTTCTTAGTAGTTATTGTATTCCACTTTTTTCTGCATTTGGTGTAAACCATCGAGCAGTTCCCTTATCAATGTTTTTAAAATTATACATCTTTTGCTGAACTCCAGATTATTTTTGCTCTCATTATGTCGGAATCCTAACACATCATATTTGCCCATATATACTGTAGCACTGCATGATAACCCTCAGATATCCAAGGAGTTCTATTGATTCCCCTATGTATTCAACAAAAGCACACAAGATTTTGTGATCCAACGTCTCTTTATTACTTTATTATTGTGTATTTGGCAAGTTAAGAGGCTTGCTCAGGGTCATATGGCAGCCCAAGCCACTAAGCCACACTGCCTATGATTAAACACATGTCAGCAGCCTATAACCACGGTGAGCTCCGCTGTATGAATCTCTGCCAATTATACATCGACGTACTATACCAGCTTGCTAACATTTTTCTTCTAGTAAACATCCATCCGCAATTTAAATATCTGAGAATCTTGTTTTCGGTTGCGTAAATCAAAATGTTGACAAAAAGCTGAGTGGAGCTGATTTTTCAGCAGAATTTTAATGTGGGTGCTAGCATCTCTGGTTGCTATGCGAACCAATTAACAAATTTACACCTTTTTGAACACTGCAACATCTGCTAAAAAAGATGCAAGCTGTTTTCCAGCTCGGATTCAGCCAGAATTATTGATAGCACAAGGAATGTTCGACAATTGTGCATAATGAACTTTCTCCAAGTGCCTTTATGTAGATTAGAAAGTTGTAATGCATCTAATTTGTGATTCCCAAGGTGATCTAGTTAGCATTCCTCCTAACTTTCAGTCCTCGAAACAATATTTCCCCCAAGAAAGTAAAATAGATTTAAATATTAATGTGTCTGCATATTTTCACAGTACATCCATAAAACCCATCAGTGTGTCCCTCTATGTTTCACTGTCACTCTTGCAAGTATTTGCAGGTGTACTGTATAAATATGGCAGTCTTCTAAATTTTATATGTCTGTTTATTTATTCAGTCTCTTGCATACCTTAGGCCAATGTTTTCTGTAAAAACTGTCACATTTATTGAACAAAAGTTTAAAAACCTGTACAGTCTTTCTTTCTTTCTTTCTTTCTTTCTTTCTTTCTTTCTTTCTTTCTTTCTTTCTTTCTTTCTTTCTTTCTTTCTTTCTTTCTTTCTTTCTTTCTTTCTTTCTTTCTACCACCCATTAAAATCTTAAGATGCCTGTGCAGTTATATTTCAATAGCAGAATAAGAAACAGGAGTAAACCAATATGGACTGAGAGGAAGGTAGCATCCATCCAAACAGTAAAATGAAGTTGACATGTGAGCTGAACCAGTCACTACTATCTTCAAAGATCAAAGTCTTTTTCCTCTAAATCAGTGCCCTTGTGGGCATTATCTAGTTGTCTGACTTCCTTGACCCTGCAAGCTTTTGCATTTTTTCTCTCTGCTAGGACCTTCAAGTCACATCTGACTTTTAAATAAATGAAGAGTTCTTGTGCTACTAAGTTATACACAGGTGTCAGAAAGGAAAAACAAAAATTGAAGGTAGTTGGAGCGGAAACTTTGACAAGTTTTGAAAAGCATCTGAATGAGACATTCGACAACTTTACTGTTAGCTAACCAGAAAAAGCGGATGGACTGAATGGTTTCCTGTTTTCTGTCAAACTGCTTATGTTGTAGTTTGACAAGTGGAAGAGTTGTTAATCTATTTGTATTTTGTGGTATTTCCGAACTGTATATTATATCTTATAATGCTGACCTTGTTGTTCTGTAAGTAACACAATGGCAAAGTTCTTTTTCTGACAGTAACAAACTTGATGCTTTTTAGAATTAAACTTTTCAGTCACTGTGATAGAACGCAGGCTATACCTAACATCTGAGTATGTGTTCTGCTACAGAACTATAATCAGAACATCTGTAAACTGACTTCTAATGAGGAGGCATGAGGCAAGTCAGGGTCCATCAGGGTTACAGGGTCAAATACTGTCACTGTCAATGTGGAGTTTGTAATGTTTTTGTTCATTTTTACACACAAGGCAAATGGGCTAGCTGTGCTCACTCTTACTCACACACATGCATATCTATCTGTTGTCAGTTGAGTAGGCAAAATTTACTCCTTACAGGAAAGAATTTCAATGAGACACCGAATTAAGGGTTTTGGTTCCACACACTAGTTCACTCTCTTTCTTCTTTTTATAACTGATATCCCTTTTTCCAGTTCGTCCACCATACAAATACATAACATCAAGAGGACAATCTCCATCAATGAACAAAGCAGAAGTACCTACCCATCTACTTCAATAGTCAAATATTTATACTTTTCTACTATCTGTCATATTTAGCCTACTATGGCTAATAAATAGGGTTTCTTTGGTGGACATCAACCTCTAATGTGTAATCTCTATCTATCTATCTATCTATCTATCTATCTATCTATCTATCTATCTATCTATCTATCTATCTATCTATCTATCTATCTATCTATCTATCTATCTATCTATCTATCTATCTATCTTCCACAAAAAGCTGATAATAGCACATCGATCTTCTTTAGTACATATGGAAAGGGGAATGGCCAATTTAAGAATGGTATAACGTGGCGTTAGTTAAATCTGGAGCATGTCATTATGCGGCACTTTGCACAACTATCACAAAGTATACACATACGGCCAATTCAGATTGACTCAATTTAAATACATTTGAAAATGGACGGATGACTGGAGAAAGGCAGGATTGGTAAAAAACTTGTGTATCCACTGGCCAGTTTGTCAAACTACTAAAACAGGAGTTTTTTTTATTGATTTCTTAATAGGCACTGTTTGCAATTCTTAGCCAGCAATAAATGTGGCATTTCACTCAGTATTTAATCTAGATGAAGTTATAGGGTGACATTAAAGTTGATTCTGCTGAATAAACCAAAACTAGAACAGAAAAATAATAAAATATTTCAAGTGACCTAAAAAAATCCCTTTTCTAAGCAAAATAATAACCAGAGGTAAGGGATTCTGTTTAGCAGCCTCTGACAGTGATTGATGATGGAATCAAAATTCTGTTTTGCCTTAAAGTACCCCCTGTATGTAAAACACATGTATTGTCAATATGTGTAAATATTGTTAATGCAACCAGATTAGGGACAATTGATTTTTGATTCTTTCTTAAAAGTGTGATGCTTTTAATTGTTTTTGGCACTCCATATGAAGGCAGGAGCATTTCCTGATTTTCTGCCTCGGCCTCTGCTTCTTGGAATTTTATGTGAAGCATTTCAGTTCATAAATCCCAGACAGCATCATTTATGAAAACAAATCCTCCACCTCTGTACTAATGAGGCGACACTTCTGAAGACCTGACCACTTACTTTGTTCATTTCACGAAGCACTCTAGGATCTTTTCTGGTGAGATCTTGCAAATTATAAAGATCAAGACTGAAGTCTGGATTGAACTTTAAGAAAGGAAAAAAAAACAAAATTCCTGGGACAAACAGGTATTTGTAGATACATTATTTTGACGACTTTAAAGATTGCATTACAGCATGCACATTGCCAGTAAGGTAGACACACAGTGCTATATCTTATACAAAACAGATCACATGTACCCTCTCACACCTTCAAAGTGTTCATGTGGGAAGTTCACTACATATTTTGCATCAAAACAAGGACAATAAGATTCCATATTTCAAAGAAAATATGATTTATTCATTTAACGAGGACCCAGCCAACACTCACTTTTCCATTTCCTCACAGCTCTACCCCACTACCACAGCAATGAACACAAAAACAAAAGTACATTATATACCACAAACAGTACATAAAAACACAATAAAATAACTCCCTCAGTCCAAGTGTTCAAGGGTTATGCTATTTGTATATCTAATTGACTCTGAGATGGTAAATAATGTTGTTGTCATTCATTTCCTCTATTACAATTTTCTGCACATCTCAAACCATTCATGCTGTTCAGGTTCATTCTTTGCTTATTTATGCAGTTCTCGGAATGCACTATTGTTTAACAACTCATTTCAAATGATTTGCCTGTTTAATCCACAAAGTCAGATGAGCAAATGAGATCGGAAAGTAACCAGGATATTCTGACTGACACAAATAAACAAATGTGCCCTTCTCTGAATCTCAGCAGGTCCCACCAGACATTGAAACATTTACCCAGTGGACTTGGGAAAAGACAATAAATGCTTTCATATCAGTTTTATTGTTAACAATATTCTAACCTCAAACGTTACACTCTGTCCTTATCCATTTGTTGTACTCAACCCCCTGCTTTCACTCCTTTCTCAGTATTTCAGTGCTTGTTTGAGTCCTTTTGAATTACAATATTGTGATTTTCTTTGGAATTACTGTCACTAGAGCAGTTACTTCACTCTATGTTTACAAAGAACCAACTGTAAATCCCATTAGACCAGTTGTAGAGAAGAGAACCGTGGGAAAATAGCAACAGTAAGAGGGCAAAATGCTCTTGAATTTTGTTTTCAGGGACACATGATGGTTCAATAATGCACACATAATTTAGCTTAAGGCTTCAGCAGATGAAGCTGTGAAGCATACAATATACAACAGTAACAAAAACCTGGAGGGGAACCATGTACAGTGCAGCTGTTTTAAGCTGATATCAGTCTTGGCTGGTTAGCAAATCGACTCCTGAGTGACACCATTCATTCGCTGGGTGAGTCAAAGGATTCAGTTCCTTTGCAATTCTAATGATTCACTAAATCGATTGTAAAAGAAAAAGGAGTGTTGCATGCTGCTTATGAAGGCAGTTTCTTCATAAATTTCCTGGCTTCTTGCTTTCTCCACATGATCTCAGTGGGGAGCCACTGTTAAGAAATTCATAGCATTAGCAGCAATTGACTTCACAGGTGATCAAAAAGAATACACGGTTCTCGGATGTTTCGTTTTATTTAAATGTTAAGTTTCAGTTTGAGTGTGTGTATTTATATATTTCATGCTAAATTACTAAGGCAGCTTAGTAGTGCTGAGATTTGAGTTGCAAGGTGATAACTTTGCTCTCCTCATTCTTTTTCTTGCACCAAATTGTAGCTGCGGATCACTTCCAAGTGAGCAAGCAGCCCCGGAGCAGCTGTGAGTACCTGATCCTTTACAAACATAACCATTTTCAGAGGCTTAATGGAACCAAAGGTTTCGGTACTGACCTCAGACTGTCACAGAACAATATATGATCAAATATACTGTAGATATATACAATGGCTGTGGTCACAGAGCATTGACTTGGTAGACAAGTTTAAACAACAGTGGCAGAAAAATGTGTGGCAAGAAATTTAGAGGAGCACTGGGATATGTGGTGTGCTGCATCTCAGTAGGCAAAAAACTCCACATGAAGGCTTAAAAGCTGCTAGGCCCAATGAGAAGCAATGATGAAGTATTTACTGCCTGCTTTATGCATCTTTTCCTTTGCACCTTTAATGAAAGTAATAACTCTGTACGTTTCAGCTCAATTCAGTCACTGTGTCCAGCCCACAATGGTCTTTGTACATACATGTAGACACACACATACTCACATTGTGCTTCCGACTGACTCCCTCACCACAATCTTGTTGCACACTGCAATCCAGCAGATTACTGAACACAGATTTAAACTTGTGTTCTTCCTGTACTACATACAAGGATAGGTATGACTGTAACTGTGACTGTAACTGTATTTTGACACATACATTTCTGAATTCATTTTGTTTTACAAGACAACAAAAGACTCACTTTAGTCCACTGTAATTGAATGAAAAGTTGTCATGTTTACATGAATAATATGAAAAAGGAAAATAAAAATGAGGGGCAGCCCTTTTAAAAGAACCCCTTTTGTTAAAACAATGCATGAAAAAGAGGCTTTACAGTGTATTAAAGCAAACAAAAAAGTCAAGAGGTGTTGGCTTTGGAAACAAAATGGTGTGCATGCCCATCCTATGCTAATATCGTTAAATGAGATCATACAAGTTATGCTCTGCAACAGGTAATCACAAGATCTGGAAACACACTGCCATGTTTCTTCCAGCTGAGGAGTGAAGTCCCCTGATGACTACGATGACAATAGGAACTATGAAGGAAAATTAAGAGAGAGAGTGGGCACCCCATGCCACAATGTAAAAATCGGAATGGTTATCAAATAACGATAGCATTATGAGGATGATGATGATAGTGTGTGCACAGTACTGCAGACATTTATGTGTAGGACACCCTACAACAGGAGTTAACAAGATGGTATTGAAGTGTTCTACTTATACTGTGCACACTTAGGAACACTGGAAGAAACAGAAAGTTTGATAATGCACATTACAGAAGTTTGCAAGAAACTTAGTAAGATTATAATGTGTCATTACATGACGCTGTCTAAAATGCTATATTAAACATTTAATTGATTACACACAATTCAAACTGAATATATACTGACAGATAAGTCTGGAAATGCCATCCTGCAGCATTTTAAAACCACATTGCAATGGTCCAGAAATGGATGGAGTATGCTGTGGAGCACAGGGCTAAATGACACTAATGTTCAGACCGTAATGGATGTTCAAGCTCATTCAGCTCATTTAATGAGGCCACACTTAACATCCTTTCAAATGAATCCAATATTGCTTTCAAAAAACATCAAAATTATCCTTCCATCCGTTTATCTGTTCTTATCCTCTTAGATCTGATTTCATTTGATACCATTGATCACAATATTCTTAGAAATCGCCTTAGTCAATGGGTGGACCTCTATGGCAGGGTCTTAAATTGGTTTGAATCCTACCTGGCAGGGAGAAAATTCTTTGTTAGTTGTGGTAATTATACTTCAAAGACACATGATATTCTATATGGTGTTCCAAATTATACTTCAAAGACACATGATATTCTATATGGTGTTCAACAAGGTTTTATCCTGGGTCCGCTGCTGTTTTCGATTTAAATGCTTCCGTTAGGTCAGATTATCTCGGGGCATAACATGAGCTACCACAGCTATGCCGATGACACACAATTGTATTTATCAATAGCGCCTGACGACCCCGACACTCTTGATTCACTGACACAAGGTCTCACTTGTGTTTCTGAATGAATGAGTAGTAATTTTCTCAAACTAAATAAAAAGACAACAGAAATTTTAGTGATTGGCAATAATGGATATAATGAGGTTATTAGAAATAAACTTGATACATTAGGATTAAAAGTCAAGACGGAGGTAAAGAATTTAGGGGTAACTGTTGACAGCGACCTGAATTTTAAATCACATATTAATCAGATTACTAGGACAGCATTTTTTTACTTAAGAAATATAGCAAAAGTTAGACTTCTTATAACGTTGCAAGATGCTGAAAAATTAGTTCAGTATTTTGTTTTCAGTCGGCTAGATTACTGTAACGCACTCCTCTCAGGACAATCCAAAAAAAGACATCAATCGATTGCAACGAGTGCAGAATGCACTGCTAGAATCTTAACTCGGAAAAGAAGTTTTGATGTCACTACACTGGTTACCTGTGTCATTTAGAATCGACTTTAAAATACTGCTTATGGTTTACAAAGCCTTAAATAATCTTATATTTCGGAATGTCTTACACCTTACACTCCAATCGTAACCTTAGATCTTCAAATGAATGTCTACTTAGAATTCCAAGAGCTAAACTTAAAAGAAGTGGTGAGGCGGCCCTCTGCTGTTATGCACCTAAAATCTGGAATAGCTTGCCAATAGGAATTCGCCAGGCTACTACAGTGGAGCACTTTAAAACACTGCTGAAAACACATTACTTTAACATGGCTTTTTCCATAGCTTCATCTTAGTTAAATCCTGATGCTTTGTATATTCAATTAATTATCATTATTATTCATGGTGGCTCCAAAATCCGTACTACCCCCTACTTTCTCTTCTGTTCTTTTTCCGGTTTTCTGTGGTGGCGATCTGCACCACCACCACCTAATCAAAAGACATTGATGGATTAAAGGCGGGCAGAAGTCCGCATGACCATCATCATCAAGTTGTTCCATGTGATCCCTGAATACATTGAGGACTGATTGAGGTCATTTATGTTAGGTAGAATGCTTACAGGGGGCTGAGCGGTTCATGGCCTGGAACCCCTACAGATTTTATTTTTTTCTTCAGCCGTCTGGAGTTTTTTTTTTTTGTTTTTTCTGTCCTCCATGGTCATCGGACCTTTCTTTTATCCTATGTTAATTAGTGTTCCCTAATTTTAATTATTTATTTTGTCTTTTTTCTCTTTCTTCATCATGTAAAGCACTTTGAGCTACATTGTTTGTATGAAAATGTGCTATATAAATAAATGTTGTTGTTGTTGTTCCATCCATTCCATTTCTGAAACCCACTATTTCTGGTGTGGAGGTTCAGGGGCTAAGCTGGAATAGCGCCTGCATGTTATTACAGGTCATAAACACTCATTCATCCACAGCCAAATTTAATGAATCTAGTACACAAATCTATGGAATGCAACACACACAAACACAGGGAGAATGTGCAACCTCCACAAAGAGAGTGAGCAAAGCAGGATTCACACAGAGAAGTTTCAAAGCTGGATGACAGATGTGATGATTGTCATGACTCATTAAAACGTTCTAGAAATTAAGGGTCAAACAGGTTGAAAATTAAGATTATGTAATCCAGAGATGTTTGCTGAGCATAGACAGTGAAAGCATAATCTGAGTCATGCTAGAAACATGAACAAAAAAGATAGTAACTGTCTATTAAATGAAAAAGGATGAAAGGCGCTGAAAAACAAGGATAAAATGTTGGTCAAAAAAAAAAACCTTGAAAAGAATCTGCTCGAGAAATAAGCTTTTTCACACTGGAACTTGGACTTTCTTTTTTCTTAAAAAAAAAAAAAAGCCTAATTTTCTGAAAACGTGGTTTAGTTTTACGTATGAAGGCAACTATCACAGGCAAACCTTGGACTGCAACTAGTGAAGCACTGTATCATAGCAAACCATTCCAACATGGATGCATTCTATGTTCCCACCAACTAACAAATAATATAAAGGTAAAACATAAAATGAACAAGAATGAAAAAAGCAAAAATAAAGTAGTGTTAAGATTTTTTTACTGTATCACACCAATAATAATGATATCCCTCCATTATATATTTTTTACTATAAAATTATGTAACAAATTCCAGGTCACAGGGGACCGCAGTCTATATAGACAGCATTAGGCATTAGACATGGACCACTGCAGGGTCTACTCATGCACACATCAACTAGGCCTTCCTGTGGCTCCCAATTAGTGTGAAAAGTCAAGTTGTAAAAAGCAAACTGGAGTACCCAGTGAACACTGGGAGACCATTACAGGGTTTGGGTTTCAAATCTAGGACACTAGATTTATAATGCTATCCTACAATCCCATTAATGCTAAAAATTTATGATAATTATCAGATTATACTTTTTTGGGAGTTTTGGAAGCAGTAAAAAATAGATAGATAGATAGATAGATAGATAGATAGATAGATAGATAGATAGATAGATAGATAGATAGATAGATAGATAGATAGATAGATAGATAGATAGATAGATAGATAGATAGATAGATAGATAGATAGATAGATACTGTATTCATCTCCTTAGGGAAATTTAAGGGACAATTATGGTAGTGAATGTGTAGACCCAATCCGATCCTGCTTACATTATTTAAATGATATTCACACATCTATATTAAAAGCGAAAAGTTCACCTTGATGAAAGATAATAGCTCCAAATTAGTAAGCCTTCCTCAAACATCAGTATTGAATGCTTCTGCTATTGTTGTGACAATGCAGTGTAGCAGAGTGGTGCAGTGGTTAGTGCTGCTGCCTCACAGGTCCAGGGTCATACCTTGCACCCAGTTGTCAACTATGTGCACGTTCTCCCCATGCCAGTGTGAATTTCTCTTTGAATACTTCAGTTTTCCTTCAATATCCCCAAGATATGCAACTTGTGATTCCCACATGGTCTCAGTCAGAGTGTGAATATGCAAGTGTGTGTGTTGGGCCTTGTGACAGACTAGTGTAGCCTACGAGGTTGTTTGCTGGATTGTGCCCAGTGCTGCAAGCGTAGGTTTAGGCCCCTCACATCCATGAATTGTATTAGCTGTTTCAGAGAATGTTAAGTTACATGTATTTCACAAAACAGTATGGAACTTTTTGGAGCAAATAAGGATATTCCTGCTGGACTGCCACTACATAATACATTCAATGTTAAAACATATAATGAAAATTTCTTTGAGAGCACATTTTATGTAAAAAGTGCCTTGACTGAATTGCTTGCTCAACAGCTCCTCTCAAACAAGTGATGCCAAATAGAGCCCTTTAAAAACAAGACTGGTATTCCTCAGGAGCTCAAGAATCAGTCGGTTGTATTCTATATTCCTAATTCCTCCCTGTCAGAAAAGCTCTCTGCTTAGCAATCAGCTGGATTTAAAGTCCATAAATTCTTGAATAATTTTAGTGAAAAAATAGCTTTAAAGGTTGCTTTTATTTCTGAAGCTATTATTTGAACCGAGAAGAATCAAAGAGGTCCGAATGTCACTTCTTGTCCTTCACTTACACTTCAGGCTTGGCCCATTGTGTCTTTCTGTAAGCAGATATTACCACATCTGAGATGGCAGCCACAAACCTGAGTCAGGGCCGTTTAAAACTCCATTTAATACACATTTGAGGTCTGCAAAAGGGGGGCATTGTTACTGAGGGTCTCAAGAGAGAAAGAGTAGCAGAGAGTGAAAGAGATCTGCTCTCATAATGACAAAGTAAAGCAACTGGTCTTAGAAACAGCTTTTTGAGTGGTCTTCATAATACCTAAGTTGTGAAGTTATGAAAGTTTTCTCCTGATAGGTTACTATCAGACTTTCTTACAACTATGAGATAAAACTGTTGGCAAACCAAAAATACTGTACATGCCTTAATATAAAAAAATATATAATTTGATTGATATGACTGACCAAAGAAGTTAAAAACTGAAATGTTAACAGACATTGTTGCCCATTGTACAGCAATGCACAATACAAAGTTCAATTACAAAATAACATCAAAATGAAATCAAAGCAGGAAGGCTGACATTCAAGGAATCAAATGAGCAAAGGAGCTAGCAATGACTGAATATGTGAACATATCTGTACAGTAACAAGCAACACAGCAAGAAGAAACAAAAATGCTGTTTGTACTGAAGAAACTGATGACAACTGCAACACAGAGTAGAGTGTACACACACGCGCGCGCGCACGCGCACACACGCAGTGAACAAGCAACGGCACTGACAGAGACGATTGATGAAAAAGCCTATGCAAATGCTGCATGAAGAATCATCATTTAACAAATGTGCATGAATTAATGTTACAATCAAATAAAAATTCTGAATAACACACTATATTTCTAGACATAGTAGGTGTCACACACGCATGCTGTGAAAGTGTGCTGAAGGAACCTTAGCAAGAATCAAAATAGGGGATGGATTTGAATGAGACACACATAGTAACCTCTCTCTCTCTCTTCAAACATTAGAATGGATATGGACTCCTCAGTAGAACAATGACATTGTTTCTGAACCTACCTGGAAGCCTTGCCCCTTACGGTCGCAAGGCTATATAAGAAATGAATGCCCAGAAGTTGCCATTCAATTTTAAACCTGCTCCTGCCAGAACAATGTCAGTCAGCCCCTGGGAAGAACAGACCCTTAAGCCAAAAGACAATGGAAATTTGTGATCTTCTTTTTTGACTTATTGAGATTATTTTCATTTAGCCACAGTGCTATTAAACAAGGTTCTCACCGAGACCCCCAACCCCTTATATTTGTCTTATTTCAGTGATTCACATAGGAGATATTGTGTACATAGTGATAAGCAAAACAGATGAGTTTCACATTGCATGCAGTTTCGTGAAGTTGCCCTTAAAATCATTTTACATGTACTTTCTCAATTGTCAAATGTCAAACTTTTTTTTGGCATTGGAAAGGAATATTTCTAAGTAAGGGGTCAATTCTGCCATATTTCTGTTTCCTTTTCGACTGCCTTCCAATGCCGGATTGATCTTATTTAGTTTCATGTGGTCTATTCTGCCTCATACACTGCACATTAACATCACCAGCTCCACCTAAGGGTGATCATTTGGGATAAGAGGTAACACCATCTGTGCTAACTTTACTCAACTCTGTAAGCCAGTCCTAGCTTGGTTTACAGGTGGCCACATACCCGGGCCAATGGATTTTAGCAGTGATGAGGCATCTGAAAAGTTCTTGCAGGTAAGAGTATTCTAGTCCTGCTCCTCTTTACTCACACTGTGTCAGAATAAATTGTTTCATGCTTTTGCAGATGAGTGAAAATATATGTGCTAAAATGCACTTGTGGCGAAACACTATTACACATATAATGTACAGTACACAGGGCTGGAACCATCATTAAGGTGAATTAGGGATTGGCCTAGGGTGCAGATCAAATCCAAATCGTATTATGTGATATCTTCTACTGCTGAATTCTGCTCTGTACTTGTAATATTTTTTATTTTACTATTATATTGTATTGAGGATTACTTGTGTTCTGTTCTGTGTATTGTATTTCATTTACCCCGTTTTTTTAACACCCACTGTACTCCCAAACTACCTGGAAAGGGGTCTCTCTTTGAACTGCCTTTCCCAAGGTTTCTTCCATTTTTTCTCTACTAGGGTTTTTTGGGAGTTTTTCCTTGTCTTCTTAGAGAGTCAAGGCTGGGGGGCTGTCAAGAGGCAGGTCCTGTTAAAGTCCATTGCGACACTCCTTGTGTGATTTTGGGCTATACAAAAATAAACCCAGAAAAACCCAGCCACACAGGTTGGCTACTGAACAGTCGGTTGGCGCACTAATAAGCTTGGCCTAGGGTGCACTGGCACTGACAGCTCATATATATTTTATTATCAGTCTGAGAGTATTCTCTGAACACACTGACATAATTTGTTGTTTTTGTTGCTTTTTAACCCTTTCACTGTCCTTTAACATAAATCTCTTAAATCTAATGTTTTGCTGAAATGAATGTAGCTTGTGATAGATGCTAAATTGTTCTTTGCGCCATGATCAAAGAAAAACTAGTATATATTATTATAAATGGTTGTTTTCTGAAAGGTCACATTTGACACAATCTGCACTATATAATATAATATTAATATAATTAATCTAATAATATTATGGGCAGCACAGTGGCGCAGTGGTAGCACTGCTGCCTCGCAGTTAGGAGACCCAGGTTCGCTTCCCGGGTCCTCCCTGCGTGGAGTTTGCATGTTCTCCCCGTGTCTGCGTGGGTTTCCTCCGGGTGCTCCAGTTTCCTCCCACAGTCCAAAGACATGCAGGTTAGGTGCATTGGCGATCCTAAATTGCCCCTAGTGTGTGCTTGGTGTGTGTGTGTGCCCTGTGGCGGGCTGGCGCCCTGCCTGGGGTTTGTTTCCTGCCTTGCGCCCTGTGTTGGCTGGGATTAACTCCAGCAGACCCCCCCCCCCCCCCCCCCCGTGACCTTGTAGTTAGGATATAGCGGGTTGGATAATGGATGGATATTAATATAATATTATATATAATATAAAATCTGGTGTATTGTAGTATATAAAGGGCATTGCCATGTACTGTCTTAAAAAATGGGTATCCATCCTTCTTGGTTTGATTTAATTAATTTAATTAATTCACAGGCTCTACACAAAACTTCAGTAATGCTCTGTTGTTACAAATCATCATTATTACTAAAACATCCCTGTGTTGATTATACCACAGTAGGTTCTTACTTAAGGATGGAAATTATGGTGGAAGGTGTCATATAAACAATGATTGATTATACTTTTGTAAGCATTTTCTCCAGCTACAGTACAAGCATCAAAGTTACAGTACGGTAAAAGAATTCCTACACACAAGCCACCTCTTACATTTTAACATTCACATGCTACGATTCATTCCCACACACACACATAGACACACAAATCCTTGAACAGTGAACCGACTGTCCACCAAATTGGCCATCTGCATGCCTTGGCCACCATGGTGTTGTCTTCAATTTTTTTTTTAATCTAAAAGTAAGCATACAGATCTACTGTCTATAGTTAGGGATGCACATTTTCCTATATAATAATGCAAATACAAAATAGCATTTTGAAAGATTTTTTTCAATATGACAGTCATACAAAATATAGACTGAAAATTCAGAGGCTAATAAAACAAAATGACATAAAACTTAGTTTATTATCTATACTGTAAAGCACTTTGAATGTACAGGGGACATAAAATTTAGGTTCATTAATTTTATGGATAACAAATGGTATGTGCTTGAAAGACATATATTAGTAACATTCAGCTTAATACACTTGACATAACTAATGGCGACACTAATGCCACGCTGACCACTCTTTCCTCTGATACTAGCAAATGAATGTTAGAGTAAGGCAGTGGAAAAAAACAAACATTAAGCAGACTGATAAATTTCAAACATGTGCTACAAAGCTCTTAAAATAACTATTACCGTATATACTCACGGGTCTTGAAACCCAAAAAATTGATCATAAAATCAGACCCCGACCCCGGCCATTCAAAAATATGACAATGTTTTTTTATTTTTTACATCTTCTTGCCTCCTCTAATCTTGCATCAGTTTCTCAGACGCACTGAATTTTATTTCAGCAGCGCAGTTACCAATTTCTTTCACCACTTCAACAACTTTTAATTTAAAACCAGCTTCATATTTTCTTCTGATCAAACACTCCACCATAGATAAGGGATGCTCTTACAATAAAGGTCTATGAGGGTGTGAGATACAAAAAAAACACAAAACAGTGCAAACATCACTTCGGAATAGTTCGGGTATTACCGTATGGTCACGTAGGCACAATACATAGAAAAAAAAGGCTGTGTGCTCCATGGTTACTCTCTCAGGTGAGCGTTAGCATATCATAATCTCTTGGATCAATAGCATGAGTTTTCCACATTCGACTTATACGACCGACATTATAAAATACCGGAAATTATACGATAAAATCAAGTCCCGACTTATCTGTGGGAGAACTTAAACGCAAGTATATACGGTAATAAAGTCTAGGTGATAAATTAAGGATGCAATGAAGACTGTGCACTTTCTTTTCATGGTATTTCATTTGATGTAATGCAGTTTGAAAAAGAAAAGACAAAAAACAATCATAAATGCCACTCTATTGGTGGAAATTTTATATCAAAAAAAAAAAAAAGAAAGAAACTATGTGCTCTGGCAATCCAAAAAAAAGAAATTACGCGGCAAGTATGTTTCCTGAGCTCTTGCTTTAGACACTGACATGTAGTGTGATTGTGGAAAGGACAGCATATCTGCCCCAAATTCCTGATGTGTCATTTGAACCAGTCTTTGTTACCTTCATGTTAAAATTTCCCACTTAAGATAGCGTGTATGACTCGTAGTCTTGTCATTTTCCAGTTCCAAACTTGAAAATCTGTGTACTCCTGCATGGGTGTTGCTGTTGTTGTCTTCTGTTTCAGACAATGACTCCCTGTGTGATTCTGTCTTCTTTAATTTGAAACCTGCCATCCATAGACACTTTATCTACCAGATTAGACATGGACACCCTGTTTGACTCAAAGTCTCACCATTCAGGTATTGATGCCCTGTGAGATTTGTAGCCTCATTGTCTCCCATTTGATACAATTTGTCATTCTGTGCTGATTTTGTTAATGTCCTACTCACATAAAGTATGGATCCTTCCAGTATGTCTAACCTTAAAACAACAACATCTATCAAAGCCCTTTTACATGAGGGATGAGGGACAGACAAGATGCTTAATGATGCAAACATCAATACAACAAACTTACAGGATCAAAATAAAAACTCCTTCTTTTGATATTTGATTGTGCTATATGGTTTTCCAAGAGACATCAGCTGACTGGACATAAAAAAAGAAGCTGACGTGTAACGTCACAAGACCTTTGCCATGCACTTTGCAAGAGTCCAAAATCGCTCTGCTGTTCTTAAGTAAATCTCTGTTTGTCAATATCAACTGCAATCTGTCAGAGGCCACAATCGATACTAATAAAAATAACAAAGCTGACTTGAAAGGATTAAATCAAAATCCTATATTTTCGATACAATTAAAGGCAATGGTTATAGACAGAAGAGATTTGGGGATTTTCAGGATGCCATATCGCATCCTTGTCAGGGAGACATGAAAGGGAAATTGTGCGCATCAGCAGCAAAGGCCCAGATTGCAGGAATAATTTAATTTCCACTAGCAGCATTCCCTCCAAATGGTCGCCATCAGTATTCTAATCAACGGTTGATAGTTTTATTTCCCTGCTGAATTTTCTCTAGCGGTCATCATAGCTACTTAGAAAACGGCTTCATCGCTGGAGTTACACCGAGCAGATGGTTGCTGATCAGAAATTAGTACACGAGTGCAGAGGTCAGCTGGCTGCCAAACAAACTCTGTGGATGTCTGTCTGTTAAGAGTGGCCACAGGGGACGACTTGCATGTCTCCGCCGTTCCCAAACAGGTGATTGGGCTCAGCAGGTGGATGGCTGCAATGCAGATCCTGCTGTACAAAGGACAATGAATATTTAGCCAATACTTTGTGCGAGTTAATGGGGCAGCCCTGGCTGTCAGCTCCCTGATCACGCATCAGGATTTTACTACAATACATCTCTGCTTGTAGCACTCCAAGGTGGATTCATTATCACAAGGCACCAAAGCGGTATGAAAACTTTAAACAACCCACATGCCTTTTCAGCCAAACAAACAAAAAAATCTTCATATATAAAAGCAAAATATTATCCATTTAAATACTGTAGGTGCTGTGTCTTCATGTGATGCACTTGATGCAACTAGTCAAGTTCTCATATGTACTCTGATTTTTCAGAACATACAGTACACATCTTTTGTCATGTCATTTTGTAACCTATAAAATATCTGCTACCCCAATTTACGTATATTATAAATAAGGCCCTTTATTACAGAAACTTTAGAAAAGATGATGCAATGTAAAATAACAAATGCCTTGCTTTATCACACATTATTTCATACTGGCTCTTGTCTGGGTACAGCTACCATGCTTCCCTACAAATCAAATATGTCTTCTGCTAACCTTGTCAACTTTATATTGATTGCAGAGGCAGGGACCAATCCTCCCACCACAGAGTACCCTCATGCACATAGCAACATGGGGCCAGTTGAGCATTGACAGTTAACCTAGAATGCCCGTACATGGAACACTGGACGGTTTAGAGAAAACCTACAAAAACACAGGTAGAATGTGCAAACTCCACACAGACGCAAAATGAGAACCACGTAAAACCCCAGCGTCCTTTAGGTGTAAGAGAGCAGCACCATTAGATACTGAGCCTCTAATTTCTACCTGAAAATTCAATACTCAGGTCAGGCAAAAACTGCAAAATTGCATCCTTGACATATGGCTCCTTTACAAGTCAAGTGAAAGGGTTGTAGTGTCACAGTGAAGAATAGTGATGAGTGAATCCTGAAGAGTACTTATAATGAAAGGGTAAGTCAAAAAGTAAAGGAGATTTGAAAGCAATGTGTTAGCCACAACGGATTAAACTTGATGCAATACAACATGCTCCCACGGCTTATGGATAATTCACGCAGTGCAGCACTCTGCTGTTAAGCTATTTGAAGCCTATGTCACTTTTTTCACTCCCTCGGCCCAAAGAAATGTCAGTATGGCCCATTGTTCAACAATGGTGCACTCTCACAGTGGAGTTTCCATGTTCATTTGACCTTAACTTCAACTAGACTAGTGGCAGGAAGCTGTGCATGTTTGAACTACCCATAAGCCTTTGTGAAAAAGAGGTATCAGCTTCTGTCCATTGTGGTTACCAAGTAAGTTTCAAATTGCCTTTACTTTTTGATTTACCCTCGTATTCTCATTATGGTTAGCTAATGTATGCCACAAATGAAAATACTGCAAACTTATTGTTTTTTCTTTATTTATTTATTTAGTAATGTAAAGAATAAATCCAGCTGGAGTTGTGCACGTGTAGTGACATCATGCATGCACAAAGCAGATTGGGCAGCATGTGTGAAAGTTCTGTTCAAGGCTGCTACAGATCTGTGTTGTCTTGCTGGCTTCACAAAGCATCACAGGGTGCATGGAAAAAAGAAAATGTACGTCTATGCTGGCTACACGGCAAAGAATTCGTAAACATGGTTACTAGCAATCACAGCATATTTGCAGTGAAGAACACTGGCAAATTTCGCCAATCAACTCTAGTGAAGAATAGTGACTGAGGTAACGAATTGTTAACCCCAAAATTTTAGACTATTCAAGTGAATGGCCAACTGTGCTAAAAATGAAAAAAATATGGACACAACTCAACCTAATTCATAGTGTCTGCTAAATAAATAAACACAGTTGTCTCTTGCAATTCGTGGGAATTAGGGGCCCAGGACCTCCATGAATGTGAAAATCCATGAACATGTTCAACAATGTAAGCTAACACACACACAGAAAATGAAATGTGAAATGAGAGTCTGACTTTAATTCTTGGTAAAATTGCAGAAAAGAACAAAGCTAAAAAGAAATTCGTTATTTAATACTGTATTTGTTCTTTGCATCTTAACAGATTTGTGAGTGAGTGTGTCTCACGATGGACAGGCATCCAAACTGAAGGCAAACCCTGTCTAGAACTCAGTTCTTCATTTAACAATGAATCAATGCAATTTAGAAAATGGATGATAAAAGCAAATGATGAATTAATTTAGAGAAGGTAACAGTGTAAGTGAAACAGATTTCTAAGCTTTTAATATTGTGCTGGTGCCAATATTTTCTAAATAAACAAGACCTGCAACCTGAAAAATGAGCAAGTATGTTAACTTTTACAAGAAAACTAATAGTGTGACATTATTTCGTATGTTTCACATTTTGTGTAAGGCATCACTTTAAAAGTCCCCAAGTAGCTCAAACACCATTTTCACAGTTCTGACTTATGAACCATTTCCTTCCTGCTCAGCTGTGCCCTAAGACTGAATTAATAGTTAAGTGTGCTGAACTGGGCAAAGACTGAGTGAAATTCACAGAGGCCCTGCAGTCTGTCTTTTTTATTTTTTAAGAGTACAATTTATTTACTGCACTTCACTGCTTAACTATCACACACAAGTGATATGAAAGACTTTGAAAACTGAAGTTGGCAGTTCAATGCTCAGTGACCTGGCCTCCTGCAGGGCTCACCAGGAAACGGATGCCTCAAGGAGGGACTGCGTGAAACCATGAGAGCCGAGAGGAGCCTGTAAGCACAAGGAGCGGAAGGTAGAGCATTGACCTGTCAAGACTAATACAATAAACAAGAAATCAGAGGCAAAAGTCAGCATGTAAAAATCGAAACCTTCCACTTGGTGGTCTTCACAACAACTGGAGTTAATGTTGGTCAGTTAGGCAGCATAACTCACGCTCTAGTCATTCACTTGTGTATGTGGAGATGGAGGCCAAAATCAACTATCAGTTCAAAGTGGCAAATGGAATACCAGGGATAATTTTCTAGGACTGACTTGGAATCAGAATGAACTAATAAGGCAAGGTCAACAGTAACTTAAGACTGTCATTCAGTCTGTGGAGCATATCCTGCAAAGAAATTCCCAGGCCTCATTTGTCACAATGCCAACTAGAACAAGCCACAAAGTGGTGCTTGTTTATTTATTTATTTTTAACCTGAAAAGCACATCAGAAGTGATTGTAGATAAGTGCCCTGTCAGTCATCTGTTCAATTTTCTTTTCTTGGCTAAAATCCTACACATCATTGATATTTTGAAGGTGACCTTCCATAATGTGTCACCTTTGGCTGTAGTACAAAAGGATAACGGATGAGTACCAGATGAGTGTGAAACAACAACAAAGAAGAAACTTATTTCTGTTCAGAGTAAACTGCTATCTTCACTTTGTGAAATGTGCCAAAGGAAAAAGAACATAGTGATTGGAGAGTGCTTCACTCTTTCACTAAATGTATACAGAAGACCTACTGAAAATGCAAACAGGATTCATGGTGTTTTGGCTGCTATGCTCTATGCACCTATATATTTATAGCCCCTGACTGCTCTGCCTTCCCAGGTAAACTGAGCTGGGAGTATAGTGAGGAATACTGATAAAGGCACTGAAAGGTCCTGATGTAGCACATTCTGTCCTGCTCAGCGTTGGTGCACTGGACAATGCACACCTATAAGGACACTGGATGGAGCTGGAAGATATGCTATCCCAAGGAAGTCAGAAAAGGTGGCGACAAAACTAGGGAGATTAAAATCCAACAGGACTCAAAAACAGAGGTTTGCATATAGATGTGGTCAAAAACAAAACTGCAAAAAAGGTTCCAGCCAAAACACTACTTAGGTTAAGTAAGTAGTGATTACAGTCTGCATTCTTGAAGTGGCTGAAAAAGTAATTTTCCAAAACAGACAAAAGTCCCCATAATTTGATAACTGAGGTAGGACACTTACATTTTCGTTTATTTTGGTTAAATGCTTAAAATAAACACTTTTCCACATGATTGGGTATAAAATATACCTTAAGTTTTCATTTCTTGGTTGAGTACCACCTAGTGATTATGACATACTATATATATTGTAACAGTCTTTGGCTCCCTGTGACTGTAAACTAGATTCATTATCTTCCTTATGTAGGCAGATCAAATCCAAGGTCAACCAAAGCAAACCATTGGGCTGAAGTGCAATGATAAGCATGAAGAAGATCCAGGAAAGCAAAGACACCAGTCGCATAACTAAATGCAAAAGTTACAGAGAAGGTCTAAGTTGCATCAAGACAGACATCACTCTGGAAGAAAATATCACCAAGCTAAGACTGATTAGAACAATAATAACTAAGCCTCTTGATAAAGTCTGTATGCTATATGTAATGAGGTGCAGCCATATAATTAGCTGTTTTAAAGGAGCAGGCTATTTGTGCTAAGAAGGAGGTGAATCTAATAAGGTGACTGCTGAGTGTATGTGTGTAGATAGATAGATAGATAGATAGATAGATAGATAGATAGATAGATAGATAGATAGATAGATAGATAGATAGATAGATAGATAGATAGATAGATAGATAGATAGATAGATAGATAGATAGATAGATAGATAGATAGATAGATATTAACTTGTATATATTAACTATATTGTATTAACATATACATACACATATGTATACATCATTTTCATTTATCTTCTGTAATGGATAACACAGTTAGCATGATGGTAAATGTAGTAACAAAGAATACTATACTATATACAGTATACTATACTATACTATAATACTACTGATTTGAATTGGACAAATAGCTTTAAACACCCAACCAAATAAGTCAGAAGTGTAAACTAATAAAGATGAGTGCAGGAGAGAAGATAAAGGATACAGGAGTGACTTGAACCACAATGCCACTGAGTGTCAGTTGGACATGCTACCAGCTGCACAATTCTGCAGCTGCCAGAGACTGGCAGTAAGATTCTCCTCTCCGACTATTAAATGTGAGACATCGCTATGGCTTTCCCTGAATTTTTAACAGTTAATTTAACTTTCTGATGTGGTTGGGCTTCAGGGCTATGAAATTGATCCATTAGTGAAAAATAATAATTTCGTATCAGTTAGTGAGTCAATCAGGGACAGTCAAGTTCATCCATATCTATATGGATTTTCTCCAATACATCAAAAATATTCAAGCTAGGTTAATTGATGCATTTCCTGAATGGGTGAGAATTACGGAGTAGTGACATATCAAGGGTTGCTTGATATGTCATTATGCTGTCAGTATATACAGTATGCTGGCTGCCAGCAACCCTAGGAACAACATGTTCAGTAAATGGAGGAAGAGATGGATATCCCAATTTTTCCTTTTCTCTGTATACTGTATAGTCCAGTTCTACTCCCCTCTTTCCATCTGCCTTTATGTTTTGTTCACTTTTCAATGAAAGCCATGAGTGTCTCAGATTAGACTTTTATTCTGTTCAAAATACAATTGTGTTTTGAGCCAGCTCATACATCCATCTGCCCCAGTTATGTTCTTCTGCTCATTCGGCAGCAGGAAACAACACACTAACACCTTAGCAGGAATGGATGTTCTGTTTTCAGCATGCCATAACAATATAAAGTATGTAGAGGGTCTCAAATCCATTTTCCTTTTCATGCTGACTTCTACAACTCATAGATCCCTGAAAATAAAGGAACATACGGAGAATGTTATATAGCAGAGTGCATAGAGAATCATTTCAGGGACTGACACTGAAGAAAGCACTCTCTTTCATGGAAAAGAGGTACACCAGCCATTAACCTAGTGCATTTATTTATGATATACCTCTATGTATACAAATAAATATTGAAAAATGCATTCAATAATTTGCCACTTTCCCTAATGAATTTTCAAAATTGTAAATGCCACATTAGCAAAAGGGGTCAAACATAGCCCCACTGGACAAGCTGCCCTTTCAATTAAAACTCGAGGGAAAAAGAATAAAAAACAAATATCATCACCCAGGGCGGATGAAAGGGCATGTTTTTTTTTTTTGTTTTTTTGTTTAGATCTGTTTGAGTATGAATTGTCCAGACTAAAGACGTAACAGCCTCTGAAGAGTATTAGCATTACATTAATGTGTTATTACCAGTTATGGAAACAATGCAGAGATGAGGACTGGGAAGCTGACATCTCCTTGGAGATTTTGGAGAGACAATTTGAACAGATCTTGCCGTGACTACTGTGTGTGAAAACTGTCTTTCTGTCTTGACATGTGTAGAAGGAACTATTTTGGGTATTTTGTTTAACGCAGTCAAGCAGGTTAGATATGAGTGGAGAGTACTTCACTGGTGCTGACATTGCATATTTTTTAATTATAAAGTTAAACCAGATACAAATTAAAGATGTGTCAGAAATCACAAGTCTTTGGCTGTATCAACCTGCCAATGGAGAACCAATCAGATGACATCTGAGTTATTGAAAAAATCACAACACAAAACATTGCTTTGGCTTTAAACGTAGACGGAAATCTGTCTAAAAACAATATATTTTTAAAAGATGAAGACATTAAAAGAAGAAAAATAAATAATTTATATCCAAGTGTAAACTACATCCTTGACTCTACTCAAAAGGACTAGTCAAAACAGAAACGTGCAGAAACAGACAGATGGATATGGCAAAATGTGTTCATTTTGTGGAAAAAATTATGTGAAACAGTACAAAGAAGAAC
Source organism: Erpetoichthys calabaricus (assembly GCF_900747795.2). Classification (NCBI taxonomy): domain Eukaryota; kingdom Metazoa; phylum Chordata; class Cladistia; order Polypteriformes; family Polypteridae; genus Erpetoichthys; species Erpetoichthys calabaricus. The sequence goes on from NC_041403.2 coordinate 100,360,542, forward strand.
CCTGGTAGGAAATGAGAAAGTCAGAAAAACCATAGGTGGCCAAAAAGAAGTCAGTGGCCATTCCTACAAGACAGAGTTGATGTCAGTTAAAAATGACCAAAACAATAAGGTGTACTGTAGTAGGAGCAAAAAGGACCAATGATGACTTAGTTTTGATTTACTTTTAGTGTTTGCATGCAACCTGATTTAATAAGAATAATAGACTCAGTAAAGTGCTTCTGAGTAATATTATTGCAAAACTGCCCAGGAGTTCTGTGTTAATACTGTAGATAGTGCAATATCTATATGGTGTTTGCACATTGTCAAAGTTTTGGTGTGAGTTTTTCTTCAGGTACTCCAATTTTCTATGTGCAGATATGCAGGTCTGGTTAACTGAGAACCATATGAGCGAGTGTTAATGTGTTTGAGTGCATCCTGCGATGCTGAATTGGATTAGGCAAAAACAATAATAAATGATTAGGCAAAAACAATAATAAATGGACATGATAACAAGGTTTTGCTCATGTGTGTACCCATCAAAACATAATTACAGAGCAAAAAATAAAATGTTAGCTTTATTCAAGTCTAGCTGTGTTATATCAAGTGGCCTGAGTATTATATCAAAACATGACTAGAAAAATGTACTTTGCTTAGTGATCCCAATTTGTTTTGTGATTTGACAGATGTGGGATTATACAATATCTATTTGACGTGGCTGTTGGAGAATGGCTTCAAATTTAACAAAGAAAACATAAATGGTGAGTGATGACACTTCTGACCCCCAATAATTTTAGAGACAGTATTGCCTCAGCCAGGCCAGCATAGAGCTGGAGCGTTACTATAGAGATTAAATATGTGTCTTAAAAAAGTATCAGAGTTCAGGGTTAAGTAAAATGATCAGACGAGACAGTGGTGAATCATGGACTTGAAGGTATTGATAAGAGCAATGTGATTGAAGAACAGGGAACAGAGAGTTTAATGATTTAGTGAAGACAAGCCACAAATGCCCTTAAACTACAACCAATTTCCTTATTTTAAGACGGGTGATTTTTCCTTACTTTATTTAATTTTGCCACTTTACTGAGTGTATGTGGTGAACCACACTGGCCACTTAAATTGAGAAAAAGAGTGGAAGAAAATCGTTTTAACTGGTATCTCAAGCAGCCTATTTGATATGTTTCATGACTGCCAGAGCACGCTACAACAAAATATCCTTCCAGGCTTGGATTTTAACCACTGTACGATTATGTAGCAATATATACAAAAGAAATTCAAAAAAGGACCATTTTTTCATTGCTCTTTAAATCTAATCTTTCTTAGACTACTTAAGTGCAACCTTCACTCGGTGACTCTGATTATTCCTTCTCTTCATTACTATCCATATTGAGACACTGTATCTTCATCAACTTCACATCCTACAACTGTGATTTATGGAACAGCGGCCATGGTGCCTACCGCAGGCTTGAAAACAATGACATGGGTTACAAATAGTAAAGCAAATGGAACTGATCCCTCAGGCTTTCTTGCTATTAAGCTGGTAGGGTAGCAGATGAAAGGCTTAATCTGTTTTGCATCAGTATCACTGAAATTCTTCCTTTTAAAGCTGTCTTACAAAATTGTTTTCTTTTGCATATATTGACATTAAGAGGATTTCAAAGTTTGTATAAGTACAGTATCAGAATAAAATATCTCCTACTGCTCTGCCCAAGAACGTTACACAAAACCATGTGTCACTGGAAACTCTTCTGCTGCATGCAGTGATTACTCTTTGTCAACCATTTCTAGACAGGGAGAGTAGCGGAAACATTACATTAAGAAAGCTGATGTGTCCTTTCAAGTGCTGATTTAGCCAATCTTAAATTGATTGAGTGTTTGCAAAAAAGACCTCCACTCTGGGAGAAAGAAAAGCCTATATATAGTGCCTTTCACAGCCTTAGATATAAGGAAATAAAATATCCCCTGAGAAAGAAGCATACTACTTGTTTCTTTTTTATTTTAAATACCAAATCTAAACACCAGTGCTTTCTATTTATTTGTGGGTTTTTGTATTTCACAGTCACTTATTTTTATATATTGTTTATTCTAATACAGAACCACAAGGGCATCACGTTCATGCTAAGCAACATTGACCTGATTCAGATGCCTGCCCGTCATGCCTCGACTCGAGAGAAGTAAGTTCAAACAAAAACTAACGAAGACAAGGTCAAAAATGCAAGTTGTGCAGAGGTCTGTGCATCACCATGCTGCCTGCCTTTCAATGCCCATCTTCTTAACTTTCAAACTTAATATAAAATCAAAGGGACACAGAGGACATTAATGGCTTTGCTTCATCTTATTTGGAAACTGGGTAAATCTATTAATGAATGGCAGAGCAATCATACAACACATTATGGCAATTTCTTATTGGAATCTTCTACAAAAGAATCCGTCCAGAACAAGGCTCAAGGCAGGAATGAACCATGCAGAAAGCATGAGACCAACTCAGGACATTCAAATACTCAGAGAAGATCACTTTATAGTCGTCATTGCCCTAGGAGGACAACAGGAGTACCCACAGCAAAATGTACAGAGACCAAAGGAAAAGGTTCAATATACTGTACCACAGTGCCATCCATCTCTTGTAGCCTTGGTCCTGATTGGTTTTTTCTTCTTCTAAAGGGCATGTCAGTGGAGTGGACAAGCTTCTGAAGACAATCCAGTACCTTTAACATTTCACATACACAATGGCTGGGTCTCGATTTCCTCTAGTCCTCTGACAGAGATTCATAGCACCTGCAAGGTACTTTGTGAGAGGCAACAATGATGAGGAATTAACGCCGAGCCGACTGCTGCTAGCTTCACCAAACCTGACAGTCGACATCCCCATGTGCAGCACATCAAAGCTATGATGGCTATTATTTCCATTTTAACAACTCCCCTCCGTAGGAAATCCCACCGGGACCAGTGGAGTCAAGGTAATAACATTTTATAAAGCAACTTTATATAAAAGAGTAAATTACTTTGTAAAAAACATCAATCCTGCAGCAATGGCGTTGATTTGAGCTGAGCGGAAACAAAATAGAGTTACAGTAAAATGAAATAAAACCACAGCTGAAATGCTGCAACACCTGCTGTGACTTTAATGTGCATTTAAGAGCAAAGTTTATTGAGCATTGGAGGCAGAAGCACAGGTACAGAAAATCAATTCATGGGACTGCTTTTAGTCACATGAGCAGAAAACACCACCAGAAGGTTGCTTCATTCTGACATGCCTCATGCAGAAATGACACTTTGGGGGCTCCTTTACCTCAGCAATTATGAACAATGATTATTTTAGTTGATCACTTCATTTTTTTTTTCCTGTTGAATAGAGAGATACACGTTGCAACAGCTATTGATCAGTGCAGCACTGAAATACTGAAAGCAAAGCACTATGCTATCAGGAGTATCATGATGATGCAGGGGTTTGAAAATCCAGCATCCGTACAACTGGTCTATGTGGAGTTTGTAGATTACTCCCATTTCTGCGTTTGAATTCTAATTTTAATTGGTAACTCTAATTTGACACCAGTACACACATGGATCCTACAGTGGACTTGTATCAAATGCATTTGGGATATGCTCACACTGACCATTACCCAGCCAACTGAAAAGCAAATTCAAAAAAGGGATTGGTAGATTGATGAAAGTTTTTGTTTTTTTAAACACAGGGATGTTTTGTCTTGGTAGAGTAATAAATATTGCTCTACTTTCCCCTATTGTATTATTAAGATGTAGCCTCTGTCAGAACACCTCAAATCCCACAGACTTACCACTGTTTATAAGGTATTATAGTATATAACTTATCCCCACCTTCCCTACTATATCTATAGACAATTAGGTGTAGTAAAAAGACAAGCAGGAGTTAAATTACACATAAAATAATGTATAATTGATAATATTCATAAATAATAACAATATGCAAAGTACATTTGAATATTGGCAACCATACAATCTGATTAAATGGTGATGTGTAGCTTCAGGCGGCACATGGACTTGTAGTTATTTAAAATGTCTCTAGTTAAGGCATCATTGGTGCTCAGCTTTCGCGGCCTGTTCCAATATGGCTGCTAAGCTGTGGTCTTCATCATCAGAGGTTAGTAAGAGATGCTTCTTTCAGATGTTAGTAAGAGAGATACTTCTTCATCATATGTTGGTTAGTAAGAGAGACAGAATATGGTTGAGCAAGCAGATTTATAGATTCTCTGTTCAACGCCTAGAGCCAATAGGACATCATGGTACTTAAAAGCTTCTGATCCAAGCCAATTCCAAACAGCCATGCTTCAGACCAATGGGGGAATACATCTTAAAACCTGCCACCCCCCAAGACCATATGTTAAAGTAACCTGGCTTCCTTGCGGGGGTTGAAAGACTTTAGCAGAGAAACACTCACCAAACTGGTTTAAAGCACACACACACCCCCCCCCCCCCCCACCCCAACTCTGTCATAAAATTCAAAGAAACTCAGTCGTAAAAGGGGGGGGGCAAACACGAATGCCTCTCACCAAAGTAACACTAAATTACATTGCTTTGCCTAAATTACAAATAAAGACATACAAAATATTTATCAAATTATACAGTGGTGTGAAAAACTATTTGCCCCCTTCCTGATTTCTTATTCTTTTGCATGTTTGTCACACAAAATGTTTCTGATCATCAAACACATTTAACCATTAGTCAAATATAACACAAGTAAACACAAAATGCAGTTTTTAAATGATGGTTTTTATTATTTAGGGAGAAAAAAAATCCAAACCTACATGGCCCTGTGTGAAAAAGTAATTGCCCCCTTGTTAAAAAATAACCTAACTGTGGTGTATCACACCTGAGTTCAATTTCCGTAGCCACCCCCAGGCCTGATTACTGCCACACCTGTTTCAATCAAGAAATCACTTAAATAGGAGCTGCCTGACACAGAGAAGTAGACCAAAAGCACCTCAAAAGCTAGACATCATGCCAAGATCCAAAGAAATTCAGGAACAAATGAGAACAGAAGTAATTGAGATCTATCAGTCTGGTAAAGGTTATAAAGCGATTTCTAAAGCTTTGGGACTCCAGCGAACCACAGTGAGAGCCATTATCCACAAATGGCAAAAACATGGAACAGTGGTGAACCTTCCCAGGAGTGGCCGGCCGACCAAAATTACCCCAAGAGCGCAGAGACGACTCATCCGAGAGGTCACAAAAGACCCCAGGACAACGTCTAAAGAACTGCAGGCCTCACTTGCCTCAATTAAGGTCAGTGTTCACGACTCCACCATAAGAAAGAGACTGGGCAAAAACGGCCTGCATGGCAGATTTCCAAGACGCAAACCACTGTTAAGCAAAAAGAACATTAGGGCTCGTCTCAATTTTGCTAAGAAACATCTCAATGATTTCCAAGACTTTTGGGAAAATACCTTGTGGACTGATGAGACAAAAGTTGAACTTTTTGGAAGGCAAATGTCCCGTTACATCTGGCGTAAAAGGAACACAGCATTTCAGAAAAAGAACATCATACCAACAGTAAAATATGGTGGTGGTAGTGTGATGGTCTGGGGTTGTTTTGCTGCTTCAGGACCTGGAAGGCTTGCTGTGATAGATGGAACCATGAATTCTACTGTCTACCAAAAAATCCTGAAGGAGAATGTCCGGCCATCTGTTCGTCAACTCAAGCTGAAGCGATCTTGGGTGCTGCAACAGGACAATGACCCAAAACACACCAGCAAATCCACCTCTGAATGGCTGAAGAAAAACAAAATGAAGACTTTGGAGTGGCCTAGTCAAAGTCCTGACCTGAATCCAATTGAGATGCTATGGCATGACCTTAAAAAGGCGGTTCATGCTAGAAAACCCTCAAATAAAGCTGAATTACAACAATTTTGCAAAGATGAGTGGGCCAAAATTCCTCCACAGCGCTGTAAAAGACTCATTGCAAGTTATCGCAAACGCTTGATTGCAGTTATTGCTGCTAAGGGTGGCCCAACCAGTTATTAGGTTCAGGGGGCAATTACTTTTTCACACAGGGCCATGTAGGTTTGGATTTTTTTTTCTCCCTAAATAATAAAAACCACCATTTACAAACTACATTTTGTGTTTACTTGTGTTATATTTGACTAATGGTTAAATGTGTTTGATGATCAGAAACATTTTGTGTGACAAACATGCAAAAGAATAAGAAATCAGGAAGGGGGCAAATAGTTTTTCACACCACTGTATGCAAAATCTCACATCACAACAGGGAAGAACATTTCACATTGATACACAATGTACAACAGTATACAAGGCTTACTGCACAAAACCAGCACAAATTCCTAAAATAATTCTTATAATTTGGACTCTAATTAAGCTTAGCAGTTCTCATCTTCAAGTACCTTACAACCTATTCAGATTAGTACAGAGAACTTTTAAAAAGTCAGACTAAAAAAATTAAGAAAAGAATGATAGAACCCAAAGATATCAGTCAACTTTAATTCAACATAAACCAAAAACAGGCAAAATACAAAACTTATAGAGTCAAAAAGGTATAATGAAGATAAAGGATCTATATAGTACAGGGTAATTGATATTGGCCATTGACAGAACTGGATTTATTCAGTCCTGTATTAGTAAAGACCCTGTCATACAGCATTATTTTCAAGCAATTTTCAGTTATACGCTTTATTTACCTAATAAACGGTGCACTCCCATAATCATCAGTCATGTAGTGTGACATGTCCTGAGAGTTTGTTCAATGAGTCTGCTACTCATCCTGAAACAAGTCGGATTTTGTCTTAAGTTGTAGGGGTGGCCGCATGTGCTACAGCTGAGAACCAATGAGTGCTCATCTGAAGGTACGATGCAAACAATGCAGCCAAGGAAATATGGAACACAGATGTTTTCAACCAAACAAACCAAAAGAATGCTCTTTTGTCTGATGTCTCATGTTTTATGTACCATGACAGAATGGAAATTACAGCTGAACTTGCTGAACTTGCTGTACCTGGACGACATTTGTAGAGAACAGGCTCTGTCAGGCAGCACATTATTGGCTGTTGAAAAAATAGTGAATTCAGGATAATTTGGCAATGTGAAATTGTGATGGAATGTTGTCGTGGAGTTGAGTAATTTGTTAACTACTGTGATTCTAATCGTGTAATTTGACATGTTCAGGTAAAGAGATCAGCAACTAGAAATTATGTAATGTGCCATCAGCTTAAAGGGAAAGCTAAGGGACCACGATTCTCAGAAGAATGACAAGAGCAGATCCTTACTTTATCCTGAAATTTCATAAACAAATGGTAAGCAGAAAAAAAATGTAAGCCGATCTAGTTAAAAGGTAAGAACACACATTTGATTTCACTGAATTAGTCACACAAGTGCCATTTGTAATCTATTCATATACCTATCTGTGCCTTTAACACTAGAATTACCAGAGCCTACGAAAAAACTCGTAAATCCGTCCCACCTTAAATCGCGTCTTAAAGCCGTTTGCACATCTCCGCCAGTCTTTTGTCATCTAAATGTGCTGATAAACAAAAGCTACTAGCAGCCAGCTATTCCATCCCCCCACTGACTTAGCATGAACTCCTAGCTCATGCCTTGCCTTGATTTGATTATTTGGGATTGAAGTGGAGTTTTACAGTGGAAATAATTCGAGCGTTATTTGGAATACACGCATTTCATGTGTGTCCCGTTTCTACAGTATAGTAGTACAGTAATCCCTCCTCCATCGCGGGGGTTGCGTTCCAGAGCCACCCGCGAAATAAGAAAATCCGCGAAGTAGAAACCATATGTTTATATGGTTATTTTTATATTGTCATGCTTGGGTCACAGATTTGCGCAGAAACACAGGAGGTTGTAGAGAGACAGGAACGTTATTCAAACACTGCAAACAAACATTTGTCTCTTTTTCAAAAGTTTAAACTGTGCTCCATAACAAGACAGAGATGACAGTTCAGTCTCACAATTAAAAGAATGCAAACATATCTTCCTCTTCAAAGGAGCAAATAAATCAATAGGGCTGTTTGCTTTTAAGTATGCGAAGCACCGCGGCACAAAGCTGTTGAAGGCGGCAGCTCACACCCCCTCCGTCAGGAGCAGAGAGAGAGAGAGAGAGAGTTAGAGAGAGATAGAGAGAGACAGATTAAAAAATCAATACGTGCCCTTTGAGCTTTTAAGTATACGAAGCACCGTGCAGCATACTTAAAAGCTGCACACAGAAGGTAGCAAAGTGAAGATAATCTTTCAGCATTTTTAGACGAGCGTCCGTATCGTCTAGGTGTGCAAACAGCACCCCTGCTCACACCCCCTACGTCAGGATCACAGATAGCGCAAGAGACAGAGAAAAGTAAGCTGGGTAGCTTCTCAGCCATCTGCCAATAGCATCCCTTGTATGAAATCAACTGGGCAAACCAACTGAGGAAGCATGTACCAGAAATTAAAAGACCCATTGTCCTCAAAAACCCGCGAAGCAGCGAAAAATCCGCGATATATATTTAAATATGCTTACATATAAAATCCGCGATGGAGTGAAGCCGCGAAGGGCGAAGCGCGATATAGCGAGGGATTACTGTAGTCTGTGCAAACACATTTTTAAAACAGAAACGTTTTTCATATTCTAATAGTAAATGACAAAATGTAGGCATAAACTATATAACGTATGAAGCCTGAAGTCCATATATCAAAGAAACACTTTCACAAAAGGTACAAATAAGAGAACACGTGCGCTTTTCTTCAAAAGTATAACTGCACAAAAAAAAAGCCGCGTTAGCATGCCACATTGACACTCTTACTACAACTGCCGTGGTGGCGTAATGGTATCAGCTCCTGACTGGGGATCAGAGGGTAGCGAGTTCAATCCCGCATGGCTCTTATTCTTACATTTTTAGAATAACAACATAAATTTCTTTTCAGTCTGTAACAGCCGGTGTAACTTATCATACTGGTAAAGGTTAGCTTTTTTTTTTTTTTTTTTAATTCACTTTTCATTCCCGCAGTCGATGCATACTAACGCCCCCCCCCCCCCCCCCCCAAAAGGGTTCTGACACATAAACGCTGGCAAAGCTGCCTTCCTTCGTATCTCACCGTCACTTGATTTTCTTTTTATTCGGTTTTATTGAGTGTTCCTGCCAGTCCCCACATGTTGCTGTATGCTGTTTCTTTTGTACTCCAGGACATGCAGAGGAGAGAATGATTTCACATTATTTATGCTGTTTTCACATAAAGACTGCAGTATACTCGTGACTGCATTCTCGTACCAATGCACTTTTTCCATCACCTTTTCATGTAAGAAGCAATGTACTCACTTCTCTCAATGCTGTGGTTTCTATTACACACCTGAAAGAGACAATATATGTGAAAACTTCATCGCACTAATGCAATATTATTTGAAAACGAACAGCGTCAGATCAGGTGTGAAAATGTTATGTGAGATACTGGTAAAGGTTAGCTTTTTTTTTTTTTTTTTTGTTTAATTCACTTTTCATTCTCGCAGTCGATGCATACTAACGCCCCCCCCCCCCCCCCCCCAAAAGGGTTCTGATACATAAACGCTGGCGAAGCTGCCTTCTTCGTATCTCACATAAAATTTTCACACCTGATCTGACACTGTTCGTTTTCAAATAATATTGCATTAGTGCGATGAAGTTTTCACATACATTGTCTCTTTCAGGTGTGTAATAGAAACCACAGCATAGAGAGAAGTGAGTACATTGCTTCTTACAGGAAAAGGTGATGGAAAAAGTGCATTGGTACGAGAATGCAGTCACGAGTATACTGCAGTCTTTATGTGAAAACAGCATAAATAATGTGAAATCATTCTCTCCTCTGCATGTCCTGGAGTACAAAAGAAACAGCATACAGCAACATGTGGGGACTGGCAGGAACACTCAATAAAACCGAATAAAAAGAAAATCAAGTGACGGTGAGATACGAAGGAAGGCAGCTTCGCCAGCGTTTATGTGTCAGAACCCTTTTGGGGGGGGGGGGGGGGGGCGTTAGTATGCATCGACTGCGGGAATGAAAAGTGAATTAAAAAAAAAAAAAAAAAAGCTAACCTTTACCAGTATGATAAGTTACACCGGCTGTTACAGACTGAAAAGAAATTTATGTTGTTATTCTAAAAATGTAAGAATAAGAGCCATGCGGGATCGAACTCGCCACCCTCTGATCCCCAGTCAGAAGCTGATACCATTACGCCACCGCAGCAGTCGTAGTAAAAGTGTCAATGTGGCATGCTAACGCGGCTTTTTTTTTGTGCAGTTATACTTTTGAAGAAAAGCGCACGTGTTCTCTTATTTGTACCTTTTGTGAAAGTGTTTCTTTGATATATGGACTTCAGGCTTCATACGTTATATAGTTTATGCCTACATTTTGTCATTTACTTTTAGAATATGAAAAACGTTTCTGTTTTAAAAATATGTTTGCACAGACTACTACTATACTGTAGAAACGGGACACACATGAAATGCGTGTATTCCAAATAACGCTCGAATTATTTCCACTGTAAAACTCCACTTCAATCCCAAATAATCAAATCAAGGCAAGGCATGAGCTAGGAGTTCATGCTAAGTCGGTGGGGGGATGGAATAGCTGGCTGCTAGAAGCTTTTGTTTATCAGCACATTTAGATGACAAAAGACTCTGGCGGAGATGTGCAAACGGCTTTAAGACGCGATTTAAGGTGGGACGGATTTACGAGTTTTTTCGTAGGCTCTGGTAATTCTAGTGTTAATCATGGTGCTTTTCTATCCATCTATCACGTAATGTCTTTCCTCCATCTGTCAATGCATTTCATTCACCCAACCATTTATCGATCTGCCCAAGGATAAGTCAAAAAGTATCAAGATATACTAAAATTAATACAAAAAGAATACCGTTTCCATGAACATGAATTTTCCACAGTCTCCTAGGTTATTGACACACTATTGACAGTCCAATGGTTACATCCCTCTTTGCCAGAATCATGTCAAGGGCACATTCAATACTGTCAGCAGTAGTGGATATAGATAGGTGATTGTTCATCACCAACAATGGCAAATTAAGGTATGAACAACATGGGAAGTGGAGGAGACACGGGGTGCCATACCAACAAATTTGGAATGGTGATTACAGCCTGAGCTGATCAATCTATTACGGGGACCATTTATAGAAATTAAGAGGTGCATGTTCCATAAATTCTGCATTATGTACAGAGAGGGGCACCAGTTATGTAACTGAAGAGCCGTGTGCTCTGTACACTGACAGGGACCTTCCTCCCAGTCCTTTAAATCTAGTAACACTGTCTGTGCAACATTTGTGAAAGCTAAATTCTGCAGCATGAACATATAGAAGTGCCGCTTATGTAACTGAAGGGGTGTGTGCTCCAGACATTGAGAGGGGAACCCCCCACCGGTCATCAAAGTCTAATACTGACTACCGGCTCTGGACACCAAGGAGCGCTGGACACCGTCCTCAAACTCCACCCCAACCCCACCACTCAGCCCAGGGAATCCAAATAGGCTTTAACTGGCATTGATCACCTGTAACCCTTTTACAGCCATTCTTGAACTTTTCGATCCATTTGTTAATACCTTCTATCTATCTATCTATCTATCTATCTATCTATCTATCTATCTATCTATCTATCTATCTATCTATCTATCTATCTATCTATCTATCTATCTATCTATCTATCTATCTATCTATCTATCTATCTATCTATCTATCTATCTATCTATCTATCTATCTATCACTTAACATAATTTTTCAAAATTATTTATTTTTTTACATTGGTTTGTTGAAATTACTTTTTGCATACACTACATTGTGCATGTGTATAGGTAGTACTGTTTACAATTGGCTGCAAAAATAGTTTAGCTAGCTTGGTTGTGCATAGGAATTATCACAAGGACAAATACACAATTGTGTGCACAGTTGATTCATCCTCCTCACAGGCTAGCCAGAATATAAAATTCCAAAATTTTTTAACATGTGGATTTTTGCAGCTCAAACACAGACTTCAGGCTTTGGAATGAATCTAACAAATACACCTTAAATGGTAACAGAGAGTTAACCCTGGTTTATTTTTTTCTTCATTTTGTCAAGTATTATATACAAAATGCTCCTGAAAGACTTATTTGCTTTCTACTTTAATCTGAAGTTATGGAGCACATTCGTTCTTAATTAAATGATACAAAAATTATCACTAAAGAATTATGGACACTCAGCAACAAATATTACACTTGTTCTACACTTAAAAATAAATACTAAAATGAATACCTGAACAACTCCCATATGGATTGCTCTCCCAGCAGGAGAGTGAGCCCAAAGCTGAATATGACTTTAGTAAAGGATCCAGAAGAGAGAGCAATCTGGTAATCTATTATCAATGGTGTCTGAAGGTAGTATGGCATCTTTTTTGGGGCACACACAAACATCTGGCACAATAAAGGCTTCACGGTGAGGATGCAATGCCAGTATGATGGGTGTAGATGAATCAAATGAAATGTGACAAACTTTATGGGGAAGTTTACACTAATGTTGGCAAAATTACTACTAATTAAATTGAGCAATAAATTAATTAATTTTGAGTTTGCAATATTGAACCTTCTATGCAATGTGTATTTATTTAATGAACACAAAGTGTTTTTTATTTAGCAGGGTACTGAGGCAATGTCTTTGAAGGACTCCTGCGCTCACTCACCCAGGCAATTAACTTCTCCGATTTTTCACTCTGGCCTTACGGAATATCAGCTTTTTCAAGCAAGCATTTCTCTCTTTTATACATTATGGAAATTAAAAAGATATTTATTTGATACAAAAGAAAAGATGTATAATTCCCAAAAGCAACTGCACTTTAAGATATTGCAATCTATACCCATAGCTTTCTATAAATGTGATATGCAATTAAGTCAGTTACCCCCAAGAAACAGCACAACAATTCACTGAATATCTTCTTCACTTCAACTTTGCCCCTCGGATATTTGTCTCCTGCAGCTACACAATGGATTCAGCTTCATAATTTGCAGGAAGCAGAAATAAACCTTGGCAATTAGGTTGCCGTCCAAGGTGTGACAACAGTAATTATTAGTAAGACATGTTTTGCATTCAACTTCTCTGTGTTTGGTGTCTGGGCTGTCGGACTGCATACCGATGAACTGCATTCCGCGGGGTTGGCGCCAATTAGGTGAAATTAAAATTTGAAACAAGGGACCTCAATTCACTGTGGCATCCTGTCAGAAGAAGGGATCTCCTCCTCTTACAATGAGAAGCCTATCGTTTCGACTTGTTCCATAGTGATTACACCAGAGACCTACAGGCTGCCCTCCTCTTATCAGATTCCAATTATTATTCTGTGATCTCGGAGTTCCTATGGCTCTGTGCTGTCTTGAACTACTTCATGACAGTAATTAAACGGGACTGGAGGAAAAGTTCATTGCCACTGCTTACTTTCAGATAGCTTTGTGCAAAGGCTGTATATTGAGAGAAATGAAGAACTACTAATGGAATTCAAGCACGAAAGACCTGTGCCAATATGGAGTACCATCACTACAAGATGGCATGCCAAATAGAAGATGATGATAAAAACAGATATGGATATACTGTACCAATGACAAAAAAAAATCACCATGAAGGTCAACCACAGGAGCTCACCTGCCGTGTGAGGTCTGGTATAAAATTGTAAGTTAGTAATCAGTTTCACTAATTAAATGGTATTCAACTCATTAAGGAAATAATAATAATGCCTGCTCATTTTGCATTTCAGAACATGGAAAACCAAAAAGAGATAAGGTCTCTCCAGTGTCCGGTAGGAATTAATTTTACAGGCCACTTAGTTGTTCTGCTCAAGTAGCGGAGAGGTGGAGTTCTTGACGTCTCACACAGTGCCATTATGTTTTAATAAGTACCATCATACAGTGGAGGACAAGCAGCACAATCAATGGCATCGATAATGCAATCGTTGGCAAAGCTCATTAGGAGAGCTTCTACTACACTGCGGCACAGCTCGCTCTGTCTAAAGCTTGAACTGGTTAGATTGTCTGAAAAATACACATATACAGCAATACTAAGAAATTAAATTAGGAAAAAACAAGACGAGACAAAAATTGAAAGAATGTGCTATAAACATCTGCAATGAGACACATTCAGCTGTGATGCATATCATAATAAAATAAAAAAACTGTGCAACAGTGAGACAAACTAATGCTCAGTTCAAGGCAGTTCATTTCAAAGCAATGTTATTAAAACTTGCAGAAGAGCAAAAATATTTGTCATGACTATGCAATAAAACGACAGTGATGGGCGTAAAATGTGTCAATCCCCTTACATACAGCAGCATAACCAGATGCTTTGCTACAAAATAAAACTGGTAGGATATACTACAAGATAATAAAAGTACAAAAGAATGATGAAAAGTGGGCTCAGTGAAATGACAAAGAGACAAACAGTACGACAAAAAAATGATTTCCTATCGTTCAATGAGACAAAAAGAAAGCCGCTACAATTTCCACTACATTGTGATGCTCTGTGCATGAATGGGATGCTAAGCTATGGAAAAAACTATTAAAGTGTGTTGTAAAAGAGCAAGACAAAGTGTTAAATAACAAGTGTAAGAGGCAACTGGAAAAGATGATAAAGTGCAATATGACAATGGGACAACATGATATCATGTGGCAAATAAGCTGCCAAATAGTAATAAAGAGCAATTAAAAAATGTGTGTCAAAAAGGAGGAGGCCCAAATTGATACAAACTGACACAAATGTTGTAATACCAAGTTTAATAATATGAAAATGTGATGATGTATTATAAAACAGAATAGATACGGTAAGCCACATTCCTACTTAGCGGTAACTGGAAATTGCGTTTACTGATTTTGTGACAGGGTTTTCAGATTTAACTAATTGAAAATAAATTTTCAGATATTCTGCAATGTAAAGCATGGCAGCTTTATCGCATGATCTCTGCTTCACACTCAGAGAACATTTTTCATTTTTAGAAAGCGAGATATATGTAATTTAGTTTTCAAGTTCTCCACTTACTAAATGTAAGTTTGATTTGACATGTAATGAGATGCAATGGATGGCAGAGCAACATGGGCTGCTGCCTCACAACTCTGTAATTTTGAACTAGAATCCAGGGCTGTCTTACTGTTTCTGGTGTGGTTGACATGCTTGGCATTACTTTCACATCACAAAAATGTTGAGGTCAGTATAATTCACCTAACATAACATTCTCGAACCTGTTTAATCCTGTTCACAGTCACATGGGGCTTATTCTGGCAGTACTGGGACAGGGCACTAGACTATTAGGCAAACACCCACACTCATAAAGCTACCGTTAATAACATTATACATTTACTCTTGGGTTTGTAGGAAGAAAACTGTGGTACCTGGGGATAAACTCAGAAAGACACAAAAATAACATGGAAACTTCACACCGTCAAAGGCTGAGTAGAAGATTCAAACCCAGGACACGTCAATCAACGTCAGGCCAGCAATATTAAAGAACTGCACCACTGTGACACTTGTATAAGGACCACTGCAAACTGGTTTGAGGTGAGTCAGTGTGGGCATTTATTATGATGCACTGAGTAATGAAAATGAGTAAAAGTTGGTTAAGACACTGTTGTAGATCACAACACTAAGAAAGAGTACAACAATACATTGAAAATGTAAAAAAAGTATTAATTTGCATTTAGAAGTTGTGCATTTGCTATCTGTATAGGTAAGTGTCCACTCAATGTCAGGTTTTCTAAGCATAAACAGTAAGTATATTGTTTGACGTGCAGGATAAGTCAGTCTCTTATGGAGAAGAATTTCTTGTAGACACAGTAAGGATTTTGGAGTGACACCATAGGTTACACCTCCGATGCACTCTCGCTCTTCACATTGCTCTTTTAGGTAGCTCACTATCTTTAGAAGGACAGCTCACTGTTGCTGCACTAGCTGGAATCTTGTGTGACTTTGGTAGGCTTGCTGTTTTTATAGGCTCTCATGCAGCTGGCTCTGAAGCTGCTCAATTTCATGGTAGAATTCCAGCTCATATTGTTGGTGACTCATCAACAGACTGATGCAACATGTTAATACTTTTTCAATATATATGAATATTGAGTCATTTTGTAAAGTGTACCGAGTATATTTAAATTCATCCTTGCACTTGATTAATCAACATGCCACACACTGCCACTGTCTGGTTCCATGATTAGTAAGTATAAAAACCTTACCTAGAAAACTCCCATCTCCCTTGTCTAAAAAATCTCAGAAACTATTTGTCATTAACAGACAAATATAAATATTAATGTGCTCTCCTCTTGCAATTTAATGCATCACAAAAGTTCATATGATTATGTATACATATATAGCAGAAGACGGTGGATGCCAAAAGAACCCAAAGTATTTAAAGAGTTTAACTAACAAATCTGGAATGAGAAAGTGGCTTGCCCACCTGCCCAAATTAAAAAAAAAAAAAGAAAACCTTAACACCAGTGCCTCCCTCATTTCTGTCTTTTCATTTTTGTGGTCTTGCCATCAAATCTCCATTCATTAATGGGTTCACTTCTGGCCATGTCTCAGAAACATTTCTGGGATTGGGTGATACAATATATTTGTTGTAGGGGATGCCGGACTAGAGCTTTTCTCTAGTGGCTCCCTGCAGCCCTGGTTGGTAGGCCTCTCTTTTTTTTTTTTTTACTAGAGAGCTTGGCACATTTATAAATATAAGGATGTCTGCTCTCAAGTGTCTTAGTGGAACACAGTACATTTCTCTAAGGACACACTCCCTTTTTTTTTATGGAAGAGCCCTTTTCTATAGTTGTTATAGGCATGCAGGAGTGGCAAACCTGTGGCTTTTTGTAGAATCCTGTGAGGCTCCATGGGCTATCAATGTTATTTTTTTTCTGGGGGGTGTGAGCACAGAGTGGGAGCAGAAGGATATTGGACAGAGCGGGAGCAAGCATGGTGCGGCATATTTGGAAAAAAAACAAAAACTGGAGTATCACCTTATCCGTCACTCCATTTCGCTTCACTCTCGCATACTGGAGCAGTACCAGACCTGCTCACACATTGAAATAAGTCTTTTCTGCTTGAATTTAGTTATCGCTGCTCAGCTATTTTGATGGTAGGCTACAGTTTAAATGCAAAAATTAAAATACAATGTGGATTGTTCTTCTTTTGGAGAGAGTGGAGAACGATTTCATTGGAGCAGGGTGAAAATTCACAGGAGTGGAAAGCAAAAATGAGTGTAGTGGTCTGCAGCGGCTATGAGCGGGGAAGCGTACTGCTCCATGAGCGATGAGCAGAAATTTTCATTGTTCCGCTTCCGCTCTGGTCATCAGAGCTTTTTTTTTTTTTTTTTTACTTTTACAATATATTTCAAATAAATCAAAATGGATTTGAATATTTGACAATATTGCCAATATTTTTAGTAAAAAATAATTTTGTCATCATGTGACTGATAGAAAAGCCATAAACATACTTGTGCATATGCAGAAGTTTGTTAGCCAAGCTAGACTGTCTGAATCATCATGGCAGAGTCAGGAAAACGTAAAGCTAAGCGCAAATATGAAGAGGATCGTAAGGACATTCTTACCTGAATGGAAGGAATTGTATTTTTTTTGTGGATTGTAATGGGAAACCGTTCTATTTGGTATGCCAGAACTTCACTTTCACATTTTAAAGCTTTAAACCTTGAATGCCATTTCATCTCACTCCAGGCTAACTTGGTCCATGAGTTTCCCAAAGGCACTGAACATTGCAAGCACAAAGTGGACATGTTGAAACATCAGTCGGAGAAGCAGACTCAGTTTTTTCAAAAATTTACGAAGCACTCAGAGATGGTTACGCTGGCATCATATCAAGTGACATAGAACACTGCTCATGCTGGGAACCCATACAGTAAAGTGGAATTTGTGAAGACATGCCTCAAAGATATTGTTTTCATCATCTATCTTGCAAATGACCACTTGAAGCGTTCTATGTCAGACCTGTAGCTATGACGGTACACCGTTGAAACGAGAATATCAGATATTGAAAACTTAATTGAAACACAGTTACATATTAATCTCGAGAAATGCATGTATTTGGATGAGTCCTGCGACGTTCAAGATAAGACAAAGTTGGCAGAATTTGTAATTTTTCTGTAAAAAGACAGCACAATTAAGGAAGAGTTGCCTGACATTATGCTGTTAAAACAGAGGAAACGTGACATCAACCTGAAAGAAACACTAATGACTGTAGTCAAGAAGGCAATTTTACAGTTGTCAAAACTACCAGAAATAGATAGATAGATAGATAGATAGATAGATAGATAGATAGATAGATAGATAGATAG
This sequence comes from Erpetoichthys calabaricus, assembly GCF_900747795.2. NCBI lineage: Eukaryota > Metazoa > Chordata > Cladistia > Polypteriformes > Polypteridae > Erpetoichthys > Erpetoichthys calabaricus. Next base: position 100,378,806 of record NC_041403.2, read on the forward strand.
ATAGATAGATAGATAGATAGATAGATAGATAGATAGATAGATAGATAGATAGATAGATAGATAGATAGATAGATAGATAGATAGATACTTTAGTTACAGATGGTGCACCAGCTTTGTTGGGGATCTGTAAATGGACTTGTGGGACTGTGTAAAGCTGACGACCATTTCCAAGATTTTTGGACATTGCACTGAAACATCCATCAGGAGCACCTGGTGTCAATAAAGTTGAACTTGGACCACGTCATGAATCCTGTGCTAGAAATTGTGAATTTTATTCAGACTCATGTGATCAATCACAGACATTTCAAAAACCTGATCACCTAAACTTGACCAAAGGCTTTCCTAGAGATCTGCTTCTCCACTACACTGTGAGATGGCTTTCAAAAGATAACATGCTTTTGAACTTTTGAACCCAGTAAAACTGTTTCTGGAAGGAATAAATCAGAACTATCATGAGCTAGATGACCCCAAGTGGATTTCAGATTTGGGTTTCTGGTTGCTATGCTGCATCATCTGAATAAACTGAGTGTAGATCTGCAAGGGAAGTTAAAAATGCTGCCTGACCTGATGCAAAGTGTTTGTCAACAAACTCAAATTTTTCTTCAAAAACGAGAGCTCACACATTTTCCCACATTGTTATTGGCAAGTGCAGGAGCAGTTGAGGCCTCCAAAAAGGTTATGCACTACTAGTTGAAAATCTGCAGGAGAGTTCTGAGGACAGATTCTACAACCTGAAGCAAAAATCACCACAAATCACATTCCTCATCAATAGTTTCACTGCTGAATCAGATTGTTTGAAAGCCCCTTTACTTGCAGATGAAGCAGCATCCCAGTTGGAGAGGACTGAACTTTCTGAAGATGACAAACTTAAATGTGAATGGAGAGAAGGAACCACAGAGTTTTGGAAAATTGCACCCCCAGACAAATATCCCAATGTCAAGCAAACTTGAAACGTGATAGCATAAGTAGTAGAATGTCCAACTGCAAATCAGCAGCATTATAGTTCAACTCTGAACTTTAGCCATTTTTTTCTTTATCTTAGTTATGGTTTGTAAAGATAATTATAATTTCTTTCAAATTATCTATTGCCATCTTCTTTATTCTGTAATTTAAACTGATTATATTACCATTGGCATTTAAGAAACTCGAACCATCACTGTCTTGATCTATCTTGCATTATTTTTTGTTAGTTCACATCCATAACTCGCTCCTTAGAATTTTCTACTTAGAAATTTTAAATTATCACTCCAGTTCATAAGAGCATATACAGTATAATTTTTCTGTTCAAATATGTGCTACCCATTCCATGAGAAATCAGAATTATTGCTAGTAAACACACATACATGCATTGTGTTTTTTTCAATAGCATCTGAAAATCTTTACTGTCCAGGCAGACATAGTAGCAAAAGAGAGGAAAGTGGTCATTGTAAATAATGAGGTTTAATTTCAAGTCCAAGATAAGTTCCTTTTTCTATGTTACTACATCTCAGTCTACAGGTATTTGAAGCAGACAGAGAAAGCATAATTTGGTTAAGTGCCTAGTGATTGCATCCATCAATTAAGAAAAATGTCCAGGCGATCAGGAAAAACATTCAGCTAAATGATCTGGCGGATGTTTTTCTACAGTAAACTAAGACAGAGATCTCCTTTGTTGCCCATTTCTAACGTGCATCTCATTTCCCTCCCACGCATTTTTTTCTCTACACATGTCACGTATCCTAGTGCCCAAAGATCTAAAGACAGGAGTGCTTTGGGATGCATTTATAAAGGTATTGAAGGGAGTTTAAAGCAGGCCTGAGGCCGAAGAGAAAAAAAACTCTCGGAAGTTACAGAAAGAAAATTTCGTTACCATCTGTCAAAGTGGAGTTTGATTTCTAGGCTCGCTACCAGCAAAAGCAGGTTTGCTACGAGGTGGAGAGCAAGTCGGTCTGTCTCAGGCAATCAGAGCACCCTGAAAGATTTTTGTCTCCAGGACAAATGGGCAGTCTTTTCACACATTGCCAAGAAACACTGAATTCTCAGACATCTTGTCAAAGCCTGACATCGCTGTCAGCTGCTGAAGCTTGCAAAGAGGGGCTGACACGCAGAGTGAATCTCACTATTGGCTTCAGGAGGAGGAAACCAGACCCTCTACTCTTTATCCCTCTGAATTCTTGCAAGTTTCAGTGTGTGCATGTGTGGGGTGTGGTGGGCTTCAGCGGATGATATAGCTAACTAGGATGAAACATCAAAACTAGCATTAGACAACAGTGGTGAGACTCATATGTTGTAGGTGACCACTTTCCCTTCTTATAAAATGGACTCAGTAAGACAAGTTATTTTGAAAGGAAAAGAGATAGAAAATACTGAGGAAAAAAAAGTCATCAGTCCAACACCCTATAAAAAAGATCACATTTACTACCTCCTATCAAATATTAAGATATACATCACATGAAATGAAAGTCCTCCTATCATTTATTAAAAATGTCCAAACCTAGCACCCTTTGCTCTGCTTTTAAAGCACAGCTGTGGGCCATAGTTTTACAGGCTGCAGTCCTTCCAAGCAGGGGATGAAGAAAATACTGTTATTAGTGTCACTCATGTAATAAATAAGTCTTACAGGAAGAAGGATCAGCAATGTACTGCATTTATAATAAGCATCTTAAGGTTTTCTGGTAGGCGTGGGGAGGTGTTGGGGAGTTGGGGGCTGAAGTCAGAAACAGCAGGTGTTGGTTTTTTCAAATGATCAGTAAATAAAAAGATAGTGGATCCTTCAAAGCCTTTTCTGTTGTGCAGGTCTGAGGGTGGCTAAATACAGCCACACTGCTCTAATTTACTGCCTTGTAAAAAGAGCCTACACTTTCTGCTCAATAACATTTACCTCATGTGACTGACTCATATTGATTGGTTAGCTCATTTTCACTCTCCAGCTGTTAAGACTACCAGCAATCAACCAGCACGCAGCTGGAGGGAGCCAAAAACATTGCTGTACTTCTTACAAGATAACTGAATCATAAAGCAATGATGATCAAAAGATTTTCACTGCTGTATGCTTTGGTTGGTTTAAGCCTTGACCACACCACCTGATTTACTCCTGTCAGGTCCTGATAATCACTCTAATGCCCCTTTGAGTGTGGAAACTATATGCAAAGGTTTAAAACATCTAATCATCTCCTGCACTCTTCTAATTATATGATCCACACCTTAATATTCTACCTATTGATCATCTCATGGGACAACTCAACACAACTTCTGCACTACTAATCTCACCCAATGGTAGCTCCACTTTGCTTCTTTGTTCTTTGAATGACTTTTATTTATTGTGGTCTACATCTAATACAAATACTCCTGTCTTCTTTCTCTGATCTAAACTTTAGAGCCTGTTCAGCAACAACCACTGAATACTTGGAAAGCACCAAGGATGATCCCTTATGATACCCTGTTATTCTATATATTACATGTCCTGTCCCACTCTCCAGTGCTATCTCTTGGGGACTAATAAAGTCTGTCAGTCTGTCTGTCTGTCTAAATTATGTCTTACTCACTCTCTTGTCTTAACCCCACCACACTAACATGCATAGTTTTTGCACTTAACCCCACCTTCTTTTCATTTATGGGCATGTAACCTTACTGTTTAACTTATAACATAATAGCATTTGTTACATTATTTTACCCAGGTTAGTACATAAAAGCCAGTATATTTTTACCCTGCCCTCACTAAAGGTCATTTTGTTTTGTTTTTGTTTTGTAGTTATTCTCATATCTCAGTTGGAGCACAAATAAATAAATAGCTGCTTAATCTTCTTACTTAATCCAGGAAACCCAAAATAGAAAAACAGCATGTGGTAATAAAAAAAGAATATCTTATAGGCCCCAACACTAGTTTAACAAAAAGGTCCCATTGTTGAGCCAGAATGGGCCTGCTTAGCTATCCTGACTCAATGCAATATCATTCTGCTACATTAAATTTGACAAATAAAAAAAAATGACAGAAAATGAAGTGTGAAAATATTATATATAAAACATAAATAAAGAAAGTTTAAGCTGCAAAGGTACACAAATATGTGTATCTAGGAAGCCTGTTTTTATAGTAAAAAACAGTGTGCAAATGGCCACAGGAACATCACACATGGACTCAGATGGTCTTGATACAATGATCTCAATGTTACAGTCAAAAAGTAAGAAAAAAAGAATTGAAGGGCATTTCTTCCTCCTCTGCAACTTAATTTAATTTATAACAGCAATAGTAATTTTTCACATTTATAATAAGTATGTATCTTTCAACATCTGCTTCAACAGATGCTGCAGATGTTCTATCAGACGGTTGTGGCGAGCGCCCTCTTCTATGCGGTGGTGTGCTGGAGAGGCAGCATAAAGAAGAAGGACGCCTCACGCCTGGACAAACTGGTGAGGAAGGCAGGCTCTATTGTTGGCATGGAGCTGGACAGTTTGACATCGGTGGCAGAGCGACGGGCACTAGGCAGGCTCCTTTCAATAATGGAGAATCCACTGCATCCACTGAACAGTATCATCTCCAGACAGAGAAGCAGCTTCAGCGACAGACTGCTGTCACTTTCCTGCTCCACTGACAGACTGAGGAGATCGTTCCTCCCCCACACTATGCAACTCTTCAATTCTACCTGGGGGGGTAAACGTTAACATTATATAAAGTTATTGTCTGACTGTACACCTGCATTGTTATCACTCTTTAATATTGTTTTTTATTAGTATGCTGCTGCTGGAGTATATGAATTTCCCCTTGGGATTAATAAAGTATCTATCTATCTATCTATCTATCTATCTATCTATCTATCTATCTATCTATCTATCTATCTATCTATCTATCTATCTATCTATCTATCTATCTATCTATCTATCTATCTATCTATCTATCTATCTATCTATCTATCTATCTAGATCTTTTTTGCTACTCAAAGTGCTTTTCATAGTGAAGGAGGAGCAACTTTAACACCCACTAATGTGTAGCATCCACTGGGATGATACCATGGCAGCCATTTTTACCCCAGTATGCTCACCTCACCACACCACACATTAAATATTAGGTGGTGAAGTAGTGAGAGAGACAGCCAGTTAAAGACAGGGGATAATTAGGGGGCCAGAATGATTTTGCCATGCAGGGCACTTTAGCCTGGACGTCGGAATAAAACCTGCTCTTTACAAAGGACGCCCAGGGATCTTTTATGACCACAGAGAGTCAGAACCTCAGTTTTACATCTCATCTGAAGGATGGCACCATTTTTACAGTACAGTGTTCCCATCATTGCACTGGGGCATTGGGTTCCACATTCAGACCACAGGGTAAGCACCCCCTGCTTGCCTTGTCAAAACCTCTTCCAACAGCAATCCAAGCTTTTCCTAGATAGTCTCGTATCCAAATACTGGCTGGGACAGAACATTCTTAGCTTCAGTTGTAGGACTTCTTCTGAAGTGCATGTGGTAAGGCTGCTAGCTATATTATATAATAATATACTTCTTTCAATTGCCTTTATTATAAAGTTTACGTGACAACACTTATATGAGAAGCATAAAGGGCAGCATGTTGGCAGAGAGGCTTGTGCTTCTGCTTCATTTATCTTACAGATTGGTTTAATATTCCAGCTCATTCGCGCAGGTTGCACTTTCTCCTTGCATTTACTCTTATGGATGTTCAGATCATGATGATTGATGACTCTAAAATCATTTTGTGAGACTGCATTCCATTTTAAGCTGGTTCCTGCATTGTACCTGATGGTGCTATGACAGTCACCCGGGGCCTCATGTATAAATGGTGCTTACTCACAAAAAAGTTGTGTACACCAATTCTCACATTTTCGTGGCAGCCTCACACCATGCGTATGGATGCTTCTGCTCAGTTTTTCAAATGGGCAGCACTCACCATCCAAGCAGTGCTACGGTTTCTATGTCAGTTCTCTTTCTTTTTTAGATTCACATCAATGACGCTGGCTTTATCAAATACACTGAAATTAATTGCATGTCGTTTACAAATTTAAGGCACTTGATTGTAATCAATCTGTAACAATACAATCGGTGCACGGAATGGCCAAACTATTCCAACTACCATGGCTGCTTTAGCATTGTTAGAAGACATAGCAAATGGAAGAATTAGAAGCCAGTCATCATACAGGACAGGAAATCAGTATGATCTCTAAATATGCACTTTCTTCTAAGTCGATTTAGACTTCCAAAAGCTATCCTCTTGGAGCTGTGTGCTGTTAGAATACTGGGATGAATACTTGATATCATCCATCCATCCATCCATTTTCCAACCCGCTGAATCCAAACAGGGTCACGGGGGTGTGCTGGAGCCAATCCCAGCCAACACAGGGCACAAGGCAGGGAACCAAACCCGGGCAGGGTGCCAACCCACCGCAGGACACACACAAACACACCCACACACCAAGCACACACTAGGGCCAATTTAGAATCGCCAATCCACCTAACCTGCATGTCTTTGGATTGTGGGAGGAAACCGGAGCGCCCGGAGGAAACCCACGCAGACACGGGGAGAACATGCAAACTCCACGCAGGGAGGACCCAGGAAGTGAACCCAGGTCCCCAGAACTTGATATCATTATATGATTAAATGCATATTACATTTTAAAGATAGTTTGTTAATTTCATTTAAATAATATATACTGTTAATAATTAAACATATGGGGGCACTGTGGCATGGCGGAAGCACTTCTACCTCACAGTAAGGGGGTAATGTTTTCAGGTGTTACTTGCCTGAAGTTTGCATGTGTTCCTGGTAGGTTTCCTGCATGTGCTTCAATTTTCTGCCAAAGGCATGCAGGTTAGGGGATTTGGTGATGCTAAATTGATGCTACTAATTTAGTTAGGGGATTTGGTGTATGTGTGTGCTTGTATCCACCCTATCCATCCATCCATCCATCCATCCATCCATCCATCCATCCATCCAGGGTTGCGCCTGTCCCAGCAAGAATCATGTGTAAGGCAATAGCAATCCTTGGACGGTGCATCAGCTCATTGCAGGGTGAATACAAGCACACACATACACTAGCAGTTTTAATTTAGCATCACCAACTCTCTTAACCTGGATGCCTTTGGAAGGAAACCAAAGCACACAGAGGAAGCACACCAGGAAAATATACAAACTCCAGGCTGGGAACACCTGGGACGTTTCCCCCTTACTGCGAAGCTACCCACCATGTTTATTACATGTTTTAATGCATTTGATCATGAAAATGACATCAAGTATACATCTTAGTATTCTAAAATGTTCATAGAGCTGTAATATCATGAATGTAATGTATTCTGTGTGGCAATCACTGTCTGCACACTCCTGTCAGCATAGGAGAAAACCTGTTTTAGAGGCAGTAGCTATTAATGACTGAGTGAGGGAACACTCAGAATACAAAGCATTTAACATGCTACTTTAGTTACAATGAGGTTTGAAGAACTCTAGTAAATTAAACATCAATTTTAAGATGATATTTATGACGTTCTACTTTAATGACAAAATAGACTACAAGACAAAAGTAGACATTTTGATTGTAATCTTGTCATCTTTTTTTTCTTCCCAGTAACCCTATTTTTTTTTTCTTCTCTCAGTGGCCCTAATATACTTCCATACAACACTGAGATGATAGGCTGCGACTCACCTTTTCACAGCGACCTTGTTATCTGACAACTACTTTTTTATTTCAGGCACTGTATGACTTTCTGAACCTGATCTTTTTAGTGCCTTTGCCACACTGTGTTACTCAATCAATTTCCTTTTATTGCTTATACCACTGCTTAAGCCACCAAATAGTACACTTTTCCTTGCCTCCACTTCACTGAGCAGGACTACCATTTCTCATTCGCTTAAATTCTTTTTTTTTCATGTGCTTTTCAGATTATCTTTTAGCAAAATGCTGAATGGAAGGATCTATTTATATTGATTTGCATATTCAAATAGGAGAAATTCTGGGAGGAGTCGACATGGGGCTATAAATTTCATGTTGATTGGGATTTATAAAGGGAAAGTGGGTGGAACTTTGCTTATGTATAGTTTTATGCATGTGAATTTTTTTGTGTGAATACACATTTCTAGTTTTGTCAATAGGCCATGAATAAGTGTGAATTCTTCACAAGGTATTATACATAAGGTCCTGGCTCCCTGCAACTTTGATTTGGATTAATTACAGTAGATAAATTGAAAGAAAGAAAGAAAGAAAGAAAGAAAGAAAGAAAGAAAGAAAGAAAGAAAGAAAGAAAGAAAGAAAGAAAGAAAGAAAGAAAGAAAGAAAGAAAGAAAGAAAGAAAGAAAGAACTAACATTTAATTTGTATTCTGAAAAAAAATAGCCTACTATATTTTATGAGCAGATGGGATATATTTTCCAAACTGTGACATCTAAATCCCCAGCTAATATAAGCACATACCTCCAATCAATGGCTAACTGATTAAAAAAGTAATACTTTGTTCTCTGCACAGATACTTCAATCTTCCAAACCAGCAGAGTTGCTGCCTTTCATCCACTTAGATCCAATTTTAAGTTTTCTTCTGGGAATGTGACATTTAGGCAGTGCCCTGAGTATGATTAAGTAGCAATATATAAAATAATATAATCATAATATGTATTGTACATTAAGAAGGAGGACAGAACAATAAATAAATAAATCTGACCATTAACTCTGCCCTGGATCAGAGAACTCTGGTCAAAAAAGAGTCACAAGGTATTTTCATTCTACAAAAAAAAAATTACAAATCAGTAGTTAATTAGAAACATATATTACATTTTTGCTCCTAAATGACAGTCCTTTAAGCAACAATTGTATCTTGTCGTTAATTTCTGTAAAACTTTACTACTTCACATTGACAGTATGAAATGGTAGGCCAGGCTGACATGACCAGCAATTCCCTTGACTTGAAACTACGGAGGGATGTGCTCCATTTCTTAAAGAGGTCCGTGTATCACTAACAGAGTGGTAAGCAACGTCATCTTCAAAAGCAATGCTTGCTTAGTATGACACCCTAACCTCACCTTCCAAGGAGAGATACAAACAACAATAAAGGAGGGATTCCCTCATATGCGTAGCATGAAGTGGGAGCCTAAGTGAGGTGACAGAAAGAACAAGCAGGAAAGAGAGAAGCCATGCAATTAGCAAATATTAATGACATTTTTCATTAAAATGGTAACTCAAAATGGCAAGTGATCATAATATAAAGCAGGAATGCAAATCAGCCAAAATGATCCAAAAACAAGGAAAAAGACAAAATTAAAAAGGTAACTAATAAGGTCTGAAAAGAGTAAAGTACTCAGCTAGAGAAAAAGAAACAACTAAAGGTACAGTAAGTACTGTATATTGAGCATAATGGAAGAGTACCACTGTACAAAACACTAGCCCCGCACCTCCCTCACACTGCCCGTGCCTCTCCCACCAAGATGGTGGCCAAATTATGTTGTTCATGAACAAATATTCACAGGAGGATCTGGGTCAAACTGCAGGGAAAAAGAGGAGTTCAGAGCTGAGGCCAAGCCAAATCCTAGCACTCATGGATAATAAGACTGCAGTTTAATGAGTAAAAGGGGATATATCTTCTGATTATAGACCATTCAGGACAGAAAAAAGAGGTGGTCTGTATTTAGAACTTAATTGTGAGAGGCTCCCTTGAGACATCCACATGCGGCATGTCATCAAACTTAAGAAAGCGGGTAATAAAACAATGAAATAACTGCAGACTTTTAATGGCAATGCTCACAGGGTGAGACCTGTCACTTTGCATTAGCATGAGCATGAACTGGAGGTGAACCATTGATGGGCCAGTCAAAAAAATCCATTTAAAGGAAGAATAGCAGTTTAATATAAGAAAGTCAAATAAAAGTAGATAAAAATAAACATTCAGTTGCAAGAAGGGAATGGTGTATAAGAAAACCCAAATCATTACCTTTTGAGCCAGCAAACTGCTGAATATTATTCAGAACAACATGAATATCTCCAACTGCTACAAGCAATATTCAAAAATTAACATTCCTACAGCTTGTTACTAGCAAGCACCTGATGATCCCAAGAAGTCATTTTTAATTTTGCTCAACCTAATGTGCCTGGCAAAAGTGGGTCAGGGCCTGAGGCTTTCAGGGGCCAACAAAGCTCAGTAAAAACTGGGGATCCAATTATTACTGGAATATGCAGGAAAAAAGAGGGCCTTGCTGATAACAGAATAGAGGGGAAGAATAGGGGCTCCTCTGAGAGTTCACTTTAATTAAAACGAGATCAGAAATTTAACAGAACCCCATAAGTCCAATATTTTAGAAGGCTATGAAAATTAAGTCACCTACACTAATTCAGATGCTTCCCCTCTGTGTTTACAAACCAAAGGAAAAGATGCATAAATGCTCTAATTGTTCAGTTCAGCACCAACACTTTTAACTCGGCTGAGCAGCTCCAGAGAGAGCGTGCGAGAGAGAGAGAGACGTCAAGCCATATTTGTGAAGATGCAGTCAAATCCCAGACGCCTTTGCTCTGAAATGGAGCACGCCAGTATCTGTCCTTTATTTGCTTAATTGCTACTAACTGTTAGACAAACAGGCAAGGTAATTAGTAGAAACCTCCTTCAGATCTTTGCGGTTGAAGACAAAAGAAAAAGGAAAATGCATAGCACAGGGGTTTTCTTGACTGAGGGGATGTAGCCTAGTTGGGAAGATGTAATGAATAATAAAGAAAGCACCACAAAAGATCAAATAAACAAAGAAACAAACAAAGCATACAGATATCAAATTTATACTGTATATTTTAAATACACATATAAGTTCATTTACTTGGCTCCTGTTTAGCCACAAAAGAAAGATGCATAAATAATACATTTTGCTGTTAGGACAAGAAGAAGAGAGTGTGCACATAGTTTAAATACTAGCAGAAGTAAAAAAATACTGAACGTCTGTGCCAAATCACAAACCAAAGATCACTTGAAATTTGCACAACGTCCTAAACTCACAGATGTGATGCTATACTCCTCTCTTTCTCTCAACAACTACTCTTCCTCCTGTTATCTGACCCACTCGCCAATGATGCCTGTTAACTACTGTGCCCCTCAGTAATTAACTAAAACTAACATTCCTAATGCATGCTACCCCAAGAAATATTTATTTAATTTTGATCATCTGAGCAGCTGCTGTGACAAGTTCAATGCTCAAGTTTTGCACTGAATTTAAAATGTACAAAGCAGAAGTTTGGTTGCAGTTGGTACCAGCATTCATAATTGTGATCTTTAAAAGCTTGATGCTCTATGCTTGGAATTCCCTCAAAAATCATATCAGGTCTTAGGACTAACAAGTGCAATTTGTCCAAAATATTTCATAATTCTCAAGTTACAATATCCACATTTTTTAACTACAGATGCACATATTTCCAAAATTCTCATAACATATTCCAGGGAACAGTTATCGGCCAAATTCGCCAAAGAGTTTTTTGCAACAAATATGCGCTGATCATCAGTGACCTTGTTGACCAAATATTTTCCTTAAAATCTGCTGTGCTGCTGACTTTTTTTCCCAGCACCCCATGATGCTTTGTGAGACCAGCATGTCATCACAGAGCTATAGTAGCCAATGTTGGATAAGAAAGCCAACCAAGTGTGTAATGCTAATCATATAGTAGTGGGTTAATAATTAACAGAAAAACTTACAAATACATCTAAACACAAAAGGAGGCTGGAAATGTGCCAGTGTATTCCTGTCTTAAATGTAATGTCTTTTTGCATGGATTTGTATGTAACCTGTATGTAATACGGGAGTGCTGTGCAGTTGGCGTAAACAGGAAGGTGTGAAGAATCCATGTGCCTTAATGTTGCACTTATATGGCAGCAGTAGCTGTGAATAAGCAAAAGTATTTGGGAAACTGTACTTTTTGTTCAAGAGACCAGCTATTGAATCTGTAGAGGAGAAATCTTAGTGAATTCTTACTTTCTGTCTGCAAGAAATTTTACTGTTTTGATATTTAATTCTATTAGTGTTATTTCAGGGAAGCACGGTGATGCAGGGGCACTTAAAAGACCATTGCATCATTATAATCCACTCAAAACTTTTTCAGTTTCTCCTTCCTCCTTTGCTTTCAGTGCATTTCTTTGAGTTTAGAAAAGTTCCCAAACATTAGTGTGATTTCTCCAAAATTGAGGCGAAGCAAATTCAGTGATTTTCACACATAGCTATTCTAGAGATATAGAACTGTTGTTGACAATGTGAAGTTAATTTTTATGAAAACAATCCATATACATAATATTGATTCTTTATTAACTTTATAAAAAGCAATGATGCAGTTTAGGCATAATATAAAAACATCCGCCAGTTCACTTAATCTAATTCTGTGTCCATCCGTATGGTTTTGACAGTCGATAATATAGAAAAACCACAAATGTGTTTCTTTGGAATTTTCATTTTTTGTTGTTGAAAATGCTGAAGCTGATTTTTTTTTTATGAAAACAATAACTGTTCCAAATATGAAACATGGAGAAAATGACAAATACAGTATGAATATGAGAGAGAGAGGATGAGAGAATGCGCTGGTACAGCGTGTTGCCGCTCCCACCACATGATGAACCACCCGGATTGGAACCTAAGTGCAACGGGTGACACCTCAGCACCACAACGGAACATTGTGAGGTTTTTTCGCAGTGGCTGGAGTGCCAATCCTGTCACCAGTCCCAAGTTTTCCTTTCAAGATGAAGGGCCTACTTGCTGGGCTGGATGCAGGTTATCGTCATACCCAGGATGGAGCAATTGTAGGTTAAGGACTTTGTTCAAGGCTCCAATGGACATATATGATAGCTCTGAATTCCAACCGGCCTTCCTCAACCACATTTCTAAAACGAATTATAACATTGCACAGCAGGACTATTTAACATTAAATAAGTATTTTTTCACTAACTAAAAATCGTGTCACCAAACACAAAAATGACTCTGAAACTGCATTTGATCACAAAAGCTTGCATCTATAAACCACTGCAATTTACTCCAAAACCTGACCAATGAGAGTGCTACTGTTAGAAAGCTTCATCTAATAACTTACTTTTTTCCATTTCAACCCAAATCTGCTATAAATAAAGGGTGATAGAAACAAAGTCTTAATTAATGTCTATGTGTGGATGTCAACAACTAAGTTAAATAGCCCAGTTATTGTAGTATCTGTGTTTGTATCACTCCATTTCTTCCTGAACACAATTCACATAAAGAGTTATTGGGGAAATGTACCCATAATGAAAAATAACAGAATTGCACATTGGCTCAAATAGCTGGTGAACAAAAAGTTTCCTTTAAAATACCCTGCAGACATCATCCACCATCACTGAACCCATATCCTCAAGTTCAGGATTACAGGATAAGAACTTATCTCAGCAAGGCTGGCCAAGCAGGAACCAATTTTGAATGGGGCACCAGTTCAGGCAGACTTTGACAACTGAGTCAAACAGCGTAAACAGTGAGTCAAACCAATGTATAATGTATTGCAAACTATGGTTTTAAAAAGTCTTTAAATTATTTCTTAACAACCTTCCTTGTGTTATAGCCTACAAGACAGAAAGTAAATATTTAAACAATGGAACATGCTGGAAAGCCAGCAGTGGCCTTAAAATAACTGCTCCCCCATTTAAGCAGTTGTCCATAGATGTCTAATTTACGGTAGCCTTGAAGTGCAAAATAGCAGCAAAATGCTGTATTTAATTTGCGGGCATTTTGCACTTCAGAGCCGCTGTACTAATCAGGCGGTGGACATTCCAAGCGAACTCATTGTTATTATTAAAAACTTCAAAGCTCAGAAGAATGGTGAGACACTGCAGACTGCAATATCTGGAGCAATAAGTATAAAAACAGCAATGCATCATTGATAATGTGCTAGTATGCCATCAAAACTCACTAACATACTTAAATGAGTCGCTGTTAGTGCCAACAGATGACTTCTGAGCATCTCAATGCACTCTTAGAAACTGGGGGGAAATGCAAATTGTTATGATATAAATTCACAGTCCATGCACCGAGAGGCAGTAACACTGTCCATTATGCCACCATTTTGACTTAATATAAAGAAATGCTTCTAATAAATTAACTAATTTTGACATGATCACATCAAATAAAAAGGTGGCACCATGTGTTTAAAGGTTGAGTTTAAGAATTCACTTGAAACATCTGAGGAAAGAATGAGCTAAATTACCTTAGGTTCCTTTTTGCATTTGGAATAAAGGCAAAATCGACCATAACGTATCATCGACTTTTAATTGATTTATTTATTGTAAGTTTTGGCGAGCCTATCCAGCTAGCATTTAATGGAAAACAGGGTGTGCCAGTCCATTGTATGGCAGCCACAGGGATTCGTCAGTCCATTGTATGGCACAGTCACTGAAGTCATAAGCATTTGGTAAACATGCATAAGTATCCAGAAAAAAATAACAACACACAGTCACAGTGGAATATAACAAATCCTATTCAAAGTGTGAACTGGCCTTGAGATTTGAAGTCACGACTCTGTATCTGTGAGGCAGTCCCTGAAATACTGGGACGTAGTCTAGAATACTCAGTTCCACTTAATCCAGTCCCAGGTCACTGGGGGAGAGTGGTTTGGACTAGTGTGGCGGGTGGCAGAAGTTATCCCAGGAGCACTGGCCACAAAACGAAATCCATCACAGGGCCAACTTTTAAACATAACAACTATCCTGATATATACAGTCTTGAGGAAATGGGAGAAAAAGAGAGGTATGAGGAGGAAGAGAAACCTCCTTAGACATGGGAAGACCATGCACACTGCAGAAATCTCCTAGACACGGGGAGACCATGCACACTCCACACCAACAACAGCTGGGCATACGATTTGAACCCTGAACAATGGATCCATGAGGCTGCAGTAGTAACACATGTGCCACTATTCCCCTAGCAAATGTGTACCTTTCTCTAGTTTCAACATTTATCCCAAGTCAATAAACATTACTTAGGCTTACCAACGCTACAGATCTGTAGATAAAAGGACCATTTATCATTATCAGAACCGCTAAACAATCATCAAACTAAATGATGCCATAAGATGAATATAAAGTAGCACAACATATTGGTAAAAGCTAATATACAGCAAATCTTTGCACTTACTGCGATAACAAGTCAGATACATTATTCCCTTTCCAGTTTAACAGAATGTTTCCCATCATTGTGTTTACTCTAGGAAGGGATGTAATGGCTGCCCTTACTAATTAGGGCTCTTTGCACGCTTCTGCCCTTGGGCCACCACAAAAACACAAAGTAATAACACTACTAGCCAATAAAACAATAATTGCATAATGAGCTGTACATCTGCCTAAAGGCTTAAACAAATGGGTTGACAGCCTTCCTATAAAATAAATCCCAAAATGATATCTTTTCCCCTTACCCGCTGTCAGCGGGGGCATGGCTTGCCTTTAGAAAACAATGCAGACTTGCCTGGAGCCTCAGTGCTCTTTCTTTTTCTCTCTCATTCTTTTTCAATTTGATTTTGTTCCTATATTGTCATCCTCCCAGCCATATCCCCAGTGATGGGTAACTCTCCAAGATTATAAAGACACTACTTTACGCCATCTTTGTACATGTGCGCTAACCACTCATCTAACAGTATCAAACTGATGGCAGGATTACTGATTGTCCCCTTTTTAAAAAAAAAATTCTGAGCTGTGTTACATATTACTGAATGTTTTACCTTAAAATGTGAATTTTATGCACCTGAATAATTTGTAGTTCTCCTTTCCCACATCCTAAAGCTTTACATTAGCATCCTTACGTCATGTTGGTATACCTAGATGTTGCCTGTGATAGACTTCCACCTTGTCCAGATGGACCTCCTGCCTTGCACTTGATGCTAGTAAGATAGAATCTGACTCTATGGCCATGAGTTAGAATAATTGTATTTGGAAAATAAATGGATAGATGATGTTGGGGAATAATCACAAGCTGATCATCAGTTCTCAGAGTTTTATTTATTTATTTACGTCTAAGGAGGGCACAAGTCACCCTAACACATTTACGCCCAATTGACAGCATTTGTATGAGACATTTTATAAGAAAGAAGCAATACAAAAAAAATCAATCATAAGTGTTAACATTAATACATCAGTGTTAATACATGATGTACTTTATATATATGATGACATTCCTCACTTGGTAAATAAGTCTGGAGGACACGTAAAAAATGGAAACTATACCATAATCTATTGCTTCTATTGTTACTTTTCTTCTTGGCATAACTGCCAGGCCTTTCCATATGCACTTAGTTAGAAGCTTATATAATAACTAGCCATTCCCCGTAGCTTCGCCCGCATATTAGTAAAACAGGACAGTGAGGAGGGCCCCGCCCAGCTCTCCACTCCTGACGTCACTCTTCCCCTTCCCCTCGGCCCGCAGCCTCTGTCTCGGATTAGAGCGAATATATCGCTCCTGCAAGCAAACTATGATTCTTAGCGCAATGAGAGAAGACGCAAAATCAACCAGAATGTTCAAGTCCGTTAAGTAATTTTCTCGTTCACTAACTAAGCGGAGTTAAGGTTACGCCCCAAAGCAGACGCGTAAGTGAGGAGGGCCCCGGCCCCCTCCCCGCAGCCTGATGAGTCTCTCTCAGATTTGTGCTAATAAATCGGTACCGCAAGCGAACTATGATACTTAGCACGATGTGAAAGTCACAAAAAGTAGTTCTCTCGTGAAAAGCAGACAGACATACAAACGAGTCTAAAAAACTATAAGAAATTTTGCACTTGGACCACGAAATTTTTAAAACAATTTCTTAGCGAGCCAAGGGTGACCTACATTCCAAATTTCAAGTCCCAAGTTGTCATGGTTAGGGAGATTTCGTGGTGAGTGAGTCAGTGGTATTTGGCTTATATATATATATATATATATTACTTCACAGTGCATGCCAGCTCTGTAACTTAACTATCTTGTTGGTATTTTTTAGTTTACCAAGCTGTTTGGTACCATGTGACCTCAGCATTCACTTCAATGCTCTCCTTGCATCTGCAAAGTGTAACACAATGTGGTTTGATGGTTGGAACTGTTGAACATGTTAATAGTGTGTGAATCTATATCTCATAGGTATTAGGATAGTTAGAAGTTTATTTTATAATTTAAGTGTATTTTAAATTTTTAATTGATGGCCTGATTTCTTTCCAATACTTCCAGGATAGACCCTGGCATCCTGTTACTCTTAAGGGGAATAGGAGAATTAATTTATAGAAATTGATTTTTATGCAACACGGTTACTCACTGCCATGTGTCTTGAACTGCAGCTAACACTCAGTTAAAAGCTGGGGTCACTAGGCCTGCTTTACTCCATTCAGACAAAAATTAATTCATTCTAAATTAAACGCATTTCAATACAAAGAAATGGGTCGGCTGAGCCTATGCTGGCAGCTTCAGGCTCAAGGCAGGGACCAACCCTGAGAGAAATGCCAGGCATCACAGGACATGCTCATAATCTCTAATGCAGGGTCAATTTAGACATGTCAAATAACCTAACCTGTATGTCTTTGGGAAGTAATTGGGAGAAAATGTACCAGAGAAACCCACATGAGAATGGGGAGAACATGCTCTTGGTTCACTACGAACTTTACTTTCTAACCTTTGTATTCCTTAATGAAACCATCATTTTTTGCATTTTATACTGCTCATCCATCTGTTCTCAAAGAGTCACTGTGCGTTGTTTGACTTTAAAAATAAGAAATGAAAATCCTGGGGGTATTAGGAGCACATCTTGGGTGTATTAGGCTGGAAAAGACTACAGTATTGAAATACCAGAGGGGGTAAGTAAGCTGCAAAATGACCTCAACCCCCTAAGAGAAGTTGAACGTTTTCAAATGTCTGCTGTTCTTATAAAGTTACGGACTGGTGCAGAAGCTTTTATAAAATGTAATTACTCTAGTTTTCAACAGTTTTGGAAAGGAAGCTTTAAAAAAAGAAAAAGAAAACAAAAACAAAGACAAGAAAGAAAGCTTTTAACGGAGTGACAGTCATATTTGATTATCACTAAAAGAGCGCTGCTGAAATGCAATCTAATCACTGTAAAAGCACTTAATGTTGGCATTAATGGGGCGCTGCCAAAGCAATTAGGACTCCTCACATAGCTCCTAGCTTATATAAATTAGACCAGAAAAAGGATGACGGTAGTTACATTTAAAAGTGTTTATATAGCAGATTAAACCCACTCTCACACAGCGAGCATTACTTTAAATAGCTAAGGCTGCAGGTGCAAGAATTGGACGATAAAGTGGTAATAGGTGAATCATCACAATTGCACCAAATACAGAACCCTATTTTTGTGGATTAAAAGTAATTACATTACACATTAGGGAATTTAAAATTATTCTAAAGTCTTCATTTGTGGTCTTCATATACAGCACATAAGCTCACCCCTGGACTTCACCCAGTGTACTGGGCTGATTCCTAACAAAGGAGTAATGTCAAAGCTGACTTAAGAGAACAGTAAGTACAAATGTAGGAGCCATCTAATTGTAGTGAAGTTAAAATTAATATTCTGACATAAGAATAGAAATTATATTGGTAAAGGCCGGGTCATCTAAAGAACTTTTGGGGGCAGGTCCTAAAAATGTGATGGATTATTAGCTGTATATGTTCTATCACAGATCAATGGCATTTTTTGTCTTTTCAAAGTTAAATGTTGGGTAAACTGCATTTGGTATTTGTAGTGACCAATTCAGTCTTTCTTGGACTGACAAGTGCAATTCAAGAAGAGTACTTCAGATGGAGCACGGTCAATACACAAAATTCAACAAAACGACTAACTCAATGAATGTGTAAAGATGAGCTGAAAGTCAAAACCTAAGTGTAAAAAAAAATGTCAGGCTAAGTAAAAATTCTTCCCTTTAAAACAAAGTTAGGGCAACATTAGAGCTCTCCGCTCAGATGTAAATATGTTGGCAGTGACAATGACATTATCACACATGACACAAAAATACAACATCATTATAAGAATAATATAATTTAGGAGTTGTTTACAAAACATTTCTTCAGAGAGAATATAAAATGGTGGTGTTTCACTCAAATCCTACTGCTGACAAGGAGCTCGAAGTGTGAAAAGAAAAATAATCCTGCTTTATTATGCTACCACCGGCCTACTGGCATGATGGATCCAAGGTCTCATGGAGTTTAGTTATAAACTCTGGATTTCCCGTTCGTTTTTTTTATAGGAAGTCGGTTTCACCAACCCAGACAATGTTTTTTCTAATATCTCTTGTACAGTGGGGTTGCTCCTTAGCTCACCAAAACCACAAATTTGTGTTTTTAACTGACAGATGTGGAACTCATTTAAGATTTGGCAGGTGATAACTCAACTTTGACAATATACGACAATGTTTGCAATATATTATATTACTTCTGGCACCAAATAGTAATAGTAGTAGGAGAATTGTCACATGTACAGAGTGCAGTGAAATTCTTACTAATATGTTCAACTAACATACAACCACTCACTAGTGCAATAATGATAACAAGAAGGTTATAAAAACATAATTTTGTTCAGTGAGTAGAATATTAGATTCCCGGTGCCATTTTTACTCCATTCCCATTCTCTCATTTTGTGTAACTTTGAGAAAAACCCTGAAAACAACTCCAGCATATTCAATATATTTTTATAGTGCTGTTTATCAACTATAGCCTCTCACTTTCACTGCACAAGCCTTCACCCATCCATTAGGAGTCCATAACCACACAACCACTGATGGTTTAGCATTTCTTGGTTACTTACAAGTAGCTTTAAACAGAAGTGCCTGCACGTATGATGCTGTCAAATATTCAATATAGTTAGTTTCACAGTAAGCACAAATATATAATAAAGCAGACCCTTCCTTTAGATAAAGTAATAAGAAACTCGGCTTCAGAAAATCTGATAAGAATCCTGTGCTTCACAGGGCTTTGCCTGATTTTTTTTTCATGCCATACTGAAACACCACATCACTGGCTTAAATCCCCACAGCCATACTTCCTGAGAGTAACTGGTATTGTCTTATTAATAGCCTGTGGTGGAAAAAAAACAGTAGTAGGGATGGTAATGAGAAAGTAAATGTGATTAGAAAGAGCCTTCAGAGCAGTGCAGAACCTCAGATTAAATGATCAGACATTTCTCAGAACAAGCTCTTGTTTAGTTACCAAAGCTTTTCAGCCTTCTTTAATAATTGCAGGTGCCAGGGTTTCTTTCATTTGTAAGTCTAAACAAAGAAAGAGAGCAACCTCAAACCCCAAATCAAACTCAAAGAACCACCTAAGCCTCACTCCCTACTCCATAGCAGGAAAGCAATGGAAAGGCCAAAACAAATAGCAGGGCATCTGAGTATTGCTTTGTCTCTGCTGTTCTGGGAGGAGTAAGCTATGTGCTGTCTCGCTTGTTCAAGCACACTTTGAACTGATAAAAGAAACAAATTATGAAACTCCTTTACCAAATGATTCAATGTATCTACCACATTTTGCGGCCCGTTCCCATAGTTCTGTGTTCTTGAATTGAAGAACCACCACTCTATTTTTATTGGTCAAGAGTCCGGTTTTTCAATTCAGAAACACAGAAGTATGGAAACGCACCTTTCCTGTTTACATCCAACTCTGAATTTTCCAGATGTAAAAAAATGTATGCATTTTGCACATTGTGAACATTGCAAACACTAGGTGGCACTGTTGCCCCTTTAAACCCAACAGACAGACACTCAGGACACAGGGTAAAAACACTCAGAAGTATTTTAATTCTTTTTTCCTCGTTTTCAGTGCCTCCAAGCACCACAGCCACAATAAACACACGTAAATCAACAATAATAGATAGATAGATAGATAGATAGATAGATAGATAGATAGATAGATAGATAGATAGATAGATAGATAGATAGATAGATAGATAGATAGATAGATAGATAGATAGATAGATAGATATTTTATTAATCCCAAGGGGAAATTCACATACTCCATAATAATCACAATTCTCTCTGCTCCACACCTTCCAGCAAGTGTTGTCCACCTCCTCCCAGCTCTTGCTCACCTGATGGGTATTTCGAAGTCCTTTAAATAGTCCTTGACCCATAAGTGCTTCTGTTCTTCCGTACATGTGACCTGCCAGCACTTCCGGGTCAGACAGAGAACCAGAAGTACTTTGGGGCTTCAATCCACGTGATCTATAAGTACTTCCAGGCTAGGTGAGAATTAATTCTGCCACCATCTTCCCATTGCGTCCCCTGGTGGCACCCATGGTGCCCAGCTGGGCTGTGTTGCTGAACTCCATGTCCCATTGTGCCCTGCCGGAATCCGGGGCACCACTGCAGTCCAGGGGAGCTGCCATCTAGCGTCTTGGGGGAGGCAGTGCCTTTAAAAAGCTGCCTTCCCCCATCCTTTCATCTGAGGGGCGTCCCGGCCGGGTTGAGCTGCGGGCCATCCCTTACAATATTCAAGTGGATAACGGACATGCAACATGAGAACTATTTTTTTTTCTTTGCTAATGGACATTTTTCACATCATCTGCCATTAGAAAGAATGGTTTGCCATTATAATGGTTCCATTATATCAAACTATTTGCTCTTGTTTGCCATGAAAACATAACATTACATTTTTGGCCATTACTAAAAACTACATGGGATAAGTAACATATTAAAAAATAATTTTTGGGTGAAGTATGTCTTTAAGCCATCTGTATCTTTTACTAGCCAAACGACACTACAGTTATCACACACATGCGAGTAGGAGGCAGCTTAAGGTCTCAAGTAATTGTAATACCACATCAGACCAAGGGGTGTCGGGGTGCACTGACTGTCTTTCTCAGTTCCTTGCAGACCATTCCCGGGAAATCCTGCCAAGTTCCGGTGCCTTCAATGACATGACTTCTGGTTCTAGCACCTTTGATGACGGCACTTCCGGTGTTGGGGCCTATGACAATGTCTCTTCCTATATGAGCCTTTAAAGCTGCCATTTTGCCTTTGTTTAGCCAGTTCTGTTTTGGACTCGGTCTTGTAAACAAACTCTCTTTGAGAATTCAACCTTTTTGCAGCTGGGTCATATTATAAGGGTGGCTGCCCCAAACCTTTATTATGTCTGGTGTCATACAGTATAAATGTCAATCAATCAACAGTTATTTAATGTTATAAAGTCTGAAGATGTCCCATTGTGGTGATGTTCAGAGACAGTGTTAATCACAGGCCCAATTTTCAGTATTAGACCTTGACTGTATCAGTTTTTTTGATGCCATAAACTTTATGTTACCTACTATGTGATTCTTTTGCTGAGTATCATGCACAAGTGACATCAGCATAACAGCAGCAGTGTTTAAAGAGGCCCTCATTGTATTCATCTTGCCTCTTAATGTATGAAGTGCAATAAGTACTACACTTTTAATATAGAAAAAAGTCCTGCATTTTAATCTTTTGATTTAGTTGCAATATGATTAGATGAAAGGATGATGTTGGGATTGGAAGTATTTATCTATTCAGTCATTCAGTTTGTGCCAATTTCTGAAGTACAAACCTGTTGTATTTATCCAAACCTTTAGTCAGGCCATTGTTTACATTGCACAATAAGTTTCATCCAAATCATCCATGCCCAACAAACATTCTTTAATATAAATGCTAGTTTCCAGTTCAGGGCTGTATTTACCAGTGTAGCATTTCTTTCTGCTAGGACTGTCTCTCCTTCACTTGGCTCCACATAGCCCATTTCCTCATACTGCTCTTTGAGTCAAGCGGGAGTCGTGCTGTGGGATTGCTGATATACTACACATATTTCTCTAGCTAAGACTTAATTATGTACGAAAGGCTACTGACTTGGAGGGAGACAGGGACAAACTGGAGAGCAGACTTCACTGAACTAGAAAAACAATGACTCTAAGCCTAGGGCTTGCTTGAAAGTGAACCTTATTATTGAAGTTTCCTTAATTTTAGACTGTAGTCTCTTTCAGACAATACACACATCCATCCATTTTCTAAAATTGCTTTTTCCAACAGAGAGTCGCACATCTTAAAAAAAAAAAAATCAATAAAAAAAATCCAGCCTTCTATAAAGTCAGTTACCATTTTACACTAAACAGCGGCTGCCCTCATGCTAAGAAATGAGCTTAATCGATGAAAGACCACAAGGTACTTAAAAGGCCAATAGGTTTGCATATTTGTTGCCAAGAGCAGTTCAGCAAGAATGAACAGCAAACATCAGAAATGCAAGTACATGTCTTAATCAGCATGGCTTCTGTTAGGGGCTACCACCTGGCTTTTTGGAGCTTCAAAAAAAAATCATTTTTTATACAGTATGTGTGTGTCCACTTTTTGAAAGGGTCTTTTGTATCCAACATTGAAATCACCATTCTGGTACATTAAGATATACTTGTGAGAATGGCAGGTATACTGAAAGAGTTAGTTCATTCAATATTTAAGTTCTAAAGCAGTGAATTATATTGTGGCCCAGTTGGTGTAATTGGGGTTTGGAGCTAGGGAGGTGAGCATAGTATAGACGAGGGATAACAAAAAGAAAACTGAAAGTATAACGGAGAAGAAAACACTGTATTTTGGATTGTGTTTGGGCACTAAAAGACAGAGGCCAAGGGATGGTGCTGTCAGAATGACTTAATTTGCATCTGTCTCCATGTGTTAATATTTGTTTAAAACAATTAAGTCAGTTATTAGCAAGAATGCAGCACTACTACCTTAGAACGTTTCAATTATTCAATAAATAAGAATGACAAAACTGTGTTGACCCAACTACTGATCAAAGCACTGAAAGTCCACATCTACCACTACTGCATATCCAAAGCTTAAGAATCTAACCTGAGAAACAAAATTATTTCCATAAACAAAATTCAAAGAAAAGATTTACAAGTGAATGCTGCCATTATATGCAGCATTTTTACAAACTGTAATAACAACAAATCTTCTTTGCTTTTTCTTTATATTACAAGGCACACTTTGAAATGTTAATACATTGCTTCTCTATAGTTACTAAGGAAATAGAAAGTGCAAGAAATCAGATAATTATGGAAATCTGCAGCTGCATCACCTCGCTCACTTCATTACAGCAAATATGTACAGGAATATCTGTTCTTATTGTGAATTGACATGACAAATTATGAGTGCACCTTGTACTTCTTAAGCAGCTTTTTTAAAAAAGAAATTGTAGAAAAATTATCACTGCAGTGCAGAAGCAATTCTCATCTTTACATCATTATCCTGCAGAAGAGCATACCTGAAATGGCTAAAAATTACCAGCAGGTAACAAAATCAAGAGCTTCCTATTAATGACTGACTTAAATAAAACTGAAAATGTGTCCAAATGTTCTCCTATATGCAGGGTTTTGTGCATTTTATGATAAGCGAATATGGATTATTGCCACTAAATATTTTGTAAAATACTGTACAGCCTAGCCATTTTCTTATATTTAAAGACAGGTCACAAGGCAATTGAGAAAGAATTTACATCTATCTGCGCTTTTCCTTAGGAATCAATTCTTTTAAAGAAGTTCTGAAAGAAGAAATTTACAAATTTAAAGCAAACAGAAAATTTAAAAATGTGTATTTAGTCATATTAAACATTTCTACTTATGCGTATAAAACAAGAATATAAAAAGATGAAGAATATATTAAGCTCAGCAAAGGAGAGAGTTAAAAGAAAACTGAGTGCCATTATGAACAATGCTTCACATCCTCTCTCTGAAATACTAGCATTGAGTACTTTTACCCAACAAATAAGTAAGAAGTGTGACAGGAAACACTACTGGGGCTTCTTTATACCAACAGCAATACGTCTGTATAATGAGTCACTGTGACTGGGACAGCCAAGTCAGAGGTTTTCATTCTCTTTAACTTTCATCCTTTTAAGGCATTCTGGTGTGCGTTCAGACCATATCATGTGTTTATATATCTTTATGTATCTATCTATGTATGTATATTTTAAAAAAGCTTCCGCAAAAAGCATAATTTCCCACTGGGGACAAGTAAGGTTCTTTCTATCAATCTATCTATCAAAATATATGATGTTTGGAAATGTTCTTTTTAAACTGCGAATTTTAAGTTAATGCAACATATTTGAACAGCAATAGTTAAAATCAATGTTCAGCAAAATTTAATTGGAAAAAATGTAGTGTGTTTCACAATTGTTAAAATTTGTCTACAGCTGGAACAATGGAACAAAATGTGTCAGTCCTGTGGTTTACAGTTTAGTATCGAGGCCAAAAGGGCACATTGCCCTAAACTGATTTGAGATCTATAATGTACAAAGGTTATTGTCAGGAAGGTTGAAAAGAATAAGAAGTGTGAAATGGTCTTGTTTTGTTTTCATTCCTGTATTTGAAGGACTTGTAAATTATTAAGAGAGATAAATAAAACTATTTTTCTTTTTCTTCTATTTCTTCTGAGCAAATACAGAAAAACTGACAGAAAAGTGTTTAAATGAGGATATTTTTTTAATACACAACAGCATTTCTATGGCTTTGGGGTTCAAAGTCTTTAGAATCTGATAGGATTCTTATATTCACGGCGTGCACAGAAACTGTCAGTCTATTATGAGATAAATGATGGATTCACATACTCGAAGGTTACTGTTTTATTATAAATAAGACTTCATCATACTAAAAATGACAAAGAATATCATATATCACAAAACATATGAAAACTCATTTTATCTGTCACTTATATTGTGGAGAAAAAAATGTAGTGTGCAATAATAAAAACTGGCATTAGGTGTACCGTTTTGTTGATATATGAAACCAAAAGACAGTTCTAGATTTCCTTCTTAATCTGAATCTGAATCAATAGGCTACTGAGTAACTGCCATTTCATATTATAAAATGACCAGAAATGTGTGCTTTGTAATATTTAGCAGAATCATACAGTCCATTGCAGAAGAAATTTTGAAACGAAAGAGCGCTGTGGAAATAAGCACCATGGACAGCACCCAAGAATTTCAACTTTACAAAGTAAAAAGATGAATTGTGCATAATGGCTTGAATTTTTAACTTATCCAAACAGGTATACTCACAAAAATTATATGACGATACCTTGTATGGTATATTACCATCAGAAAGGTATACATCACAAAGAATTAGATAGATAGATAGACAGACAGACAGACAGACAGACAGACAGACAGACAGACAGACAGACAGACAGACAGACATTAATTTGTATATATTAACTATATTGTATTAACATATAGATACACATATGTATACATCATTTTCATTTATCTTCTGTAATGGATAACACAGTTAGCATGATGGCACATGTAGTAACAAAGAATACTATACTATATATACTATACTATACTATAATACTACTGACGTCAATTGGACAAATAGCTTTAAACATCCAACCAAATAAGTCAGAAGTGTAAACTAATAAAGATGAGTGCAGGAGACAAGATAAAGGATACAGGAGTGACTTGAACCACAATGCCACTGAGTGTCAGTTGGACGTGCTACCAGCTGCACAATTCTGCAGCTGCCAGAGACTGACAGTAAGATTCTCCTCTCCGACTATTAAGTCATAATTAGTACATTGGGAGTTAAGTTGCAAATATTGGCTTCATAACACACCTTTTATTATTTGCACATAAAAAACAACATAGCTCGAAAATACCCACAATTCAAAGAGATGATACACAAGCAGAAAACATGGCACACAAACCAGCAAAAAATATTTTTGCCAAAGATAGTGAATGTGACACACTAAACATTAACATAAAATACCCCATTCTATTATTAAACAAAAACCTATTACACTAAACTGAACAAATACTGTACTGTGAATTTTCTTCTTTATCAATTTTAGTGATGTTATACACAAAAGCATATTTTATTTTAGACACTTGACAGAATGGAATAAAATGTTTACCTCGCTAAGCCAGGCCAGAGTTGGCATTTTGTCTAATCTTTACCAAAGTGTGGTAAGTTGATAACCTGTCTTCCTACATGTATTGGCAACAGACTGTTACATATAAAAAAAATATGAGCATGCACCTATTTCATGCAGTATACAGAGAATAACTAGGGATTCAAACACAAAAGCAGGAGAACTGATGAGAGCCCAATTAATCCTGTCTGTTACTTCTAGATTCACTCTTTACCTCTGCAAAGGCCAACTCTTACTCCATCTCACATATAACTCCTCACTTAAATCTTTCTAAACACTGACAACTACTGTCACAGCTGTTCTTGCATTTTGCCTGTGAACTTGTTACCGTGCTCTGAGGCTGCACTCTGTTATGTGTACTATCCAAAAAAACAAAACCACTGGATTATTGTACTAACAGACAGCCACATTGAAGCACAGAGTTTGGGCTTTTTAAAACAACATTTTAAGCTATAAGAAACAAATTAGCCTGGACGTCTCCAATAAAATATACATTTAATTCTGAAAAAAAAAAAAAGTTATTTCTTTACTGTTGAATGAATATTCAACCTCCATCCAATTTTTGATATCATCTTCTACCTTAGAAAGTCATGGAAAGCCAACACGTATCATTTGCAGGTTAGAAAGCAACCATTAGTGCAACGGCAGGCCATCTCAGAGCACACTTATACCCTTCAGTATTGGACCAAATTAGACTTGTGAGTATCTCTGCAAAGTGCTATAAACTGAGGGGTGTAGTTGGAGAAAGCCTATGTGGATACAGGACAATACAGAAGATAATATTTCTTGAATTTAAATGCACTTTTTTTAAGGTGCATTAAGTTAAATGTGAAGTTCCTCACAGGTGGCGCGGTGGTAGTGCTGCTGCTTTGCAGTAAGGAGACTGTGGAAGATTGTGGGTTCGCTTCCCGGTTCCTCACTTTGAGTACTGAGAAAAGCGCTATATAAATGTAATGAATTATTATTATTATTACATGGGAGCGACTATTTCCTATTGAAAGATAAGGGCTCAAAAACATTTTATGCTAGTAATCTTTACCATTAAAGTAATGGCGAAATGTACCAAAGAGCAGCTCACTCAGGGGGACACCATTACTTCACAGAATTCTGTGACTGTACTTACTAGATACTTCCAGTACATAGGCTATGCTATGCTTTACAGTACCTTTTATGGTTTATTTTCACATAACAAAGCAATTGTATTCTCTAACATATTGAACCTGTTGTTTCACTTCTTGGGTAGTGAATGCTCCCACAAATTTTGCACAACCTCATACTGAACATTGGTTAACAAATTCCCTCACTGACCTGCTTATATAAATTTACTTATGCAGTATCTATATTCTTAGTAACAACTGTGAATTTAGTTATTTTGACACCTCATTCTCAAACCAAGAAATATAACAAAAATGTTTTAACTTAAGGTACGTTACTAGAATAATTCAGTGCCTTTCATCAGGGAAAAATAAAGGCCACCCAGCGACAAATGACTTCAGACTTGAGTGACTTTCTGCATTAACATGAAATGAACAGCAAGGAAAGCAGAACATTTTCATCTGATACAAAATTTGGTAATGGAAAAGAAATATGCTCAGAATGAAGAAATAGATACAGGCTAATTCTGCATTGATAAAATAAAAAATAAGGGGAGAAGCACAGTGTTAAGCTGTCACCTGAGGATGATGTTCTGTTTTCTTTGTATCTATTCAGCACAGAATTAACCTTTACCTAAATCTTCTTTTAAAAACTCCACTTCCTAACTTTATACATTAAGTAATTCAACTTTCTGTGGTTATCATTGCTCATTCATTTTCATCAGTTAAGTCTGGCCTAAATGCTAGTCTATAATTGTATTTCCTTAAATGCTATCATTTTATTCATTTGGTTTTAATGGATTTAATGACAAATATCATACTTATCACTTTAAGTTATACATACTGTGATTTAGATTAAATGGCTCAAATAAAATGACTAAAATGAATTTTAGATTGCGGCACAAAGGAATCCACGCTACAGCATAAAAAATCTTTTTCCATTTAAGATGACAATGAAAAAGGCAATAAAGTATTGTTGGTAAAAAATCTAAGCTGTTTTGTAGAGTACACACAATAGGATGCATGCTTCCTTTGTGGCAGAATACTGAGTTTATTATTTAAAATGAAATCACTTGATTATTCAACTAATGTTCTGGTCATCCTTGACAATCCTGTCACCTTTATATTCTTTAGTAATAATTGATTGACTGACTCATAAATTATCAACAAACTGGAGAAGAGCACAATCAATAAGGTTACTTTTGCCTTCCATTCTGTGAAACTAAGCCACCTGTCCTTTCAAAATGCCCTTTGGGAAAATAGAAACTCCATGCTTTTGGTGCTCAGGCTTTAAGGCATTTGCTCAGCTGAAGGCCCTTGTATTCTGGAGAGCTGCCAACCCAAATTGGAAACAGCTGCTGGTGGCTGGTAGCTGACACTTTCATCTTGGGTTGACAAACCAAGCCATTCCAGAGGTGCCACTGGTACCTAAAGAGATGGCTGTACGTAGCTTGCAGCTTCAAACTTCCTACCTGAAAAGCTCTGCTGAGCTGCACTGCGGCGGCTTATTTAGAAGGTCTTGCGGAGTCAGAAGGTGAACAGTTTAAGTAATTGCTGTCAGAGCTGCGACTCTAATCTCATTTCATACCTAATTGTGCAGCCTGCCGGCCTGATTGATGCAAGTACCTGGGATCTTAATGCTGTCAATGCAGAAGGCTTCCTGTGATGCCCAAATCATATTCTGCAATTTGTATGACAGTAGGATGCTTAAATTGGCTGCTGCAGGACTCTGAATTGCCCTACTTATTTTATAATCATCCCAAACAGAAACCTCTGCACAAGCCACTTTCCTTGTACTGTGTGTGCTGACATAGGACAAAAATAGCTTTAGTGGTACATGGGTGCATAAGCTGGAAGAAAAATGTGGGTACAGATGCAAGAGAGATGCCTACTAACAGTCTATCTTAAGTTATTTAGTTTAAAAAAGCAGGTTAATTGAATAAATGCAGTGAATTGCCGCTACTACCTTTACCACACAGCAAGAGGGGACAAGCACTCAATGACGACAACAACAATTATTTATATTGCACTTTTTCATACAAAGAATGTAGCTCAAATTGCTTTGCAAGATGACAAAATAGCTCACTTTAAAAATCCGGTGGCTGCAGAGCTATATGCAGGAGGTGGTTGATAACAGCTACCTTCTTAACATGGTTTACCCATCACCAAATAAAATGAATAACTGATTTGATATTATCCTTAGTACAGGTACGTGAATTTTAGATTTTATTCATGTCAGTTAAAAAGGAATGATATCACCTTTATAATTTCTTCTAATAAATGAAACATTTTCAGTTCTTCTGAAACTATGCTTGTGGCTGAAACAATCCAATAATGAGCAGTGATCTTTTTCATTTAAATCCTGTAGCTTAAGGTCAATCTTGGGGACCCCTGTGGCTGTAGATGAATGTCTTTCATGAACTTCCCAGAAGAAAGGAGAGAAATTTCCACTTGGTCAACCAACATTAATGATCTTGAAAATGGAAAAAATATTGATTTTATCTTTATTGAATTCAATGGTACTTTACTCCAGGTTGGAAGAACCAAATGAAGTGTTCTGATACCTAAACAGAATTAAAGTTTTGGCCTTCTTTACTCTTCTGGGCACCGTACAAGCAGCAGCCTTTTCACAGGAGCGCTCTCGCTCTCTCTCTCTCTCTCTCTCTCATCTTTTTTTTGGAAAATCTTTCCTTTTTTAAGCTTACTAACAAATTTGTTTAAATATTATTAATGATAATGTTAAGATGTGGCTTGCGGCTTGTTACTGTTAATCTTAAATGAATTTTTAAATTGAATATATGCTGTTGTCATTGCAGATGCAGACCCAAGTGGTCAGACCATACCAACTGCTTTTTGGATGAGGTGGGAACTTGAATATTATCACAGTGTGAATGAAGAGGCTCGGAAGAATTTGATGGCCACCTATGTCTATTACATCGGACAATATAGGAGACTCTGTGCACGTAAAGAGGAAAATGTTAAATGTTCTCCTACTCAGCCTGGTAGCTCTGTGATCGCAGAAGCAGCTCATCCAAAGATGGAAAGAATATGGAACAAGGATAAAAGTTGGAAAGGACTCATAACTGGCCTGCCTTCATATATTTGGAATGTTCCATCGCTTTTAAATAATTTGGTTGAATATTTACATATTATGATGAGTCACAGATTGTTCCTTGTACTGTAGCATTTGTTTATTGTGGAGAACCAGCTGGAATGTATTTCGGATGCTATTTAACACGGAACAGTTTTCATCTGATATGATCAGACAAAGTGGAGAAGGTCTGGAGACTTATGAAGGAGATGCAAGCACATTATAATTAAAGCCACTAAGTGTGATCCAGACTTTGTAAAACTGAATGAATTTGTCTACATTACCACCCAGGAGTGGTTGCATCAACCTATTAATGTTTATTTTTAAACTCGGCAACAAAGCGGTGAGTAATTCTGAACTAATGTCTAACAGAATGCTGGACCTGCTTTATTCAAATGTTAATACCTTCAAATGAACATCTGGACAGGTCTGACCATCTTACTGCCACATATAGCCCTGTTATTGATTACAGCAATTCTTATGTGTGTTTGGGGGTTTGTTGTTTGTTTAATTAATTATACGTTATTTATATATTTCTCGTTCTCTCTCTCGAGCTTCAGTAAAGTTCTAATTTCCCCATGGGGACAAATAAAGTACGTCTATCTATCTCTCTATCTATCTGTACACACAAAGACATAATACTACACTTTATTGACATCTGTTTTATATGTAGCCTCTTAATGATATCAGTGTGTTTTGCCTAAGATGAATGAAGATGAGGAAACAATTTAAAAACTGACCACTTCCTTTCTCCTCAGTCAACTTCTGTTTCGGACTCCTACCTTCATTAAGCAAGCTGTTATTTCTGAGTTTCTATGTTCTAATAATAAATAATAATAATTCATTACATTTATATAGCGCTTTTCTCAGTACTCAAAGCGCTAAGCGTTCTGTTATCAGTCTAGAAACTACAAAACTGGTTTTGTTAAGTTTTAATTGGAATGTAGAAAGTATTTATGTATGTAACAAGGAGATAATTTAGGTTTTTACGTTTGTCTTCATTTTTAAGATCATCAACATCATCATGATTTATTGTATACTGCTCAGTCCAATGTGTTATGTTTATTTAAGACATTATTTACTCATGAACATGCTAGTGGGTCTGACAATGAAATAGCTGCCGTTTTTCTGCATCCAGTATCGTCTGCCACCATTCCTGCTCCATTTGTTGTGAATTTGTACTATCAGGATACATTTAAGAGAGCAAACTCCACAGAGAAAAGCTGAAATAACAGCAAAGTTCCAAGTGAGAGGATAAAAAAATCTAAAATTCTAATTAATATAAAACTCACATCACTGTGCTTTTTTTCTGGATGCATAATAATAATAATAATGCATTTTATTTATAGGGGCACTTTACATTAGCAGTAAATCTCAAAGTGCAACATAAAAAGTTTAAACACAAGCAAAGCAAAATAAAAACAGAGATAAAACAACAATAATTATAGCATTCTTGTTAATAAGCTTTCCTAAATAGAAAAGTCTTTAGCTGTTTTTTAAAACAGCCCACAATCTGCGGTGTTCTCAGGCTCTCTGGTAAGGCATTCCAGAGCCGTGGAGCAGCGGCTGCAAAGGCTCGGTCACCCATTGTAAGAAGTTTGGTCACAGGGGGGCAAAGGCCACAACTTAGCTGGTCATCTGTTGGCTCACTTCATCCCTCATTTTTGTTTGGCTGCCACTTAAGGAAAAACAGAAGCAATTCAGAGGACTGAGTCTTAAACAATGAGTCTATTATGAAGGGATATGAAGTCAATTAAGAGAAGAAATTGGTCACTGATGGAGAATGTGGTAGGGAAGAAAACATGCAGGATCAGTGTTAGCCAACCCTTCAATGTAACATTTCAGAGGCTTTGTCTATCCTCAAAGCCCTGGATACAATTTAGAAAATAACCCTGGTTAAGGTACCAGTTATTCCACAAATGGCTACTTGCCTAACAGCTCCATAAACTTGTACATTTCCTTCATGACTGGGTGGTTATTCCATTCCCACTTCAAAAATGTGCATGCTATGGTTAATTGTTGACTAAACTGGCCATGTGAGAGTGTGTTAATGATTAACACTTGTGATGGACTCGTGTTCAGTTGAGAATTTGTCCTCACCTTGTGCCCAGTGCTCAGCCTCCTGTACCCATGAACATGGCCTGGATACAGTAAGCGGCATTGAAATTTATAGGTAGATTTAAAAATATACTTATATATATATGAAATCTGAGTAACTATTCCTAAGAGAATGACAATTAATTTATTCAAGGCAATATGCTCACAGTGCCATACATCTTGCAAAGAATTGGATTATTGTTAACATTCTTAACGTATTAATTTTGATTAACACACAATTTTGGATTTGGGAACAAACTGAATTGTGTATGCAGTTCTTGAAAACTTTGTCAAATAATATGAAACAGAACTAACAACTTCAGCATTTGGTGAAACTCAGAACCAATTTAATTTGATCACCCTCATTGCTTGAAGTGGAACAAAGTTAACGGAAGCATTTTGTTTATGGCAAAATACTAGCATCTGATTGAAGAGTAGTGGAAGACAACTTGGGCGTCCCACGTGAAACCTCAAACACTGCAATGCATTGGTTTGCTGCCAATACTCAGTAGGAACCCCATGTAAGTTTGAGCTACAATAAGTTGATATACTTAGAGTATGTACATATATTTTTAATACTAAACAGATTTAACAAGAATGAGATGTATCAAGTTCTGTAAAAGAAGAGGCTGCAACCAGTGACTGTTAAATTGACAAAAAAAACTGTCATAGTTTCTTTGTAGAATGTATTAGAAAAGTAACACTTATAGAGATTTCTTTGACTGACATATTAAATTTATAAATTAACAACATACTTAACTTAATAGCCCCCAGTTATCAATTTGCTTAAAAGAAATGCTATCAGTCATAGTTTAACTTCAGGGACAGCTTTGTGAAATATTACTGTAAAGCAAATAATGTTCTTTAATTGCAAATTTACGTAACCTTTTGCATATAATAATTGTATGTTGCCTTATGAATGCAACAGTGCACTCATTTGTTTTCCTTTCTCTTCTTTTTATTGCATGAAATAGTAGGCCACTGTCTTCTAAGCTGCTATAGTGAACCTTAACCTTAAAAAATGTCAAGGCTCACAGCACATAAACCACAATAAAATGCTTCTGTTCTCTTTTTCAATTAACTGAAAATAAACAAATCGTGTGAAAACTAAAACTGGAAAAGCACCTTCTTCTTTTTAAATTTAAGCATGTTTTCTTCAAAGATGCGACTATTGTACCTGGTTGCTGTCTGTGTGGAGATCATTCGATCTTTTTGTGCTGGCTTTTTTCATCCACATTCCCAAAGACTGCAATTTAGGTTACTCACTGAATCTAAATTGGCCCTGTGTGAGCGAGTGTGAGTACAGTGTCTGTAAAAGTATTCATTCTCCTTAGAAGGTTCACATTCTATTATACAACATTGAATTACAGTGGATTTAATTTGGCTTTTTGGCACTGATAAACTGAAAAAAACTATTTTAATGTCAAAGAGAAAACAGATCTCTGCACAGTGGTCCAAATTAATTACAAACTGTAAAACACAAAATAACTGATCACATACGTCAGCATTTAGTATATCCAACCATGTATCTTTGTGGACAGGTATCTTTCTATCAGCTTTGTACATCTGGACATTGCACTTGTGATGAGTGGCCTCGGCCATTACCCGGTTGGGATGTCAATGGAATGGAAGAATTGGGGGAGAGAGCATTGCTGAGGCAATACCTCCCCTGGGACGATAGAGGGCAGCCCTCCTGGGTGGCTGTGGCACCATGGATTCCCTCAGGGCACACTGGGAGTTGAAGGTTGGTGCGGCCCTGTTGGGCTCCGTGGGGGCCACCAGGGGGAGCGGCAAAGCCATTCAGTGGATTTCCTCCACATCTGGAGCACTCCCAAGAGGTGAATAAAAGGAGCCACATCACTCTACAGAGTCGGGAGAAGGTGGACGAAGCTTGCCGGGAGTGGGAGTGGGAATTTGAATGGGAATGGGAGTGGGAGTGGTGGGAGTGGAAGTAGAAGGAAAGGAAAAGGACTGTGTCTTTTGGCATTGGCGCTTTGGACTGTATTCTTCTGTAGGGAGTGAGGGAGAACACTTCCCAGCTGTGAATAAAACATGTGTTGTGTGGCAAACTCGTGTCTCTGCCTGTCTGTGTCAGGGTCCACACACTATTTCCCCATTTGTCTTTGCCAAACTGCTCAAGTGTTGCCAAGTTTCATGTGGATTGTTAGTGAACAGCTTTCTCCAAATCCAACCACAAATTCTCAATTAAATTGAAACTGGACTGTGACATGGCCTGTATAGAACAATAACATTTTTGTTTTAAGCCATTCCTTAGTAGCCTTGACTTTATACCAGGGATCAATGTGTAGCCAAAAATCATATTGTTTTCTAATTTGACAGATTAGATTTCTGTATCTGGTTTTCTTCCAAGATTTCCCTGTATTTCACTGCATTCACTTTACCCTCTACACTCACAATCCTTCCACAATCTGCTATAGGGGAGCATCTCAACAGCATGATGGGGCAAGCACCAAGGTTTTAAGGTGGGAATATTGTGTTTTTGATAAGGTGCAATGTTGAAACATGGTGTTCAGTATCAGGATCAAAAAGGTCCATGTTTGCCTCATCTGACCATGCAACCTTTTTCCAGATGACTTCAGAGTTTCTCATTTGCATTTGCCTTCTGGAAAACTAAGCAAAAAATACAGTTTTTTTTTTTTTTTTTGTTTTTTTACAGTTGCTTTCTCTTTGCCACTCTCCCATAAACCTGCAATTGGTGAAGCACCCGGGCAATAGTTGTTGTATGTGCCATCTCTCCAGTTTCAACCACTGTATGTCCTTCTGAGGTATCAGACGGCCTACTCTAGGCAGTTACAGCTGTGCCATGTTATTTCTATTTCTTAATGGCTGATTTAACTGGACTCCAGAAGATACTGAGCGCCTTGATCACTTCTTATCTCTATCACCTAACTTTTTTCTATAATTAAACATTTTTTTTTTCATAAGTTGCTTAGAGTGTTCTTCTTGTCTCCATTGTGCAGATTAGACAACAATACTAACTTGCCACAAGTTGGGCCTTTCAGATAAGGAGCATTTATACTATGATCAACTGAAACCCCTTAATTACAGATAGACACTCTCCATTGAACTAATTGCTTTTTGCTTTTAAGATCTTCAATTAATTTAGACCACTTTGCAGAGATCTGTTTCATTTTATAATTTAAGGAGTCTTTTTCTGTTTATCAGTATCAGACACACCAAATTAGATCTTCTGTGATCCGATGCTGTATAGCAATAAAATGTGAAAAATTCCAAGGTGGTGAATACTTGTGTGAGTGGGCCCTGTGATGAACCAGTGCCTTGCATGTAAAACTGTTGACACAGTCTCCAGCCCAGTATGATCCAGAATTAGATCAATCAGGTTTGGAAATATACTTTTGTGTTGTTTATAATGTTACTGTATATGCTTATCAGGTTGCATTATGTGCTCATTGTAAATACTATGTAAATAAAGCTAAATTTACTTAGTATGCCTAAATTCTTTTCTGTAATTACTTAAGAAAAAGGCCAGTCTTGACCACTACAAGACATTTGTCCTCAGAGACCTTGTTATAATTTGCATGGTGACAAATGTTTAAAATCCAATATTATAGGTTGAAAATTATGCCCTATAATTGTGATTAAACATGCTGCTTAATCGATCCAACTGGGCCAAGAAGTAGAAATGCTTCAGGCACCATGCAAATCAATAAGAACAAATTTATTGCCCTCATTTTTAATAACTAAAATACCTACAGACAGCAAAGTAAAACTGAGGAGCTTATAAAATTGAACTATAGATTGTGGAGGCTTGCTGGGCCATTAAGAGGTTAGCTGTACAGATGTCACCAGGGTGGCACAAGGTAGATTAAATTCTCTTAGAAATCTAAGGACAAAGTGAGAGAAAGAGAAACCTAACTGGCAATGAGAGAGAGAACAGCTACATTCCACTGGGTGGGAGAGACAGTAGACTATAGGGGGAGAGAGAGAGAGAGAGAAGAGAAGCCATTGAGGAACATGGAACCCCAAGCCTCTAAGTGGCAGCATGGTGCTCCTGTCCACAAACTGAGAGAACAAGTTCCTCCTGAGAGAGGAGTAGTCATGGAAGATTGACAATTGGACCAGAGACCTCCAGCTAATAAGTGGTCCTACACAGTTCCCCTAAGCAAGAAAGCTTGAACCTTGTTGCCCACTCAGTGGTGACTCCAGAGATGACTAGCAAGAGGCTTGAATCTTTTCACCTGAATATCATCAACCTTGACTTAAAGGAATGGAACTGTTTTCACTCACTGTACTAGACCTTTACTACAACAACCTTGGTTTATCTCTTGGCTTTTAGGATTCTTTTTGTGCTTCAGTACAACTCAACTAAACATAACCTTTAAGTCATAGCATCGCTCTTGACAAACATCCTGGACACCTTCAGGTGTGAAAGCTTTAACTGTACATTTAATTTGGATTTGTTACATCAGTGCATCTATTGTCCATTATCCCACACTAAAAGTCATCCCAGTCTGATTATCGTTTGCTTTCCAGTGGCCATACACAAAAACAGCAGATTTTTATAAAGTACAGATAGTTATTATGCACAATTTGCAAATCATTACCTATTGGATGGACTATAGATAAGGGCATAGCATAATAAACTCATTCACTGTAGATACGCATCTTTTTATTTAACTCTTCTGATTAAATAATTACTCAGTAATAGCTATTGATTAATTTTAATTGTTTAATTTGAATCAAAACATACACAGGAATCTTTATAATAAAAAACATGGAAATCAACTTTCAAACAACAAAGAGCAACAAAGGTTCACTAGGATAAATATTATTGGGTCAGTTATGTCTATTTCAATGCAATTTCATTTATAAATAATTAATGTTTCTCACAATAATAGCTTCATTAGAAAATGACCCTCTGATGAACACTATATATCGCACATGTTGTATTTCGCCTAGTGTTCCCTAGCTGGAGTTAAAAATCCTAGTTTCATGTTGTTTTTGTTCACTTTTGAGATTATTTATTTATGTTAATTATTTGCATTATTCCTTGTTTTTCATTTTGTCTCCAAGCCTTGTATTTTTTGGGTGGTTAACCAAGAGGAGGGACCACCTGCCCAATACCACCAGAGTCTGCCCTCAGCCCTGTAAAGGAGTGGGTTTCTCACCATTCCTGATGGTTCATTTGAATACACTTGGGGGTCTGTGTTTACTTGTGCTGTTTGCTGTGCTTGTGCTTTTGGGATTTCACTGGATTTTTTTGACCTCCTGCTCTGTTTTTTGACCATTCTCTGGAGTACTGTATTGGGACTTTGTTTGCATTGGATTGCCTTGTGGTTTTGGGCAACTCCTATGGCATTTTTTTGTACTCCATGGAGCTTCATTGTTGTTGAAGAACATTTTTAGAATGAATAAATCTTTTTATTTTATAAAATCTTGTGTTTGCCCTTATAGCTAGCCTGGGTTTGATGGTATATTCCCTTCTGGTGGACATTTTTGAGCATTTCTGGGACTCTCTTGTGTTTTGGAATTCTTAGTTCATAACATTTGTATTTCTTGCATAGTGTTGTTTTCTTTTTAGTGTAGGAATAAACTTTACCTGTGCTCCTAGCACAAACAGCAAGCATATTGTGTACTGTAATTACAATTTAGGGTATTTTGGAAGTTCACGTATGGCAACAGTGTGCATTTTAGGTTAGTCTTGAAGAGAAGAGACTACCTGTAGTTTTATTTGAATAGTGATTGACACACATTACAATTAAGGTTGAAATCAAGAAGCAATTCTTCTCACTGTTAAGAATTTGCTAAGGTTATTATGGTTTTCATTTTGTTTAATATTCATGCAGAACTATTTGCTATTTTTGTATGAAATTTATTTTAATGTTATTTTGGTGATGCATTTGTGTTCCCATTTTGGGGCTCTCTTTTTCAATGTATGCCATTATTTTGTATGGTTGTTTCCATAGGTACCGCCTGTTTACGTGGCCAGTTGCTATGATGCTACATGGTTGTTAGACCATACCATGTGATCAGAGACACCATGGTGGTCATGATATAAAATGATATAAAAGTTAGTCTGACACAGCAGTATGCGCCTGAACTTTGAAATAACAAGGAAAGGCTCAACTAAGTAAAACAAACAAAATGCTAGAGAAAGATCTGTTTTGGGTTTTGAACTTTGTTTCAGTCAGATATTCACTTTCAGGGAAACATTTTGGCAAATCACTGTGTATCGATCTTAGCTGTGTCTGACTATTCTCTGTCTTTTCCTTTAAACTTGCTTTTGTCAGTGTCACTTCTGATCCACCTAATAATAAAAACAGCACACAGAAAGGCTTGGGGAATACAAAAAAAAAAGTGCTGTAATTACTTTTCCAAAAAGCAGTGCTTATAAAAAGACTTCACATTTTATTGTTATACTAAAATTACACTAGGTTTAATGTATGTTAAAGCGAAAACAGATCCCTGCAAATTGATCTAAATCGATTGAAAATGTAAAACACAAAATAACTGACTGCATAAGTAATATGATACACCTAAATCATCACAAGTTTTAGAGGTCACATAATCAGTTCAAGGAGGCTCAGTTAATTGTAGTATAAATGCACTTTAGCTGGAATGTCCAACTTGTGGTGGTCAGTATTGCAGCCTAAGCCATATACAATAGTTTAGATAAAAGAACACTCCAAGCAACTCTGTGAAAAGGTGACTGAAGAGTAACAGTCAGGAAAAAGACAAGAAAATATCTAAAACCTATTGACTATAATAAAATCATTCATTAAGAAGATGGAAAGAGAATCACTGCGTGATTGTTTAAGAAGAAGGCTAGTGAAGGGCAGTCACCAATAGACCTATGAGTACTCTGAAGGTGTTACAAACTACAGTGGATAAGATTGGAAAGACTGTGCTGACAACAGCTGCTGTCTAGGTGCTTCACCAGTCATAGCTTTATGATAGAGTGTCAAAGAAAAAAGACCTCAAAAAGAAAGAGCACACACAACATCTCAGCTAGAGTTTGTCAGAAGACACATGGTAGACAGACCTCAGCTAGAAACAAGTACAATAGTCTGATGAGAAAAAAAATAACCTTTTGGGCATCAGACTAAATGCTATGTTTGGAATAAGCTAAACATAATACATTATCAAAAACATAGCATCCCCACCATGAAGCATGGTGTGGAGATGCTTCTCTATAGCACACCCTGGAAAGATTATGAGGGCAGAGGATAAAATGAATACAGCAAACTATAAAGTAACCTGGAGGAAAACATGATACAGTCTGCTGGAATCCTGTGCCTTGGGAGGTAGATATGCTTTCCAGCAAGACAATGATCCCAAACTTAAAGCCAAAGCTCTAGAGAAATGGCTTAAAAACAAAAATGTTACAGCCCTGAAGGAGAAGAGTAAGAGCTCAGATCACAATTCGATTCAGACTTTGTGGTTAACCTTGAAAAGAGCTGTTCACTCACGATCCGTGTGTAACCTGAAAGAGCTGGAGCAGTTATACAAAGAAGAGTGGGGTAAACGTGCAGTGTGCAGATGGGCAAAACTGACATAGTCGTCATGGTTGGCAAAAGTGCATCTGCTAAATACTGACTTCAATACTTTTACAGATACTTATTTTAGACCACTTTGCAGTGATGTGTTTTCAGTTTGACATCAAACAGCCTTTCCCTGCTAATCAATTTCAAAGAAACCAAATTAAATCCACTGTGATTTAGTGTTGTATAAATATAAAATGTGAAAACTTCCAAGAGGGTGAATATTTTTATAGGCACTATAGAGTGGATCAATTTAGCTATTAATGAGCTGATAGATAGATAGATAGATAGATAGATAGATAGATAGATAGATAGATAGATAGATAGATAGATAGATAGATAGATAGATAGATAGATAGATAGATAGATAGATAGATAGATAGATAGATAGATAGATAGATAGATAGATAGATAGATAGATAGATAGATAGATAGATCTTTATCCCTTCTTATCTAGAAAAAAAAACCTTAACCCTAACCCTAACCATGAAATAGCCAAAATTCCTGTCATTAATTTTGGGACTGTTCACATTTTTTGTCCTGAGTATATGAAACTAGCCCAAAACATCCACATTGTTCATTAGAATCTGCAATGCCACAGCACAGATGCAACAGGAATAAGACAGCAGCACTCATCTTTGTATCCCAATGCAACAATCTGAACACAGAATCAGTGATGATGATGATAGCATTTCTGGTGGAGTTGTTGAGGATGAACCTACAAATTACTGCCTGGTAGGTTTTGACACTCACTCATCACCTTGCAGCAAAACAGCAACACTAAAAATGAACAGCAGCATAAACACCAATGTCTTTATACTCTGGAAATTCACTTGTATTATTCTGTGAGTAAAATGTTTGTGAATAGACTAAAAAACATCAACAATTAACAAATGTCATTAGGAGGAAATCCCAATCTTCAAGCAAAAAAAGTAAATTTTTTGCTTTGTTGAAGTGTATATATACTTAAAGAGGTACTGCCTATGTGGCGTAGCTTGAATAAAGACAAATGTATTTCTCATTGCACAAAATGTACAAGTATTGATGTAAATAAAGTGTAGCTACTTTCTGTCTCACAGAACTCACATGCATGTTAGAAATAATGAAGCAAAAGATGCACTGGCCCCTGAAATCGTATGAATAATGTTAATGAGGACCGCAATGCTCCAGCAACTGGAAAAAATAAATCACAGTGCCACATATAAGAGACAGAGCTGTAATATATGAAAAAGAAAAAAGGAAAAAAATCAGCCCACCTACACAAGATCCTCCATTTTCATATATGTCTGGCCCTGACAAATTAACTTGTGCCTTAAGGGCTTCTTCCAAAAATTGAATACATTAACCAACTACTTGAGCAGTTTTACAATCTGTGCCAATATGCAATCCATAACCTGCTTGTATACACTAATGTTATTAATTGCAGTTAGATGGAGAGCATTCCAAAACCTCTTTGTATATTTTCTGGGATTTCTCCCAAGGCAATATTTCTAGCACAATGACTCATCGTGGATAGGCTTTCTAGGACAATATCTTACACATGCATGTGTATCCACTCTTGTTTCAAGAGGAACTGACTGCCAATATACAATTGTGTGCTTAATAAAATAAGCACTGGGTTACTAGTTAAATATAATGTCAATACATACTTGGGAGTACATACTGTACAGTATATTTAACAGGGTAACACTTACAGGACACCATATTATCCTTCAACATCTGCAATAAGATGCTGCAGATGTTCTATCAGATGGTTGTGGCGAGCGCCCTGCTCTACGCAGTGGTGTGTTGGGGAGGCAGCATTTAGAAGAAGGACGCCTCACACCTGGACAAACTGGTGAGGAAGGCAGGCTCTATTGTTGGCATGGAGCTGGACAGTTTGACCTCTGTGGCAGAGCGATGGGTGCTCAGCAGGCTCCTATCAATTATGGAGAATCCACTGTATCCACTAAACAGTATCATCTCCAGACAGAAGAGCAGCTTCAGCGACAGACTGCTGTCACTGTCCTGCTCCACTGACAGGCTGAGGAGATTGTTCCTCCCCCAAACTATGCGACTCTTCAATTCCACCCGGGGGGGTAAACGTTAACATTATACAAAGTTATTGTCTGTTTTTACCTGCATTTTTATGACTCTTTAATTTAATATTGTTTTTTTTTTTGTATCAATATGCTGCTGCTGGAGTATGTGAATTTCCCCTTGGGATTAATAAAGTATCTATCTATCTATCTATCTATCTATCTATCTATCTATCTATCTATCTATCTATCTATCTATCTATCTATCTATCTATCTATCTATCTATCTATCTATCTGTCTGTCTGTCTGTCTGTCTGTCTGTCTGTCTGTCTGTCTGTCTGTCTGTCTGTCTGTCTGTCTGTCTGTCTGTCTATTAAGTGGGGAAGAAAAAACTTAAAGCTTATTTAAAGTGTGAGATTCAAATTAAGTGTAACAGGTTAGGGACAGAAGTACATCAGCCCAGTGACCAAGTCTCTCCTGGGAAAAATGGGCTCAAGACAGGAACCATCCCAGTGCTGGGACATCACATGCTACACTCGCTCACACAAATAGAATTTGTTTTAATACAGTGTGTGTCTAGTCTGGATTTGAATGTGTACATAAATGGATGTACTTAAACAACTATTTAGAGAAAAATGATAAGCATACTGTGTTCATCTGGATGATCAGTAAGTGTTTACCTACTGTGATAGATGGCTGGGGTTCGTGCCCTGTCAGGAAGCTTGGGAGAGCAGGGGACCAGGAAAAGGGCAAGCCATTCCCCGGAACAGGAAAGGACAGCCACCCTGGGTTACATCAGGGCCACGAACTTGGAGCTGTAATGCTCAAGCCTGTTAGGTTACGTGGCCACCCCAGGAGCAGCTGGGATAATTCCGGAGCCGTGGTCTGCAGCAACCGGAAGTGCTACCAGAAGAGGAGCTGGATTTTAAAATGCAGCACTTCTGCCACACCTGGGAGTGCTGCTGAGACTTAATTGAGGAACACCTGGAGTACTTCCGAGTGTGGTATAAAAGGGGACGCCTCACTCCACTCGGGGAGCCGGAGTCAGGTGGAAGAGGACAGATCTTGTAAGAGAGGAATGGAGGCGGTGAAGAAAAGAAAAGAAAAGGATTGAGTTATTGGGAATATTTGTGGTTGCATTGTGTTGTGCGGAAAAGTAAAAACAAACCGTGTGTGTTTTGGGGACATTCTGAGTCTGTCTGTCTGTGTCCGGGGGTCAAACTTCACACTACAAACCGCAGAGTCATTGAGACCAGCATGTAGGACCTGCTTGGCCAGGACATAAAAAGATAAATCCTGAGAGAATAATCCTCACCAGAAGAAACACTGATGTTTGAGGTACATGGAAGCAAGTAAAATGCAATGTCACACATTGAATGATCTTGTAATTGACCAGAAAAACAATAGTGAGTTGTTGACCAAAAGGTTTCAAGAGTCAAAAACGATTAAATACAGTACACAAACAGAAACAACAACTCTGGTGGTGTGTGCTGGTGAATGAATTCAAAAATAACAATCCTTGAGTCAAAGATCTTAGGATGGTGGGGTGTGGCCATTGACTGCATGGTGTCATCTCTGTTATCTTTATATAGTTTAGCCACCTGTTTATTTAGAAACCCAAGTTAATTGTGTTTATTTACAACTTTGTCTACTATTGTTAAGCCCACCTCAAAGATCTGTTAATAATTACAGTATAGGGGTAGACTCCATTCATGTTCAAAATCCTGACTTACACCGCACAAATAATATGAAACCCCCCAACAGGGTTCATTGCACTGGTTTCTTGTTTATGCGGGAATTTTCTTCAAGAATCTGCTAATCAAAACTTAACAAAAGACAGAAAGCACAAATACTCCGATTTCTCTATGAGAACATGCACCACAAATTATATTACGACCCTGATGTAAGGCTATCAACAATCATGATCCAGTATGTATTGGAAACGATAGGAAAATTTGGGTTACACATGCAAGTTTTGTAACTCTTGACTTTTTTAACAATACAAACCAAAAAGGTGAGAATTTTTTTTTATCACTTTCAGTTTTTGATTTCATGTCTATTACACTCCAATCTACAGAAACACACATTCGTATTATTAATGGACTTTGTCTAAATAATTACACTTGTGGTTTTATTGTAATTAATTGTGAGTAAGGGGTGCCATTCCAAAATACTGGATATATTGGAAGCACAGTTTTAAAAGCATTCAGCATAAGCAGTCAGAATAATAATATCGGTTGGTTCTTCCAACATCTAAGCAGGTGTTTGTCCAAAAACACATCCCAAAAAATATAAGAA
This sequence comes from Erpetoichthys calabaricus, assembly GCF_900747795.2. Classification (NCBI taxonomy): domain Eukaryota; kingdom Metazoa; phylum Chordata; class Cladistia; order Polypteriformes; family Polypteridae; genus Erpetoichthys; species Erpetoichthys calabaricus. The sequence goes on from NC_041403.2 coordinate 100,423,747, forward strand.
TGAGTCTAAATGGCAACTTTCAATTGGCTCAGTGTTGGTGAGTATGTCTTGAGATAAGCTCCAGTTTCCTGTAACCTGCCTGGATTTCTAAATGAAATGAGGGAGACTGACCCTGATCAGAACTGAAAGCAGTATTTGAAAACTATTATGCAAAGTGATATGTTGAAAAGTCCGGCTGAGAGGTTTTATTCAGTGTAAATCTGAATCTGCCTCCATGCTGTGAGCATAATCATGGAAAATAAAGAAAGGCATTAATCTCGCTTCCTGGATGGACTGAACTTTCCAGATAAGGAATGCAAACCAATCACAAAGTGTGTAAATAGATACAGAAATAAAATGTAACTTTACAGATACATCACAAAGTTGTTTAGTAAATCAGTAGGGAAATAGGGACCCCCTAAAGGGCTGGTATGACATCCACAGTTGGATCCTGTATTGTACCTGGTGCTGCCCACTTAGGCTCTGGCTCTTCATATCACTGTACTGGAGAAATGAGTTCAGAAAATCCAAACTTGTGAAAGATACGACATTAATTTATAATAACTGAACATTTCCTACTTTACAGTATCACTGCTGAGACCTTATGGAAGCCAAAAGTGACATGATCATGGCAGGACACGGTGACTAAAATTGTAGTGGGAACAAGCACCATACTCGTCAGCCACCATGCTGAGGAAAGGAACTGGTTGCTTTCAAAAAACACGTTACATATCACAGCAAAGACAGTTTGCCTGAGGTTGCATTTGTTAAAACTAAATATCACGCAGCAATGCAATGAATCCCTAACAGAGCAATCAAAAAAAAAACACCTTTTTTCCAGTACATATGGCACTGTGAACTACTCCTTTGTTTTCCATTCTTTTTTCCATTTAAACTGACATTTCATCTAAATCAAACCCTTAGGGGCAGCCAAGACAAAAGGAAAATATGAGTACAAAACAGAGGCTCCTGTTTTATAACAAATTCCGTTTTGGAGATCAAGGGAAATGTCATTATTTATAGCCATCAGTGAGGAATCAATGTAATTATATTTGTGCCTGCTCATTTGTGTTATTACTGTAATGCATAATTTGTGAAGTCATACTCGACATTCAGATTTGCGCACTGCTGTGGGCTCTCTGGCTGGCTTTAACCCCTTGTGTAAGGCTGAAAACGAATATCATGAAAGAATTTGATTATATCTGACAGTATTTGCCTATGAACCAAATGCCTTTACCTGGCAATGTCTGGCCCACAGCAGACCTGGTAGAGCAAGTATAGAAAGTGGTATACATTTTAGATTCACCATTTTGCTTAAATCAAGTGAAGAATCAAAAATGAGTTTAGAAAGGATTAGAATGTGACAAGCTGTAGCCTAATCTCACAAACAGCTCAGCGTAGCTAGAAATGTAATTACTGATCTACCTTAATGCACTAAACAGAGACTGGGTCATTCAACACAGGGTCACCCTGTCTGAACATGATAAGACTGGCCTGACAAGTGTCTCCTCAGATTATATCACAGTGGAAACACAGGTCTGGCAGGCACCGATTACTAATATATACAATATACACCAGCCATTTAACACATTCAGCATTGTCACTAGCATCAAGTGTGTAATATATATATATATATATATATATATATATATATATATATATATACATATATATATATATATATATATTCACGGCATTCGTAGTCTGTGTCACAATCTGATTGTATGGGTGGTTACCTACCAGGTAACGCTTGTGGTTGGCCAGCAATCTGCTAACATCCGCCACGGTGCCCTCAGTTTGTGAGGAGCAGATCATAGAATGGTTGAAATAGTTTACTGTCAAATAAATGCAAAGAGTACGCGACACGTGTTTCGCCCTCATTCTGGGCTCATCAGGCGTACACACTCCACTGCACTCCCTCTCGGGAGTCGAACCTCGGACGTCAGCACCAGAGGCGATGCCCCTAACATTGCGCCACGGCGTGTGGTTCGTTTATTTGACAGCATGTAGATCGGGGTAATTACATTCACGGCATTCGTAGTCTGTGTCACAATCTTATTGTATGGGTGGTTACCTACCAGGTAACGCTAGTGGTGAAATGAATAGCCTTGACACACACAAAACGGTTTGGGGGAGCCACCCATATATTGTTACTGGCATTGTTTCGAGTTCTCCACTGAACTGACTAGTGGAGGAAAGATGGCGGCTTTAAAAGCCGGAAGGCGGAAGTGATGTCATCTGGCCGGAACTGGAAGTGACTTCAGTCTAGGGACAAGATCTGGAAGTGTTGTTTTTCCCCTTTTTGGCCTGTAGAGATAACAGAGGTAGGTTTAGTGCACCTTGCCACCCCCTGGCCTGGTGGGTAATTACCTCAACTTGGTCCACTCAGCTCACTCCTAGTCGCACATGTGTGAATATATATATTATATATATATATATATATATATATACAGTATATATATATATATATATATATATATATATATATATATATATATATATATATATATATATATATATTGTGACAGATGGTCAGGGCCCATACCTGGCCAGGATGCCCCTTCACCACATCTGCCAGGGGGACAAGGGTGGGAAACCAAGTATCTCCCCCTGGACGCTAGATGGCAGCCTCCCTGGGTTGCAGCAGTGTCTCGGACTCCCCCAGGGCTTCATGGAGGTTAGATTTCTGTGCAGTTCTGTGGGGTTCTGCAGGTGCCGCCAGGGGGTGCTGCAACAGGAGTGGCTGTCCCTTTTTGGGCACTGGTTTCGCCTTGCCCAGAAGTGCAGCCTGGATATCGATAATCAACCACCTGGAGCACTTTCCGGCTACCCAATAAAAGGGTGATAAAAGCATATGACAGGGTGCCTCGAGAGGAGTTGTGGTATTGTATGAGGAAGTCAGGAGTGGTGGAGAAGTACAGTATGTAAGCGTTATACAGGATATGTATGAGAGAAGTGTGACAGTGGTGAGGAGTGGCGGATGCATTCAAGTTGGAGGTGGGATTACATCAGGGATTGGCTCTGAGCCCTCTCTTATTTGCAATGGTGATGGACAGGTTGACAGACGAGATTAGACAAGAGTCCCCGTGGACTATGATGTTTGCTAATGACATTGTGATCTGTAGCGATAGTAGGGAGCAGGTTGAGGAGAACCTGGAGAGGTGGAGATATGCTCTGGAGAGAAGAGGAATGAAGGTCAGTAGGAACAAGACAGAATACATGTATGTGAATGAGAAGGAGGTCAGAGGAATGGTGAGGATGCAGGGAGTTAGAGTTAGTGAAGTTGGATGAGTTTAAATACTTGAGATCAACAATTCAGAGTAATGGGGATTGTGGAAGAGATGTGAAAAAGAGAGTGCAGGCAGGGTGGAATGGGTGGAGAAGAGTGTCAGGAGTAATTTGTGACAGATGGGTATCAGCAAGAGTGAAAGGGAAGGTCTACAGGATGGTAGTGAGACCAGCTATGTTATATGGGATGGAGACAGTGGCACTGACCAGAAAGCAGGAGACAGAGCTGGAGGTGGCAGAGTTAAAGATGGTAAGGTTTGCATTGGGTGTGACGAGGATGGACAGGATTAGGAACAAGTACATTAGATGGTCAGCTCAAGTTGGACGGTTGGGAGACAAAGTCAGAGAAGCAAGATTGTGTTGGTTTGGACATGTGCAGAGGAGAGATGCTGAGTATATTGGGAAAAGGATGCTAGAGGTAAGAGGAAAAGAGTAAGGCCTAAGAGAATGTTTATGGATGTGGTGAGAGAGGACATGCAGGTGATGGGTGTAACAGAACAAGATGCAGAGGACAGAAAGATATGGAAGAAGATGATCCGCTGTGGCAACCCCTAACGGGAGAAGCCAGAAGAAGAGGTGAAATATATGCTGCTAAACAGGCTGCTTTGATTAAAGCATTGTAATTAACAAAGGTGGCATAATGGACCTTCTATGTAGCCTGCTTGTTCCCTCTTAGCTTCTTATGAGATATCTGTAGTTACTGTAATGTTGTCAAAGTGTGAATGATAGATTAATTACTAAATGAACATGAGTATGTACATGAGAACATGAGAATACACTATTAGTTTCTGCCTTGTACCCAGGCCTGCAAAGACAAGCTCCTGTCCCAATGACCCGTTCCTGGATTAAGCAACCTTAGTAATGAATGGAAGGATAATGACTGACTTTTTTATTGCAAATGTGGATGTGCAACCATAAAATGACAAAAGTCTCACTGTAAGATTCCTCCAACATCAAACATTTATGAAATGAAACTGTAGGACGATATATATTTTTTTAAATGATTTAAAAGTTAAAAACACATCTTTTCCTTTGTTGATTCATCTTTACCAATGTCTAAGATAAAATTACCTGACATTCACCTAACAACAATTCAGGGTCACAGGTGTCCCAAATACATCCCAGCATCATTGTGTTTAGGGTGTAAAGCAGAAAAAATCAAATTTGGATGAGACACACTCATATACGCACCTACTCTTACTTACACTAGGGCCATCTGGCAAATATACAAACTCAACACTGGCAGTGACTGGGAGAGAAAAATAGATATATTTTTCATTTTATATTTTTTTCAACAGTGCAATCTACAAGGCCTTGCCCCACAAACTGAACAGGCCCCCGAGTAAACTGTACCAGGTGCCCTAGAAAGATGCTATGTTACATGAGCTACAAGATGAACATCAGATATGCAAACCCCAATGGTGCGATGATAATCTCTAGTTTCAGTTCGATGCTATGACAGTAAACAGAACTTCACTCTCCAGAGCGGCACACAATTCATAAACTACTACACCTGGGAAAAAGGCTCTGCTTTTTATGAGCACATCTCTCTCCATCGTAGGTCCTGTTGACAGTTAGGATGGTTAATAAAACTGCTTCAGAGACAGCTGAGCAGCAGCATCTGTTGAATCCCTTGTTAATGGCAATCACCTAAGCACACTCCATATGATTCAATGCTTTAATTCTGATCTCATATGTCAGCACCTCCTTAGTGAATAAAATACTTTTCATGTGCTACAGAACCTGGACTATTTATTACCTCCAATTGTCAATCACAGTCCCCAAAGCCATTTTCAATCACTAGTTCTGGCCTGCTGCTGTGTTTCTGCCCATGAGGGTGCTCATTGACAGACATGTAATACATTTTAAGCTAACTATTTTATACTCAGTTAATACAGTATAATGCATATGGATGTATAAGTAGACTATATAGTGCATTCAGAAAGTATTTAAACCCCTTCAATCTCCATACTTTATTGTGCTGTAGGGTGGATTTCATTTTAAATGAATAAATTTGAAATTTATGTTCCTCAATCAACACTCAATAATCATTAATAACAAAATGAAGATGTGACTTTTCAGAGAGGTTTGCAAATTTATTTAGATAAATTAAAAACAGAAATCTCCCAATTATATGAGTATTTAGATCCTTTGTTGTGGCACTCCAAATTCTGGTCAAGTGCATCCTGTATGTTTCAAATGTCGTTGAGATGTGTCTGAAACCTGATTGAAGTCCACCAATGGCAAATTCAATTGATTGGAAATCATTTTGAATAGCACTTACCTGTGAAAATAAGGTCCCACAATTCACACAACATGTCAGGACAAAAACTAAGCCATGGATCGCAAAGAATTCTCTGTAGACCTCCATAGTAATATTATGGTAAGGGATAGATTAGGGCAAGAAACTAAAACCACTTCTAAAGATTTGAGCATTTCCAGAGGCACATTGGTATAAGTAATTATTACATGGAAGAAGTTTTGAACCACCAGGACTCTTTCTAGTATTGAGTGACTGGCCAAACTACATAACTGGACAACAAGGGCCTTTGTCATATAGGTGACAAAGAGCCCAACGGTCACTCTAAAAAGAGATGCAGAAGTCCTCTGCTAAGATGGGAGAACCTGTCAGAAGGATAACCATCTCAACAGCATTCATACCAACTCAGCAGCATTCCATCAACTAGGCATTTAAGGCAGAGTGGCTAGACGTAATCTACTCTTCAGTAAAAGGCACAAAACAGCCCATATGGAAGTCGCCAAATGCCATTTAAATGACTCTGAGAACATAAGAAAAAAGATTCTGTGGTCTAATGAGACAAAAGTTGAAATCTTCAGGCAGAACTCTCAACACTGTGTTTGATGAGAATCAGATACTGCTCATCACCTACCTAACACCACCCCAACTTGAAGCACTGTGATAACAGCATGAACAGCACTGTGATAACAGCATGCTATGGAGGAACTTCTCAGCAATAACAACATGGAGGCTGGTCAGAATTGAGGGAAGGATGAAAGCAGCCAAATACACAGAGGTCCTTGAAGAAAACCTGCTTCATAATGCATGGGACCTCAGGGTAGGACATCAGTCCTCCTTTAAGCAAGATAATGACCTGAAGCATACAGGCAAGACAACATTGAAGTGGCTTCAGGACAAGTCTCTGACTGTCTTTGTGTGGTCCAGACAAAGCGCAGACTTAAACCCCATAAAATATCAGTGGAGAGACCAGAAGACAGAAGTCTACAGACACTTCCCATTCTATTTAACAGAGCTTAAGAAAATCTGCCAAGAGAAATGAGATAAACTGCTCCGAGTCCAGGTGTGCAAAGCTTGTAAAGACTTATCCAAGAAGACTCAGAGCTGCCAAAGTGGCTTCTACAAAGTAAATGAATTAAGGGTCTGCAATACAATCAAATAAATCTACAATACAATAACGTGTGCTGAAAGTGAAGGGGTCTGAATGCTTACAGAATGCTCCACTGTATACAAACACACATTTTACATACAGCATGTATACTCTACATAAAACATGTGATTGTATACGAGTTATAAAGAATTTCATGAGCCTTTCTTGAATCTAAAAACAACAAAGTAACCCAATAGGTAATAAACAAAATAGTGAACTTATAATAATGACAATAATGAATCAAGCAAAAGGTTGTTAATTAAGGAGTAAACAGCACTGTAAATTGTGTGACGTCTAAAATACTTAATCGTCATCAAAATAACCTCCCATATACTCTTCAATATCTTTGGTCTCTTTCTTCCTCTTGCCAGCTAAATTCTTGCTAACATCCATCCATTTAAGCCTTTTAACCCTAGTCTGTGACTATTAAAGTCAGATCCAGTGTCTTTGAAATTTCATCCCAGGTCAGGAGCTGCTCTCTGCTTAGACCAAGAACACCAGGCTAGTGCTCTACCACTTCTGTAATTCCTGACCGCTGAATATGTCCGCAAAGATCCACAATGCCGTGGTATCCCCTTCAGGGCCAATCTTTAATATTATATTATATTATATTATATTATATTATATTATATTATATTATATTATATTATATTATATAGCACTCACTGTTTATGATATAGGTTCTTCCTATAAAGCAAGATGTTTCACCATAAAAGCCACAGAAAGATCACCACTTACACTAAATGCAAAGCTTACATGAACTATGATAAAAAGAGTGGCTGTGAACATTGTTAAATTAATATTCTCTGACCAACTCATCCAGATAATCATGCCATGCAGACAAAAACAAACCTCTGAGCAGCAAACACAAGACATTTCAACCTTTCATAGAAACCCAGGACTTTAGAAGGCGCACAAAAACACAGCAGTATTGTAAAGTCAATTTTCCTGACAATCTTTCTTAGTAATGGGATGTAATTTCCTTTTCATCAAATTAATCTTGTGGTTTCTATATAATTATTTTAGTGAATCTGAAAAATGGAGGTTGGTAAACAAAGAGTCAGAGAGACATAATATAAAAGGTGATGATTATAAATGGGTTTTGAAGGCAGCTATGTTGAAAAATGTTGTCTAAAATAGACTAACGGAAGAGATACAGTCATTTTTGTTGCATTGTTTCCCAGCTAGAAGATGAATAATCAAAGCGTTTCTTTATTTTCTCTCAATGAGAATATCAGGTTCATAGTATAGACTCAGAAAATGCAGTCAACTCAAAGAAAGTGCTGAATGTCTAATTAATTCTGGTGCTAATATGCATCTCCCACATTGCCTTGGGGAGTGCTATGGCATATTCTGTCTTTCTGCAACACCTACAAGTGCCAGAAACAAACACTGGATAAAACATTTGTCTATCACTGAGGACAATTACTCATCAGTCAACCTGAAAGTGTCGCTTTTGGACTGTAGAATAAAATAAGAGCTCTCCTGGGAAATCTACTCAGACATGGACACAATACAGAAAGGATCTCCAGTAGAAACTGAACTAATGTCCAAGTACTGTGAGGCAGCAGCTCTGTTTGTTACAGGGTGATCCAAGCACCTAACCATCACCTTTTTGTTGTTGTTGTTTGTTTGTTTGTTTTTTTTATCCTAGGCCACTTATTTCCATTTTCCTTCTCCACAGGGTAACAGTTTTTGAGTTTAAGATAATGGCTGATAAGTTGATCATTTCCTCTTTAAAATGTTCTCTCTTGAAGAGGTGAGTTTCAGGAAAAGTGCACATTGGTGCAAGTTGTGCATCATTTTTAATCTAGCCATACTTCAAAACCTTTAAAAGATCTAATTGTGTTTTATCTTTATTAAATAACAGAATGCCTTCAACCATATTAATAGACAAGTGCCTGACAGACAAGACATCTTAACTCAAAAAAGTGACAAATTTTTTTTAATGATATGAACTATATAGTAAAATGCTAAGGTCTATCAGAGCAATCTGATTGGACAGTTTTGATTTTTTTTGTATTTGGTCAGTTTGAATTTTGTGTAACACGGTGGAAACAAGGAAGCTTGAGTGTGAGAAACATGAGGAGAAGTAAAGGCATAGGAGGCACTCCTTCAAAGATGGGAATTATAAAAGCAGACAGGAGTTGAGCAAGGCACCTCAAAATCATAAGATGTGAGAGGTGAGAGGCAGGCTTTACGGGAATGCACCCAACAGAAAGAGCACCAGTCGGGAGAGGAAAGGTTAACGTATGGTAAGAGATATCAAGTATTTTTAAATGTATTCTATTACCTGGTTTTGACAGGTAACATGGTTAGTAAGAAATGGAACAGAAAACAACCCTTTCAAACAAATGAAAATAATATAACAACTACAATACTCAACCCAATGAAATTTCTTCTTATAGCTTTCCATTAAAGGCACAGAAAAAGAATAGATGGGTGGAATACTTTAAATCATTGAAGTAAAAGCAATTTTTTTCATTTGTGCCAGCCCAGGACTAGCTGACAGTCTTCGAAAGCCAAACTCACTTCAATGGTGTGACATTGTGTCAATTTAACATCACCAATGAAAATCCTGTAGCAGGAAATCCACGTGAGCATTGGAAGATCACACAAACTTCACACAGAAAGCATTCCAGCCAGTTATTATTCTGCGGGTTAAGTGAATTGTTAACTGCTATGGTGACCCCAAAATATGTAGTGATAAAAAAAAGAAATAAAGCAAAACCCAAATAAAGTATATTTTGGGTTTGGGGATTGAAAGATTAAATTAATGAAAAAGAATAATTTACAGTATATATATATACAGAATCTCCCCTCATTAGAATTAGTAGAAAGAAGAATGTGTGAAGAATAAAAGAAGTATTACATGATGGGACCTTATATTCTGAGACAGCATTTTAAATATAAGGAAATCTTATTTGACATATGAACAGACTTTGAACCATATTTGAAGCAAAGTCCACCCACCCAGTAGTACATCTGGACCATGGGCAGTGGGCATCTATTCTAGCAGCACTGGTATCCAGACAGTATCCAACCCTGTACAGGACTTAAAAATACCATTCAGTGGATTTAAAGACGCAGGTTGTACCTGCCTGAGGAAAATGTTATTTTTGTTGGAATATTTCACAGGTGTATGCAGAAAACTGAAACTGAGTAACACTTACTTCAAATCATTTTGCATACATTACATGAAGTAAAGAAATATCCTTGCATGGAAAATCTATTAGTTCAACCATCCATTCTATTGCTTGACCTTCCTATTCCATTTCATGGGGAAATCAAGCTTGTTCTAGTAGTACTGGGCATAACATGAAATAATTTCCAGATTCAGCAACAGTTTATTGTAAGCCACACACGCCTATGAAAGCTTTACTTAACTACAATCAACCAATCTAAAATCTATGGCTTTGTGTTCTGAAAGGAAACCAAAGTAGCTGGAGAAATCTAATTTAGACACTCGGAGACTCCACAGAGACAGTTATCAGGCCAGCTTCCACTGCTACAATCTCCAAAATTTGTACATTCCTACTACTGCTAGGATCAGTTGTTATAAACCACCTTTTTCCCTGGAAGTCTTCAAAGAGGACCAATAAAGACATTGTGTTTTACATAACCAATTGTTTAATTTTCTTGATGCACATTAGTTGGAGCAATTCACCAAAAACCATGCACAATGACAAGATAACAAATAAATAACAACATCCTCACACTTGCCTAATCAAATTTAGAGTCGTGGGGAGCCACAGCCAATTTTGACTATGTCAAGAACAAAGCAGGAGCTATCACTAGATAAGGAACCATTCAATGTGGAAACATTGATAAATGTATAAGTCAGTTCAGAAACTTTGAAATGATGAATAAAAAAGAATTATGGGTATCATAACCACAATGAAAAACTGCAGAAAGAGGAGCACGGACAAGCTGAGTGCTGCCAATCCTGGACCAAATAATCTACTAATAAAGACATCAAATATGTCATAAAGAAACAGATGGGATGGCCTTTGTCACTTAGCGAGTGGGCAATGTTACCGCTCAGCTGACTTGATGCAGACAGCAACCGCGAAAATTAGGGAGCGCACAGGGGTTAATTCTGCTGTAGGCTGACGCACCTTAGGGAATGCAAAGATGAATTAAAATGACACGCAGAGAAAAATGATTAGACCAACAAAAGGATATTCTGAGAGGAAAATTGAGGGAGCAATTAGCAATTAAACAATTTCACAGGCCAGGTTTGCTGAATAAGGATGAAGCAAGCCGGCGAGTGTCTTACCAGCGCAGTTTGTGTGGATTACAGGACAGGGTTTGGGGAGTAATTAACTGACTAATTGACCAAAAGGCAACATCATTTAAAAATTTTTAGGCCTTGTGAACACTGAGCACATCAAGGTTGGAGAAATGCTAGCAAATGTGCCAGAAAAGGATGGCTTTGTGTGTCACCAAGAGGCTAATCATGCCCTTTTTTGTTTTATTTTGTCATTTTTCTCCATGATGCCAACATGAAATTCTCGCACCCTCTAAAATATATCAAAATAATCTCTTTTAAAGGAAAAAGAGAGTAGAGGCTAATTTTGGTGTCAAATCAGTTGAAAAGACAATGAAACAGAGGGGATAACAACACCATGAAGAGCATATCAAAACACTAAACGCAGCAGCAGGACAGGAATAGAAGCACATGTAGAGTTTAAGATAAAGAGCTGGACAGTGATGAAGAGTGTGCTTTTACAAAATACCTCGTTCAAGATCTGCTACCCACACAAGGCCCAGAGAATCCTTCTCCTCTTTGGCTTCTTTTGGTCATGCAGTTCTACACTTGTGTAACAGAGCTTAAGTGGAGTAAACCTTATTTGAAAGGAATACTTATACTTGTTCAACTTGTTACATTTGCTCTCCTTGCATAAGGGTCAACCTGAGTTCACAATTCCAGATTCTCATCTGTCTACAGTTGTACCCACGTTATATGCACTGAATTTACCAAAAAATAAGAATTAGGAGAACTTTGTTCTAAGGTCAAAAAATAATACATGTAGAGTTGTAAATAAAATAATATAATATATACAACCATATGTACTCATCCATCCATCCATTTTCTGAATTTGGTTTTTCATTACAAGATTGCATGGTCTAACCCGGCAACAGTAACCAGTTTGGAAAGGATGCCAATTTCGAACAACCCTCCTATATAAATTCTTATATCATAGTCATGTCATTTAAAGAGGCAAAAACAAAACTTTGATGAAGATGAGGAGATCTCTGTTCAGAAGGTGAAAAACACGCACAGAGAGCTGGACATATGATGAACTTCTTATTCATTTATAGAAATGGTTTGTGACCAAACCAGCTGTGGTAGTACAAGACCACAAGGCAGGAACCCACTCCAAGTGGAATGCCAACCTGCCTTTAGTGTACACTCATACTGGCCTGTTCAGATACTCTGAAGTTGCATCTTTTCAAATTGTGAGCTAAAATAGGAACATCCAGAGAAAATTATTAATACTGGATTAGGACTTTGTCATCAATTATTAAAATGTGAATCCGGATGTAGGAGAAAATTCATGCTGATGTGAGGAGAAAGTGTAAACTGGAGCTGCGAGGATGCATTGCTAACCAGTACACTAGCACTATGGATTGATAATTAAATATATAGAAAATATGTCCTACACACATCACACATATTAAAATCCATATGTATTATGCCCACTCTGTGTATTTATTATGCTGCAAATTAAACTGATGTTGTTTGCATAACAATAAATTAACTTCTTCAGAAACACTGTTTAAAATATTAAGTGATAAAAGGCCATATGTCTTAGATCAAAACACAACAGTATTTAGAATGTGCTGCAGTCACAATATGTTCACGTGCAAATATTCTCATCTAGAGTTGCTTCCAATTTTGTACCTGATGTTATCAGGAAAAGCTCTGAGACCCACAGAAAATGGATGGAGAATAATCCCAAACCTGTGCAATCCTGTTCTAAAGATTATACAATTCATTACAAAAAAATATGAATTAAACAACAAGAGTGGAACAGTGGGTAGCAATGCTCCCTTGCAGATCCATTTTCTCAGTTCCAAACTCCATTCCTGATTGTTGCTCATGTGGAGTATGTACACTGTTCCAATGTCTAATTTTTTTAAAATTAGAGTATGTAAAACAGATTCCATTTCGGTTCTAGCATTTTGTGAAACATCACTCTATAAAATGTTTTACATGGCAAGCATGCTTCTTTGGAAAGAGATCTTCTCCTCATGTAACAAATCTGACTCCTATAAGCTTGTGCACAACAAAGGCTGCTTTCCAAAGACTAAAGCACAGGCAGAATTTGGATGTGTTTAAATAAACTGAACAGAAATCATTGTGCTAAAATATATATGCATAAAAAAGCTACCCGTTTTCTTGCTGTTAAGAAGGAAATAGAAAAAAAGGGAGTAGACAAGCAAGTCTGGGTGACAGCTGCTTCAGGAAATAACTGTGGAAACTGCTTGCGAGGGAAGGATGAGTGTTCTGGCAACAGATGGTATTAGCACGCTCCATGCAGATAGTTTGAAAGGAAGATCTGTCAGGCCATAGATCAGCAATGACTCAATTTTTCAGGCAGTGCTCTGCTTTTTCCTCATATTTTACCTCATAATTGAGTTTCTGGGGCTTTGCACCATTCCAGGGGTAGGAGTTTCACGTTTAGTTACCTAAACTGCTTCAATCAAACTCCTTATTCCTTCCCACAGTTGAATGAAGGTCAAAAACTAGCAAAGGCACAGTGACTAGGACTCAAAGCTATAGGAGCCTGGGTTCAAATGCTGGCCTGGCATGTGAGTGAGTGTGCCCGATAATGGACTGGCTGATAGCTATAACAAAGCTGACAGGATTGAATTAGGTTGGCTCATTGAAAAATAAAGAAATCCAAATATGGCAACATCATGCACAGAGCATGGTATAAAATCTAGGATAAATCTTATGACTTTACATTAAACAATCGTGTGGTTATCACGTTCACTAATGCAAGAACTCCAAGAATCTGAGCATATTAACTTGCATTAGGTATCCCATTCAGAATCTTCACTCTGTCTGAATCGATCTCATTATATTTTGTGGAGGACTGTAAGAATACATTTTTGAAGACCATATTTCTATAAAAATGGTTTGAGGACCTTGCGTATATATGTTCAGGACAGTAGCAGACAAACTGAGTGAAGAGTAAACCTGTTAAATAAAAAGTGTGCAGTGATGTCACAGTTCCATGCTGGAAAAGACAGACAGTAGGTGTGTGGACTACAAGAACTGAATCATCAAAGTCCTTCACTCTCCTTCAAAATGCACAGTTCATTCAGAAACTATTCAGACTCCTTCACTTTTTTATATTTTCTTATTTTGGAGCCCTTTGCTAAAATAATTTCTTTCTGGAGGAAAGGATGAAGGAAATCTGACAAAAAGGATGATGGAAATCTTTTTCCTTCATCAAAAAACACTTAATACCCCAGAATGACAAGGCAACTTTTTGCATTTATATATAAAAAAAAGAAAACTTGAAATATCAAATTTACATAAGTGTTCAGACCCTTTACTTAATACTTAGCGGAAGCAACTCTGGTATAACCTGACAAGCTTTGCACTCCTGGACGTAGGGGTCTCCTGCCGTTCTTTTCTACAGATCCTCTCAAATTATACCATGTTAGATAAAGACCGTCAGTAGACACCTACTTTTGGGTTTCTCCGGAGATGTTCGATTGGGTTATATCCCAGACTCTGACTGGCCCACTCAAGGATAATCACAGATCGTTCCTTAGCCCACTCCTGTACTGTCTTTGCTCTTTGCTTAGGGTCACTGTCCTGCTGGAAGGTAAACCTTTGGCCCAGTCTGAAGTCCAGGGTACTATTGAGCAGGGCTTCATTAAGGATATCTCTGCACTTTGCTCCATTCAACTTTTCCTTGACCTTGATTAGTCTCCCAGTCCCAGCTGCTAAAAAAACAACCCTAAATCATGATGCTGCCACCACCATGCTTCACCGCTGGGATATTGCACAGGTGATGAGCAGTGCCTCCACACATGATGCTTAGAATTGAGATCAGACTGCTCAATTATGCTTTCATCAGACCAGAAAATCTTGTTTCTCACAATCTGAGAGTCAGGTACCTTTATACAAACCCCAATTGGGCTTCCATGTATTGTTTACTGAGGTGTGGGTTTCACCTGGTATCTTGCCATAAAGCCCTGATGGGTGGGCTTCTGGAATTTTCTTCTATCTCCACACAGGTCTTTGGAGGTCACTTCTGTTATTCCCAAATATTTGCCATAACTGAATAGCATTGAAAGTCCCTTCTCATTAAAATTGCTATAGCTCAACATGCTCAAGCACAGAAGGAATTAATTGCAAAGAGTATTTAATTACTTAGTTTATGTTAATTTCCACTTGCAAATTGTCACTGAATATCGTGTACATGTGTGAGTATGAGTAGTTCCTGTGATAGACTTGAGTCCTGCCCAGGCCCGTTTTCAGACTTTTACCCAGTCCCACAGGTTAGCCTCTGAAATGGATTGAGAAGGTTCTAGAACCTAGTTACTGAACTCAGTCCATTCAGGGCTACAGTTCCTGCACAGCCCTTAAATGCACCTGTATGTTAGGCCACACATATATTTTCTGTCTTATTTATATACTGTATATTGTGTGCTGCCTGTAGTACATACAGAGCAACGTGCCAACGTAGCAAATATCTCAGAAGTAATAACCTCGATATACTTTAAACGGAGGGGATGATCAAGGGAAAAAACACCTGTTGTTGGAAGAAAAGCGCAAATTTCAAAACATCTCAAAAGCATTAAGCTTTCTTAAACTGAAAACAAAAGGAATGAATAATCTAAGAAAAGGAATGAAAAGCAGCAAAGCCAACGGCAAAGAAAATCCTGATGATCTGTGTTTTTGCCTTTTTTATCTAGCGAGGTGTCTCATTGCCACCCTCTACCGAGCAAACACTCTCAAATTCACCCTCTGTTTGTCATTAATGTATTAATAATTTGCCTTTGAGTTTTTACATTTGTTTATAATTTTACAAATATAATGGTGTCATAAATGTCAACAGTTAATTTGTTTGTTGAGCACTGCTATTTTGTGTTGATGGTTTTCACGGGTGCCAAATTTTTGTGTGTCTCTTAGCTAGGCACATCTTAGCAGCCTGGTTTTATATTATGGCGATATGACTAAATAGTGTGTGAATTTTGTGGCAAAATGAAAGAAAGAATGCAAAAGACAACTTTGTTTAAGCACTATTTGGATAACATTTTTCTATTTTTGAATCTAGTTTGGCTAACGACTTTGAGTTTAGCAATCTCCTGAAAACAATCTCCTGTATTGCCCTTTTGTGCTTTGACTTTAGCTTCTTCTGTATCGTTCTTGCTGCTTGATTAATAAAATTCTATTTTTCTGGACTTTATGTAAAGTGTTTGTCAGGCATTATATCAGTCTTGCTCGTCAATCCTTTGGCGTCTCTATTTCTCAGGCAGTTGACCCCTTGCCAAAACTCACCACTTGATTGTAAATTTATAAATAAAGTTATGTCTGGGATTACTTTTGAGGCAATCACTAGAATCCCCAGTAAGCTCAATGCTTCCTGGAGAGTGCACTCTACAGCCTCAGCAATGCTTATCTCCTGTACTGTTTTAAAAAGCCATTCAGCTTCTTTGCAATGACTTGGTAGAGAGCCATGCCTTTATATAAAACAGCGAAAAGAAAGTTGCCAATGATGGAGAGATTATTACTCTTCCAGATCTATCCATGGAGAATGTTAAAATGATGCAGAAACATCCAGGATATTATCATCATTTAGTGATGGTGTTGCGGGGTGGCCTTCCAGCAGTGGCATGTTACAGCACTCAGGTAGAGTTAACTAGCCCCACAGGAGGCTGCTCACATTTATGAAATGAGCCAGAATCAGTCTGCCGAGACCAGAGTTAGATGTGTACAGTCAATCCACATATGTTGAACTGAAGTGTCTGCTGTTTCTGCATATCCATGAAATACTGAATGTCCAACTGTCATTTCACACATATCAAAGCTGATGTTACTGTACATTAGTATGGGTGCTACCTGTTCCTTTACAATGAGACAGTCAAGTCAGCCTTATCTCTCAGTTTATAGTCTACAGTTTTTTTCTTTTTCCCCTAGACGCTAATTCTTTTTTGGGGGGAGTTGATGCCTTTATTTTACTTTTATCATTTCCACTTCATTCTGTATTTATATTGTGCATTTTATAAGCTATATCCTCTCTCTAAACTGCGCGATAATAAAACTATAAAACTAATGTTCCTCATTAGAGTGCTGTTTTATAGCATTTGAGAGAGTGCAGTGCTTCACCAGGACCAACTCGCTCTCCCTTTATCTTTTAAGTCACTGAGAAAAGGAAAGCTCCATCCACTCAGCTGTCTCATTCTTGAAATCTACATGACTCAGCATCAGTTGAAAAATGCATCAATTACTGTACTAATGTCTGCTGAGTAACTCCATAACATGTGGTAAACATACTGGTTATCTTTGTTCCTTTTTATTTCATGCAGTGTTATGACAAGAATAGTACTTTGTCACCAAATAGGTTTTGGCACAATATAGAACAGATACTTGGAAAAGTTTGCATTTCATTGTGAAAGTGTACTTCATACACGCTGACACAGACAGAAGGCTAACACAGGCAGAAATCTTGTCATCTTCTAACCCGCTTAATTTAAATCAAGATCTCAGGGGTGGCTGGAGATAGCATTGGGTGGGGGGCAAGGAAGAACAAACCTTGGACAGGGCATCAGTCCATCACAAGGCAAAACTACACCTCCATGCACATGGGCCAATCTACCTAACCTACATGTCTTTGGACTATGGGAGGAAAACAGAGCACACAGAGGAAACGCAAGTAGACACAGGGAGAACATGCTAACTCCGCAAAGGAAGGACCCAGGACACGGACCCAGGTCTCCTTACTGCAAAGCAGCAGCACTACCACTGTGCTACCATGCTTCTCTGAAATCTTTTAAAATATAAATTAAATGGTTTATACTGGTAGACACCAAGACAGCGAAGCCAATAACCAAACGTGGCACTTTTTTAAGCCCTTAAACTTCACACTAATAGCTAAGCTCATCTCTGTTTCAAGTCGTCAGTTTACCAATCCAACTAATTTTAGATTTTCTCTCCATCTGGATGAGCTCTGCTAACAAAGAATAAAATTTTTCTTCTTTAAACCTCTGGGTCCACACTTTGAATTATGTTTCTAGTACATCTTATAAAAATAGCAGATTGGGATTTTGCTACTACATGGTAGATGTTTCTTACACTCATAAGGGTCAACTGCAGTCAATAATTAAGGGATACTTAACATATAAAAACAGTCAATTATTCAATCAGTTAACCCTCATGTTGTAGATTTATTAAGTGGACACTTTATTAGGCACACCTGCCTTTCACACAGAATTGACCGCTCTTGTATGTGATAGCATCATATGTACAGGCTATGTGGTTAAGCCAGAGACCAAAAGGCTGTGTACGTGGAATTCTGAGGGACAACAGAGAAGACTAAAGTTTTATTGTATTCTTGGCAGTGGATGCCAGATGTGTCAGCAAAGGTGCAACAGGAATAATAACCATTTCTGGGGATGGAGAGTGGAAACTGATGAATGGAGATGATGGAATTTGACACAAATTGTCACACTTGGTGTAACAGATGGAGCACAGTCAGACAACTAACACGAGCAATAGCAAAAGACTCTCATGGATGTATTAGGGAAAAAAAATGGATGAGAACACCAGGCTAGTGGAGTCCACTCCATTCAGTTTTTTCTTTTTACTTCTTTTTAAAATTTGACTGATAACTTTATCTAGGGTAACATCCAACTGTCTTCTGGTTTGTTACTGTATTTATCCATCCATCCATTATCCAACCCGCTATATCCTAATTACAGGGTCACGGGGGTCTGTTAGAGCCAATCCCAGCCAATACAGGGCGCAAAGCAGGAAACAAACCCTGGGCAGGGTGCCAGCCCACTGCAGGGCACACACACCCACACACCAAGCACACACTAGGGACAATTTAGGATCGCCAATGCACCTAACCTGCATGTCTTTGGACTGTGAGAGGAAATCACAGCACCCAGAGGAAACCCACGCAGACACAGAGAGAACATGCAAACTCCACGCAAAGAGGACCCAGGAAGTGAAGCCGGGTCTCCTAACTGCGAGGCAGCAGCGCTACCACTGCGCCACCGTTCCGCCCTACTGTATTTATGTATTTATTAATTTTACAGTTGCACCACAAACAGGTTAAATTGCTTGCTTAATACCTTAAGAATAACACAGTGGTTATCTGAGTTTACAGTCAGCAGGCCTCAGACTATATGGGTGTCATAGCTTGAGGTGACAGAGAAGGAGGAAGAGTTAGAGAAGTGAATAGGATATCTGCTTGGTGCTTGAAGAACCATACTCTGGATTGATAACTAGTACTCTATCCATCCCAAATGTGAAGAGAGGGACTACACACATGTGGAGTGAGGCACAAGCAAACAGGAGTGCTTTGTTTCCTGATTATTTATCTACTAGTATAGTAGTGAAACACGACCAACTTTAAAAATCAATAAACAAAACAGGTATCGCTAGCTAAGCGAATGCAAGGTATGCTCCAACACTTGGATTCGAGTGGAAGCTGGTGCATGAGTGCGGAGGGTCCTGCCCGGCTCCCCACTCCTGACGTCACACTTTCCCATCCCCTCGGCCTCAGATTAACACGAATATAAAACTCCTGCAAGCGAACTGTGATACTTAGCATAATGAGAGAAGTCACAAAATCAACCAGAATGTTCAAGCAAATTATAGAAAAAAAAACTGATCTAAATCCTTCAAGTAGTTCTCTCGTGAAATGCGGACAGACATAGACAGACAGACAGACACTGGATTTTATATATATGTAGAGATATTTTTTTATGTTCTCAACTATTAATCCTATACAGTTTGAGGAAATTGGTGCATAGAAATAGAAGTATAGTAATTGTGTGCACTATTAAATAAAATTAAACTTCTATTTTGATACTGTCTTATATATCATGACACCAAAAGGGTAGTGACATGCTGCATTTTGGTCAAATATGCAAGTAAGAGTTTCACAATATTCTGTTCACATGAGAATATGACTGCTACTATCACTGATAGTGATAGCCAAGAACAAAGTGATGCAGAAAGATATATACTAGAATACGCAACTTTTCAAACATTAAAACAGATATGATGTGGCAGCAAAAGATTCAATTGATTGCCACTCCTTTCAGGAAAAAAATAGGCAGTAAAGTGGTACTGAAACAAGGAATGTTAAATGACAAAACTACAAAAGACTAAAAAAAAAAATTAGCTGGTCGGAAGAATTCTGATTTATGGTATTGTTAATTGATGTTAAGGGGAGAACTAGAATATGGTGAAAGTCTCACATCTATGAGTCCATCCCACTTGCTGCATCCTGTTTGTTAGCATGACAATATGGTGCTTAGCACTTGTGCTTCACAGCTCCAAGAGACCAGATTTGACTCCCCAACCAATGGTGCTTGAATGCGGAGTAAAGTGACTGAATGGGTGTTTTTTTGCAGGCAGTTTGTTTTTCTTCCCATTCCTCAAAGTCGTGCATGGCGGGTTAAATAGTGAAACTAAACTGGCCAGATATTGGAGAGGGAGTGTAAGCATGTCTTGGGATGGACTGGCGACCAAGTAATATTTGTTTCCTGTTGTATATCCTGCTCTGGCTCTAAAAAGCCATACATTGGATTAAGCTGGTTAATAAAACATGGATGTTAATATCAAGTAGCAATTTACATTAGCATTTTCACTAATATAATAATGAGCAACATACAGCTATAACAATACAAGTTAGAATCTGTAGACTATAAAGCCTCACCTACCCATGTGAGTGGCTAAAGCATTGGCCTTTAAACCATTAGGTTGCAAATTCAGTTCCCAGTGATTCTCTTAACCTGTCTGTGGTACAGCTGCACTGAATGCTCATGTGCAAATTGTGTTGGATTAAGGGCTCACTGCACAAATATTTTGTGATGATTTCTTATCTTGCATTATTTGTTAAACAAGTAATACTTTGCTTCCACATGAGCACAATGTAATTTATACGATTAAATGAAAAAAGATGCAGTGAACACCAAAGAAGATACAAAGAGACACGGAGAATTACAATAAATACACACTGAAAAGTGGCAATGCCATCTGAAATCCACAACATTAATTCAAATAAAAACAAGTTTTAAACAACTGCAAAATAAAATCCTCAGCATTTAAATATATAAAATTTGGTATCACACCATGACAAAAATCTCTCTAGTATAATAAAAAAAATCCTGGGACGAGATGCGACTTTTTAGCCTGGGACGAGACGTGACTGTTTCCGAGAGATACTTTAATGTCCTGTGAGACGAGACTTTGTGCCAAGAGATTTAACTACGCCTGGGGCTGGAAATAAAAGACAAAGAGTAAATGACAAAGTAGAACGTCGTAAATAATTAAAAAATGTTGGTGCGATACACATGCAGAGCAGGTTAGAGATAATGGAAGTACTAAAATTCGAAAGTCTGCAAAAAATGATAGTAAACATCGCATTATCGCAAAGAAACAGAAATTATTACTCGGTGAAATAACGGAACAGCGAAGAGAGATCGAATATATTGTTCGGATTTAAACTTTAAGTCGGAGACTTGTAGATCGTCTAATTCATGTTGCCATCAGGGAAAAGTAGTGTTTCTTCCCAATGAAGAAACGTATCCATTTGAATTAAAAGATTTGTTGTTTGGTGAAAGTAAAATCCACATATGCGAGCGGCAGAGACGCAAATTGTCAGCAGGCCAGGGGCGGATGGCGAGCGAAGCAAGCAGGGGCAAAGCCCCCTAGTGTAACTTTAAATTAAAGAGATGAACAAAGCATTAATTCAAATAAAATTTGATCAAGACTTGCCCTAAATTCAGAAAACCTTCTTGCATTATGAATTTTGAGATCAGGAAATCTCAGGCTAGTTTTCATGTCCCACAGACTTTCTTGCTTTATTTATTTATTTATTTCATTATTATTATTATTTTCTAATTTGTTGTACCATGTCTATGTGTCTAATTTAATGTCTAGTTTAATGTTCTTAACTTAATGTTAAAAGAGGCTCTTGGCAGTTCCTCAACTGAATATATAGAATACCTGCCATGTGACCCACAGATTGAGTATAAAAGAGGCTCAATTCAGTCATCAAAGAAAACCTTAATGGAGGGCAGGATGGAGTAATAGTGGCAGGAAATGCAATGTGAGTGGTTTCATAATTTTAGAATCATTTAGTGTTTAACTGTACGTGCAAAACATCCTAATGCACCAAGAACAGCCATGAGTGGTCTGTAATATTAAGACTAACAAAAGATGGGTTATTTCTTGCTTTATTCTTGCTTATCTATTCTTATGTCTCTAATATCCACATCTGAGTTATTATTATCAAAGATTTGTTTTTATCCTAAAGGTTTTCAACCTATGTATATTTTGGCAGCTTCAATATAAGAATGGTCATGTACAAAAAAACTGGTTTCTCATCACAACTTTATCTTAAATGATTGTGTATTTTATTATTTGATACTTTCAAACAAGTCTGCCTCCAACAAATTCAATTTTCTTTCTCACTTATTAATCAATCACTCTGTGAAGCAGTTAGTCAGACCATTAGCTGTCAGTCCACACACCAATAACCAAATTACCCAGAGAGAAAGTATTTACTTTTTATTTGCAATGCAGTGGGGCGATAGCTTAATTATTTTTAAGCATAACATTCATATTTGGAATTGGTTTAGATTTTACATGTAGGATGGGCGGCTCATAATTGCAATCTTTAATCTAGCAGGCACAAATGCCTAGGCTGTGTCTCAGAGCTCGTTTCTTCCCCTCTGTTGGAGTCTTTATTGGGTTCATTATGGCCTGATGTTTAAACAATGAGAAGCACTGCTAATAAATAGGAGTGCAAATAGCAATAGAAGCACTTCTATAGGCACTTGAATTGCTCTAATAGTGTAAAAATGCCTAGGGTTTTTATAGATGGTTATAATTTACCCTTAATATGCTTTTTTCCACTCTGTTTCAAAGAGATGGCATAAGTTGACTTGGTCCCTTTTCTGTTTCATTCTTTTTATGCTAATTAAAGCAGCACATTTTAGCCTTTCATGTTTTTTTTTGTTTATATTTATTTTGTTAAGATCCAGTAAAATGTTTGTAGTATGCAAAATGTGTTTTAAAAAATAAATTATTATGAGCACTGCAGAAAGAAAGCCAAGCATGCAAGGTAAACAAGTAAATAGTATAAGAGTACATCTCTAGCACTGAGGAATTTAAATTTAAAATCTATACATAGATCGATATTGAGAGATTTCATTGTACAAATATTTTCCTTTAAATGATGGCACAGTGGTAGCGCTGATGTCACTCATCATTGTGGCCTGGGTTTATGTCCCAGGTGCTCCCTGCATGGAGTTTGCATGTTCGCAGCTTCCTCCCCATTCCTAAGACTTGCAGGTTAAGTGGACAGCAAATTTAAAATAGCCTGTGTGTTTGGGTGCGTCAGTGTGTTCGCCTTGAGATGGACTTTCATCCTGTCCAGGGATTATTCCTGCCTTGTGCCCTATGCCTGTTGGGACAGGCTCCAGCTTCCCTGTGACCATGCTCAGAATGAAGTGGTTTTGGAAAATGGATGGATGGATAATACTTAAAATACTTGTGTCTTTCACATTATTCACATGAAATAGAATGAATGGTGGTATGACTCCTAATCTAAGCAGTACATCTTTGGTGATGTGGGAGTAAAAAAAAAAAAAAATATGTACTTACAGGAACACCAACACAGACACAGAGAAACTACACCCAAACTGAATACAGGACACATGTAACAGCAGTGCAGACCACTGTGTTACCATACTGGCCTTGAACAAAGATGACACGTGAAAATAATCAAAAACTCAAGTGCAATTTCTAGATATTTACCTTAGGATTTACGATGCAGTAATTAAATAATGCAAGATTGTTAATGAAAATATGATGAAAATATTTTTTTTGTTTATTTTCATTATGCAGCATTTTTTTCTTTTGAAAAATAACAGAAATAAATATGTACTAGCCAATTTCCAAAAATAACGTTTAAGTAGTGAGACAAAGGACAGCCACATAAAGCCCACTACAATGTACTGTAAATGGCATGTACATCTCTCTATTATGTAAAAAAAATCTTGGAACGAGACAAGACTTTTTCAGAGAGACGAGACGTGACTTTCTCAGAGAGACACTTTCACGTCCCATGAGACAAAGAGTAGATGACAAAGTAGAACGTCGTAAAGAATTCAAAAACATTGGTGCGATAAACATGCAGAGCAGGTTAGATATAATGGAAGTACGAAAATCAGAAAGACTGCAAAAAATGATAGTAAAGATCACATTAGCGCAAACAAATGGAAATTATTACTCGGTGAAATAACGGAACAGTGAAAAGAGATCGAATATATTGATCAGATTAAAATTTTAAGTCGGAGACTTATAGATCGTCTAATTCCTGTTGCCATCAGGGAAAAGTACTGTTTCTTCCCAATGAAGAGGTGTATCCACAAGAATTTGTTGTTTGGTGAAAGTGAAATCCACATACGCTGTCACGCTTGGGTCACAGAGTTGCACAGATACACAGGAGATTTTAGAGACAGAAACATTATTCAGACACTTCAAACAAACATAAGTTTTTTAAGGGAGTGAATTGAGCTCCATGTGTAGTTGGAAGGGACACTTCCGTCTCTCAAGACAAGGCAGTGAGACAAAAGGACAGCTGCTGTACAGCCTTTTAAATGTTTGAAGTGCTGTGCGAGATGCAAATCACGCGGCACGGCAGCAGCAGCAAGCCAGCAGCTGATCGAGCAAAGAGGAGGTTAAAAAAAAAAAAAAACTGTATTTGTCTCCCATTGTATCGCCGTCTAAAAGGGGGTTTCGGAGGAGCGACCGCGTCTCCTTGGGGTGCATTCAGCCCCCCTCTTCACAACGTGACCGGCAGAGATGCAAAGTGCCTGGTGCATAGCCCTGGCCATGGGGGTGGTGGTTGGGGTTGGTGAGCGAAGCCCCCTAGTTATATATAAAATGTAAAATTAAAAGTGTGCTTGTCTGTGTGTTTTTGTGGTATAAAAATCCACATTTTTGGACCTATCTATGCCAACTTTCTCACTGAGTCCCTATTTGCATAGGAAAATGCAATAGGCTATGTCTGGTTTCAAAATTTTATACTGTAAATATAAGGTTCAGTAGTGCTTAAAACACTTCAGACTGAATCTTGTTTTTTAGTTCAACTTCATAAAAATAATCCTTTTTTAAAGATGTCATTAATTGGCCAGAAAAATATGATGCAATAACAAAATAAAAGTCAAAAAAGTCACAAAGAGTCAATTTATTTTTCAGCCACAATCCATCAGGTTTAGAGAACCATAAGAAGAAGAAATGGGTCCTGTCTCCTCAATTTTTAACTTGGCTGTTGCTGAACCGACCTCTCTCACTGCAGAACTAGTCCTTGAAGGAGGGCTAAAAGGATGGAGCACTTAGAGAGGCCATCAGAAAAATAATTCTAGTCTTAGGGTCCTGAGAAGTAACCACCCAGCCAATCACAAAAGGTGATTCCAGAATGTAAGCCAGAAGAAATTCTGGGATGGAGTTTAATTGCCTGTCTTTATCAATTGACAAATGAGTCTGGAGTTGAGGTGACAGCTAACTGGTGGCAGGAAGAGGACAAGAAAGAGAAATGTGAATTGAAAGAAAGTAATCTGAAAGAGAAAGTGAAGATGGCAGCACAGATTGATACAACAGCTCAGTGCTCCCCAATGCAGTGCCTCTTGTTATTATTTTGTTAAGCTTTTTGCTGTACATTTCATTAATACAACTACTCTACAGATGCCACAACTCAATAAACTTTGGAATCAAATATTACAAGAATGTGATGAAGGGTTTAAACAGTCTTCTAACAGTTTTTGACTGTATTCCACCAGAGATTATACACACTCCAGCATGTCTATGAATCATTGCCCCAGTAGTCAGGCAATGCAGTGCAAGAACAGGAAATGGAAGAGACGCAAGCATGCTGGGATAATTTAGCATTTCCCACATAGTAACTATGAGGCTTAGCAACTATGTTTTAACACTAAATCTTTATTTTTTTGTTAATTTTATTAGCCTTCTCTCCATGTTCATAGTATTGATGTTGTGATTTAAAGATGAGCTGTTCCGTTTCTTTTGTTGTCAAGTTGTAAAATTCTCATTGCAAGATCTGTCTTTTCCTATAAAGTGGCATATTCTTGTTGTATTCCAAGAATTTCGCTGATTAACTGTGATGCCTTCTTGGTTTCCAATTTATTTTTGTGGGAAAGATATGAAAGAATTTGTCCTTTTACAAAAGCCTTCAGAGTTTCCCAGAGTATTCCTCCAGAAACCTCTGGGGATGCATTTGTCTCTAAAAAATAATCATTTTGCTTGGAGATGAATTCTGTACAGTTCTAATCAGCTAATGACAGTGGGTTAAGATGCCAGCTACGAGATGAGTGTGTAAGGCGCAGTGACTTAAGCTTCATAATCAGAGGAGTGTGATCAGAGATAACAATAGATAACCATTACATCACAATTATTAAAGAATTGATTATTTCTTTATTGATAATTTATTGGTCCCTAACAAATCTTCAAGGTATGGTGCATACCTTGAAGAATTGTTAGGGACCAATAAATTGTTATCAATGAAGAAATAATCAATTCTTTAATAATTGTGATGTAATGGTGAGAAGAAGGAATATGTTCTTGAGTTTGGATTTAAAAATCTCCATGAGTCTGATAAGTTATGATCCATTACAAACTGTGGGATTATTTTTGCAGTATTAGACATTATTGCCACTGTAGTAGTATGAAGACCTATTCATGTTAGGATTTAAAATACAATTAAAGTCTCCAGCCATTCGTTATAATTTTATGAGTGTTCGCATTAGGAATAGATGCAAATACATTTTGGATGAAATCTCTGTTATCCACATTAGGTGCATAGATATTTATCAAAATTACTTCAGATTGAAATAAATTACCCATCACCATAACAAATCGCCCTTCAGGGTCACATACTATGTCTAATACTCCAAATGGGATTGTTTTATGTATTAAGATTCCCATACCTCTAGTTTTCTTTTGATTGGCCAAATCTTTCACTCCAGCTACACAATCTCTTTATGGTCAAAATGGGTCCTTACTTATTAAGTGAGACTCCTGTAAAAAAATACTATCTTGGCATTTAGACCTGTTAGGTGAGAAGATACTTCTTTTTTCTCTTTAGATCATGATGAGACCTTTCAAATTCCAGCTCACAAAGTTCACTCTTTGGTCAGAAAGACACTGCTTCTGAACCTTTGAGGACATTTTGTAAACTTAAGTAAAAGTAGTTTGTTGCTTCATACAATAGCTTTAACCTTGATTTAATATTGTTGTCAGGTATAGTGGATAGGGAGCCTATAACCATGTTGCCACTTATAGTTGCTCTCTTTGTACCCACCAAGTGAATCTAAACCACACTTCGCAAAGTCACAGTCACTAGATCTCTAATAAACAAAATAGACAAGTTCAAATTAGAGACCACTGCAAACAGATTTACTAAAGCTATTGAACTCACTGGCCACACAGCACACTGCTTTGACGAAAACAGCAAATCCGGTAAGTAGTGGGGTGGTGGTCTCTGTTTCCATAAACAGAATCTCTGGTGAACTGACACCACAATTATGGATAGGCACTGTTTAACAGGTTTGGAATACTTCTCTGCTAAATACAGACCTTTTTATTTGCCTAAAGAGTTTACCGTTACTGCCATCTAAGGTTAGTAGTACAATACTGTAGTACTGGATACCGTCTTCTCAGTCACCATCATCCCAGAATGCTGACCAAGAAAACCCAACAAAGACTGAACCTCCTGTGTACATTAAGGAAATTAATGTAACAATGGTTGTTGGTGTCTTTTTATCATTGCTCTATAGAGCATCCTCACTCACAATCTGATAACTGGTATGGAACTTGTTGTCTAGCAGACAAGGCAGCCCTGCAGAGGATCATAAAGCAAGTAGAAGACTCCACTCCCCTGCAGATCATTCACAGCACTTACTGCCTATGCAGAGCTACCAATATACTCAAGGACACATCCCACCCTGGTCACATCTGGTCAACTTACTGCCATCAGGTAGATGGCATAGGGCCATCAAAGCCAGCATCTCCAGACTGAAGAACAGTTTCTACCCAACTGCGGTCATCAAGTTGAACAGGCACACAAGGAGTGTAATACATGACCACATCAAACCACATACCTGTACACTTACAGTTTTGTAATTTGCAATATCTGCTACTGTTTGCACTTTAAATGGTGTTGTACACCTTCTTGTTTATAGTCACTTTGATTATTTTGTACTCACTTTGGCTACTGTGTGTTTTATTCTGTTTGTATTGTATTTTATTTAGCTAATTCTGCTACCTCAATCTCACTGTACTGTAAGTATACAATGACAATAAAAGAACTTGAACTTGATAAACTATCAGAATGTGGGAATGACACTTCACTGTTCAGACAAGATAACAACAGAGAGGTCCAGAAGGCCTTCAGTTTGCATTTTTATGGGGGGTTATGGATATGGATACTATGCTTGCTATTTTTGCCCATTCACCACTTCCTTTTTTTTATATTAAAAAAAAATGACTTATCTTACTTTATTCCAGGTGTTGCTAGGGATGCCTCTTCTTCCACTATATACATTGTGTAAATATTCCAATTTATTTTGGTATGTATATAATGAAGTCCCTGTGACATGGCTAATGCATGGTCATAAAATGAAGAACACCAAACATCTAAGCTACCCGTGCCACTTGGGTATATTTTAGGTATAATCACACAGTGGCACGTTGACCAACCACTGTCCCTTTTAGGGTATGTTAAACAGCAATAAGTAAGTAACACTCTTCTGCTCTGCTAATGCTGTAAGTTTTCTCTGCACCGAAATTTTTCTACTCATCTTACTCTAATTGATCCATGCACAGTTATGCTTCGGAATGGTGCTATATAAAATAAAAACCAATTAACTAATTGCCTAGCAACAACAAATTGTTGAATAAAGGCAGCCAATGTCAGATTTCTGCTGATATCAAAATGAACAGTTAGCTACATGACAGGGCGCTCAGTGTTCCTGTATTTCCAGAGCCAAGCCACTGTAATTGGGTATGCTATAACATACTATACAAAAGTAGTCAAAGTCAAAACTCATCTATGCTATGTCGGAGCTTGTGAATCAGCTCCCCAGAGGTCGCCTAACCTTACTCATTATACCTCATCAGTGTGGCTGCAGTACTGGAATATTCTTTAACATTCCAAGCAAATCTTCAGCAATTTGCTCATTATTAATTCATTGAAAAAAATAACAAAAAGTGTTTGTAAGCTTTCCATTTTAATGACAACTTTTTGCTACAAGAGACAATTTGGCACAAAGAAAATTGATAAAAGAAACGCTTTGTGAATATTTTCCCTCTAATGTAAGCTTGCATTTGGCTTACCTAATAGGTGGTTTGCCCTTAACAGAATAAAAAAAAGGTATTCCCAAATGCATTTTTTAAAGATTTAAAAGTTATGCAGCATAACATTGCATATTAGACAAGGTAAAAGGTAGGATATTATAGAAACAGTCTGTCTCCATGACAACATGCTAAAGACAAGAAGAATGATTTAAAACAGATTCTAAAAAGATATCTTAACTCTCATTTTAAATTAGTACATGGTTAATACATAATACTTGGGTAAAATTTATTTTACACACGGAGATGTAAGTGCTGTATTTTTTTAATGTTACTTTTATTTTCTTGTGCATGGCATGATAACACTTAATGTTCCACATTCTTATTCTTCCTATCACAATAGCTTAAAAAAGTCACCAATGCTGAATGCTGACCTAGGAGACTAGTAAAACACAGGGAAAAGCTTCTTCTTCATCTAACAGAACAGAAAAATGACATTTTTCTTTAAGGATTGCAAGGTTACTATTAAGTTCTAGAGCTAAGCTATCCCAACTGCTTATCAAATTCATGAGTCGTATGATTGAAGCCAGAAATTTTTAAGAGAACCAGAGTGGCTTAACACCTATGAGGTATGCCCAGAAAAATGATGACCCACTTTCTCAACTTCATTTAAAATTAACAGAAAATGTCTTCAAATTATTCTGTGATTAATTAGAAAAATCCGCCCTGTATTGCCATGAAACAATCCATTTTAACTAATGAGCTGTAATTGAATTTCTTTCGGTAGAATAGGAATCGGTAACCAGAATTCATAGGCAGCTAAAACTTGTACACAGAGGTAATGCTGTTGATGGCAGTCTGGGGGCTTCATGAACTGCAGGCTACGAGAAGGACTGAAACAGAAGTCACTGACTCACTTTACTCCGGCTTCAGCAACAGTAGTCACTGCTGCGTTGCTTCAGTGCTCTACGGAGGGCTGTTGTTTTAACATTTTGCTAAAATTGTTGCATATTTCATTTTTCTCTTTTTCTTCTTGTATGTGATTTCCATAAAAATTTGAATAGAAAAATATAAATGACAACAGCAGCATTTGTCACCATGAGCACGAAAATACAAATTAAATGACCAAACAAATCACTAAATTAAACAACAAACAAGAATAACACTTAAAAGATTTTAAAATCCAATCATCATGTTTGTGTGCCTTTCTTATGTTTTGTTTTTATTATTTATTTTTAATTTTTTATTACTTAGCTGGCATGAAATTCATTACAGCTGTAGGGTATGATCACATAAAACACTGGATGTGCTCACACGAGTTGGAATACGATGTCACTGGAGTGCATGGGGACAGCTCAGTTCTTCAATAACGCTATTGTATTTAGCTCCTTTATTTAAAGCTAGTGATAGGGACTTATGGTTTTTGACACATCCCACTCTTCTTTCTTCATCTCCACATTCCTATTATAATCTTTTGGCAACTCAGGGGCATGTTTAATCTATATTAATGTTATTTTTGACATGTCTGCTGGTAGCAGCAGTATTCTTTACTGACTTGTGACATGTAGAGTATTTTTGAATTAAAAATGACAAACAGTAAATGTGCTACTTTGGGAAAAAGAGTTTATTCTTAGGAATGAGAGTTTATTAGTTGCCTAAGGAATACTAAATTCACTTTCAATGGGCTTATTATTATTGCTTTCCATATAGGTTTTAAGTTACTTTAGAATGTATTTACAAAGAGCATGATTTTTTGACCATAATTTTTATATATCAAATAAATACATATTTGAAAAAACATTTACAGAATTCATTAACTAAAAGTGAAAAAGTGAGGTAAATCTTAATCATCCATAACTGTGCTTAAAATTTCATGCTGGATGCCCTTATGGAACAATCCAAAAAACTAACAAGTTTTGTTTTTTCCCCACACGTAATGTTTAATCCAGTCCTCTCATTAAATGGCGATATAACTGCTTTTAATAGCAAGATTATCAGCATGTGTCATTTATAGGCTTTTTACACTTCTTACCAAACAGAGCCTGTGCTCACACCAAGGTAAGCCTCTAATCACTCTAATGAAGACCAGGAAAAGTAATGGAACTAACAGATAATTCCAAAATCTGTCTTTACCCTTGACAAGCAGCACATTAATTAAGCTAAGTAAAAGCCTTGAAAACACCCGTCTTGCCAGTTGTTTCTAACAACAGATAAGATGGTCATTATGCAACTTAAAAGATTCATTCTTTCAATGACACCATTTTCTCCACTTCACAACCATCATTTATTTTACAAAACACCATTCTAAGGCAGTTTACAAATGCAGAGGGACTGTACAATGTTTTAGATATATTTTTGCAATAAGCAGCATACAGGGCAGTTGAATAGCATGCTCTAGGTCACGCAATAATGACTGGACCAGCAGCATTATTGTTTCATTTAATGTCTTCACCACTATACAACACTGGACCCAATATTTATCCTTACTGCTTCCACTATAGTTCAGCAAAAAGTTGCACATGTCTCTTCTTAATTCCTCTTTAGATATTTGTTGCTTAGATTCTTTAAAAATAAGGTACTAAGCAGAGCACTTATTGTACAGCATTTACTAACAACTGGAAATTTCCAACAATCAACCTATTGTTAAAATGATTATTCAGAAATGTGGTATAATGATGGGTCTTCAATCTTTTGGAAACAATTAAAGATGTAATAAAGGGATGCATTCAGACAAGTGCTTAAAAATGATTCATACTTTGCTCAAAAATGTTTTTAAAAAATTCTCTTTTCAGAAAAAAAGATGACCCATGTCCGCTATTCTCTCACAGTGAGAGGTCTCTGCAGAGAAGTTCAAGACTCTGCCCTCTTCCTTGCTGTTTAAGTATTTCTTATTATGTTTTAATTGGTCCCTTGTTTAGAATTTAAATTGTTCCCATGCCAATCATTTAAACTAGCATGAGGACAACAGATTTATAATCACTCCAATTAGCAGGGATAGGTGTGCTCCCTTCTACATAGAGGGACAGACCTAGATAACAAAGTCGGAAAGGTTAGTGACAAATTTCCAGAAGAAAACCCTTTCACTGACTTTGTATCATGAGGGTGACGACCCCCCTAAGCAGAATCTGCAAGAAGCCAACACGTCAGTTACATAATTAGGCGAACTAGGAAGGAAAACCATGCAGTAGTTCAACAGGGAGTAACACAGTATGCACCCTAATCTGAGCTCCCCTTAGTCTATAAAGTACAAGGGAGACTGTTAGTAGAACAAATCATGCATTATATATAATGTCATTCACATTCACGGGGAATACAGCAAAAAAAAAGAATGACTATGTTTAATAACTGACAAAACAAAAGGAAATGGAGGAAATCAGATTTAGACTTAAGTCAGCACGTGAAGGCTTGTAATATGTAATATATTTGGAGCCTGAAACCTTGACGTTATGGGTTCAAATCCCAATGATGCCTAACAGTGTGTCCCTAGGCTTGTAACCTAACATGAATAATGTGTATCATTTGTTATCTTAAATCTTATTAGGTGTGCAATGTAAAACATTCACATACATATTTCTTAGTTGCTGTGGTCTAAAATGCAGAAAAGGCAAAACTGTTATGTGATTAATTGTATTCATTAAAGGCTAAGAGGTCAAAAAAACAAATACTATGTTTCACCTAATTATTGCATGGAACATCCTATAATTAACCTATAGTTTATGGTAAAAGTATGATACAAACAGTTCATATTGGGGTGCTGTAGCAAAGATGTAATTAATGAACATTTTTTTAATGCATTTTGTTCATTGCATGTTGTAATCCTGAGAGCTTTACTATAATAAAATTCAGTTTTAAGATAGTGCTCCTGATTAGTGTCGTTTGCTCCTTTTCATTCTTTAAAAAATAAAAATCTTTTAAATTTAAAATCTTAAAATCTTTTATAATTTAAATAAATAAATATGATATCTCAGTTTCAAGATTTTGACTGCACAAGCCTTGAATCTATATATATAAAAGCCAAATGCCACTGACTCACTGTGTGAATTTCCCATTGGGATTAATAAAGTATCTATCTATCTATCTATCTATCTATCTATCTATCTATCTATCTATCTATCTATCTATCTATCTATCTATCTATCTATCTATCACAAAATCTCCCGAACCATGAGGACTTGGGACTTGAAATTTGGAATGTAGGTTACCCTTGGCCCATAGGTGCTTGCTAAGAAACGGTTTTAAAAATTTTGTGGTCCAAGCGCGAAATTTGTTATAGTTTTTTAGACCCGTTTGTATGTCTGTCCGC
Organism: Erpetoichthys calabaricus; assembly: GCF_900747795.2. Taxonomy (NCBI): domain Eukaryota; kingdom Metazoa; phylum Chordata; class Cladistia; order Polypteriformes; family Polypteridae; genus Erpetoichthys; species Erpetoichthys calabaricus. The sequence continues at coordinate 100,457,309 of NC_041403.2, forward strand.
TTTTCACGAGAGAACTACTTCATGGATTTAGATCGAGTTTTTTTCTATAATTTGCTCAAACGTTCCATTGATTTTGTGACTTTCTTATCACGCTAAGTATCTTAGTTCGCTTGCGGTACTGATTTATTAGCGCAAATCCGAGAGAGAATCATCCGGCTGCGGGGAGGGGGGCAGGGTCCTCCTCACTCACGCGTCTGCTTCGGGGCGTAACCTTAACTCCACTTAGTTAGGAAACGAGAGAACTACTTAACGGATTTAGATCTTTTTTTTCTCTATAATTTGCTTGAATATTCCGTTGATTTTGTGACTTTCTCATCACGCTAAGTATCTTAGTTCGCTTGCGGTACCGATTTATTAGCGCAAATCTGAGAAAGACTCATCCGGCTTCGGGGAGGGGGGCAGGGTCCTCCTCACTCACGCGTCTGCTTCGGGGCGTAACCTTAACTCCGCTTAGTTAGCAAACGAGAGAACTACTTAACGGATTTAGATCTTTTTTTTTTTCTATAATTTGCTTGAACATTCCGGTTGATTTTGCAACTTTCTCATTGAAAACCATAGGTCGCTTGCAGTACCGATGTATTTATGCAAATCCAACAGAGTGGTTGTGGGCCGAGGAAAGAGGGAAGAGTGCCATCAGGAGTAGAGAGCTGGGCGGGGCCCTCCTCGCTGTCCTGTTTCACTAATACGCGTGCGAAGCCATGGGGGATGGCAAGTAGGAACATATAATTAATGGCAACCTGTGGTATATGGACAAACTCATCTCACTTTTTCCTCTAGAGAAGTACCACAGCTTATTCGGGCAGTAGCAATCCTTTGCAATGCACATTTATGCTTACTCATACCAGGCTAACTTTAATACACTTTGCATGCAAATCTTTGATATATGAAATTAAATTTTGGTAATTAAATCCATGCCATCCACAAAGAGGGCATGCAGATCCCACATGGACAGTGAATGGGTTGAAACTGAGCCAAGTGTCCAGGAGCTGTATGACAAGAGTGTTAACTCTGTTCCACCATAATTTGATTAGTCCCCTTTTGTTGCCAATGTGCATTTACGGAGGGACAGAAATGATAAGATTATTTACAACTGGAGACAAAAAAGCACCAGCACAGTAGTCTGGTTCACCCAGAATGCCCAGTAGCCCTGGATTCCACTCACCCAGAAACACTTAACCGGGAAATGAAAAGCACAGATACTCAGCATCTGATTAGTGCTGGAAGCTGTGCAGAAATCTCACCATGAACTGGGAGTTCATTATATAAAGAAAGAGAGATTCAAACAGGAATACATCACATTTAACGCAGCAATCAATCTTATACTCTACTAAGGGTGTCAAAGGGCACGCACCTACAAGATGCACTAATGAGGTTGCCTGAACAATGGCATTGGCCGTGTATTATCAAGGCTCAATGAGAAAATTCTGCATTTTACTTTCGACAGTGCTAGTAAATGATTGATATGATCTTATATGAAAAAAGGCAAACAATTCAAAATAAGGAGACTCCAAAAATGCAGCATTTTAATACAGCATTCTGTCTCATCTCAGCTGGGCGGAGGAGAGTTAAGACACTGAATTAGTAAAGTGTTCCATATTATATTTCACATGTGTGAATATGACAAGCATTCTGAGCATCAGGTTCGGGTCTGCAAAGAAATGAAGAGTGCTTAAGAGCTCCCCTGGGGAATTGCAAATTTGTGTTTAAGAATTAGAGCATGACTGACACTGCCATCCTCAAGCTGCACACCACCGAAAATGAAAAAGAAAAACAGTGAGCAGTGCTGAAGTAGCAGTCTATCTTGTCCACAATTTTGTAGCAGTGATTTCTCATCATGTGGTACTTTTCCAATAAAATTCAATATGCTGTTCTCTTCACTGTACATAAGGCTTCACATTTCCCCACCAGATCCAAACAAAAAAAAATAAATTCATCAATGATTCAATTACAACCACTGTCACTTTGAGCATGTTATCCCATTTCTATTTGGCCCATAATACTTTAATGTTCTTGTGAAGGAAGGATACTTACAAAGGACTGTAAAAAAGGAAAAAAATCTCCTCTCATATAATAGGGTCACAAAGTAAATCCTATAAATCTTTCACAAATTGAGATGTGTAATACAAGCCACTGGAATAATACTGACTTCTGAGCCAACACCTAATAACCAAACGTTGTCTTGTATTGTAAGTGTACCCAGTACCCAGTAAGAGATGCAAGATGTGACTTTTTTAACTAGGCATCATGATGGTGAAACATGTGCACTGAAAAGAAATGATTCAATATACTTGTTGAACGATATTGCATTCAAGTCAAGAAGAGTGTCACCGAGGAGTGCACACTCCACCACCTTTTCACAGTGGTTTCTACAGCATAAATAATGTAATCTAGCTACAATTTCTGGACTAAATAGGGCAATCGCATTAAGACTTATGTGAGCATTAATGGGGAGCTCACAAAGCTCCAGAAAATGATTAATCAACTACAGGAATGTGGTCAGGTGTAATCAGTTTCAACTAGATTAATCCCATCTTGACGATTCAGCAGCTCCTTTGGGCATTTTAGCACAAAAATACAATTATTACACATAAGTTAAATCTCGCTGATTCATGAAGCTGTCATTCAAGAAGGTTTGCTGCTCACTGGGCAATGAAAGAGAAGAGAAAAACAAGCAAAGACTTTAAAAGGTAGGGCTTCTGTATTGTTTTCACTGTCCAGCAACTCTAACAGAATAACAACAGTCAGTCAATCAATCAATCAATTCATCATCCCTTGAGATAGCAATTAAAATTGTCACATTGATTATATTTTTGACCTGGGGATTGTCATAATGAACGCTATTGTCAGTCTTCACAAGGATAGTCACAGTTCAATTCAAAATAATAAAAAAAATATATGTTTCAGTTTCAGCATATGTGCACTTTTTCTAGATAAATTGTAATAGTTCCTTATTAAAAATAAGTTAATTATCAAAAAGCAAATAAAGAATATGAAAGAATAAACAGAACCAGAACAGCACTACCTCTCTTGGCCTGACTAAACAGGCGTTCAGCCCCCATCTACCTAAAAGGCATTCAGGGTCCAATAAACACTGCCCTCTGTACTGTGCCTCAAGAGCATTCCCAAACACCCTTGCTAAATTCTCCCTGTTTCACTTTAACTCCCTAAAACAAGCTAACATAAACTCCAAGCTCAATTTACTTTTACCTGTCTGGAGGCTTTATAGTCCAACCAAATAATACTCTGTGGCCTTTTCCCCCGGAGCTCATTCTGGCAGCCTCAGGTCTGCCTGAACTCCTAATAAAGTGTTAAAAGGCAAGGTGCCTGTGGTGTGTCTGAACTTAGCTGTGCCGCCTTAAAAGACCACCGGATTGACTCATATGAAGATCTAGGAAAACTCTTCTGATTGCCTGCCCCTTCCCCATAACATCTCTAGTTGAGCTGTTGGAGTTCCTTATCTGTTCACATTTTAAACATCAAGTCATTTGACGGCAATTCTTACATTTTATCGTCTTCGTAACAATTGATGGGAGATCACTGTGAAGTTCACCTCCTCTTGAGATGATAAATGGCATTTTCTGGAAATGGATACAACATCCATCTAGGGATTCGGCCATTCGGCCATATTGAATCCCTTTTAATATTTTACACTGGCAGTAGGTACAGAAGCCTCCAAAAAGTGGTTATCATTTTATCAGTATTACTTTGGGATAATCAATCTATAAAGTAAAATTTTCAAAAATTCTCCAAGGGTTCAAAGCCAAAAAATGGAAGGTGTGACAGTAAATTTGAGGAAGTTGAGCATTTAATCAAGAGATTATTAGAGATAATTAAGAGATTGTCCAGAGTTGCTGAAATAAATTAAACAGACTTGACTGTAGATGGGAAAGAGGCAGATCTAAACATTACTCAACAGTTAAACACGCATTAGTCAAGAAAGGCGCTACAGATTGGAGGAGGGTCATGTTAAATGGCTTTAGCTATTTGTGTATCACTGTAATTGTAAATATTATATTGTACTGTATAATTCCCCAATATCTTTATCCATGCAGATGTATGTTTACATTCTTCCAACTCGAGCACAAATGGGTTAAGTGACTGGGTTCAGGGTTGCACAACAAGTTAGAGTCTGGTACTGAACTGGATCCTTGTGCCATAACTATTACACCACACCACTTTAATAGTGAATCTAAAGCCTATTTTATATGATAAACAGTAATGGATCTACACGCAGATCAAAAGGTTTGAATTGAGATACAATACAACACAGGCTTCAAAAAGAAGACCGCTACAGGACACATGGCAGAGAAAAGAAGGAAGGGAAGCCAAACAATAAATGTGTTGTACTTTCACGCTTAAACACAAGGTGGCCTCGTTTTCTTGCTGTTTAAACTTACACTCAAAGTTCCAGGAGGCACATTAAAGATTATTATTATATTTCTGTTGTTAAGGTTTTTAATGCACCGCATAACAAATTAACAGCTAAATACTGTGTCTCTTCAGTAAATTATCAGAGTTATGATCTTGAAAAGTGCAGCAGGCTATGACAGACTGGTGCTGTTCCTAGCAGGGAATCATTGTCAAGCATCAGGGCCTCGGTAGGAGAGCCAGCATGTCAATGTGTGATGCTTTTTAAAGATTTTTTTTTCCCCCAGTGGAATTCTTGCCATCTTTAAAAGTAAATATTGAAGAACATCCCACAGCATTTTGACTCAATGAGATCAATTGTTATGGTATTGTAAGCTAGCTGGTAAAAAAGACCACTGCAGCCTCAGGCTGACAAGTAAAACTGCTTACAGGTCTTCCAGATGGCGCAAAACATTCACTTCACTTTTGATCCACATTTCCTGGTGAAGGTCACAGTGGCAGTTGAAAATCACCAAATTCCCAGAAGCTCCCTCCTGGGTTCTCATACCAGAAACCTGTGCTTGACACACCTCCATAGTAGGTAGGCACCTAGGGGCATTCTAACTACACAGCCTAACTACCTTTGCCTGTCAAGGGCTGGACAAATCCAGATTCTAAATGTGTTATATATTTGTGGCTTTCCTAGTGAGCACAGCCATATTAGATTACAGAAATGGTGTTTTATCTTCTACTTCTGATGCAATTTCAGTTGTTGCCTGATCTCCCAGATGCTTCATTGTAATGTTACCATAATTCCAATTGCATTGTATTGTAAAATGAAATTGTACAACATCATTTTTCCACTGTGGTGGGCTGGCGCCCTGCCCAGGGATTTGTTCCTGCCCTGCGTCCAGTGATGGCTGGGATTGGCTCCAGCAGACCCCCGTGACCCTGTGTTAGGATATAGCAGGTTGGAGAATGACTGACTGACTGACTGACTAACTAATTTTTCCCATCTCCAGATCACACTAAATCTATCCTGGTTGTTTAAGGAGGCTCAATGCCCTATTAAGACAGTTTATGTAAATCTTTCCCTAGTTATAAGAAATAAAGTATTAGATTATATAGGCTGGAAGGATGGTTGGGTGGAATAAAGATGCAACTGCTAATGCCAGTGCTTCTTTATTGTGTGAACCTAAACTGACAGCGCTTGACATCGTCACACACGTGCATTTGGGAGACAGTCAAAGGGCTTAACCGGGTGTGAAATGGTGAGTCAGGGGTTGACGCTGTGCACAAACGCCTCTTCTCCTTCCTCTGCAGATCATCAGATTATGAGAAGCCCTAACCAGCCTCCTCATTCCTCTCTAGACCACACGCTCCTCCTGGCTTCACTTCAGCCTCTTCCCTCCTGAACCCACCTCTTCCTCTCCACTGCCTATAAAAACCCAACCTCTATCCTTCTGTCTCAGCCCTGTTTTGGACACAGTCTCTTGTGACTACTCGGTTTCATTACATTATACGGGGTGGATTCCCCAAACCTCTTTCTATCTTTTTTCCATCTTTACTCAACCTTGGCTTCACTTCTTTATACTTTCAAGCAGTAATTGTCCCTTAACCTCTGCTACTGACAAACTCATTCAATTCATTGTTATGGGAGTTTTATCTCCACTTAAAATGTACTTTGACAGCCATGTTACCAAACATCTTTATGTGGAGACTTTTGTGAAAAATTTACCATGATGGTCATGTCTAAGGAGAGAAAGTTCAACTTGAACTTCTTAAAAGGATTCCACAGCCGAATTGTTAATCCAACACTGACTTCTCAGCCAGACTGTTGCTGTATTTTATCTTTATTTTTTTTTGTGTGTGAAAAATTCAAAGCTTATATTAATTTCAGTACTGACAAAAGAGATAAAGCAAATATGACATGAAAGACAAAATAAAAGAACTTAACTTTGCTCAACAGCAGCTCCTCTTCAATAAATCAATATCTCAAAGTGCTTTAAAATCATTTGTCTAACTGATGATTTAAGGTTGGGCTATTTTAGCTCCAGACATTAAAGCACAATGAGAAAGATTTCATTTAGCAAAGAAAGTGGGATTAAAGTCCTTTCCGGGAAGAAAAAACAGGAGTTTGATGTTTCTCTTTTATTGTTTGAACAGGAGAAATTTGAATTAAGTGTCTTAACCTCCAGATTATATCTGACTCTGTGCTGACTGAGGTGGCAGTAATAAAATTAGAAGGCGGCACAAGTTCAAAACTCATTCAATGCCAGGATCAAAACCAAAGAAGCTACAGCTGCATTTTTATAAAAAGAGTGGGCCCAAAGACACCAGAAGGTGTAGCCGACATGTCCTCATAGCATCAGATTAGTAAAAGTAAAGTTATAGACTTTTCACTCAAAGACTTTAATACTTTAACTTTCAGTTTCTCAGTAGACGTTTCAAAGAAATCCATGGTACACGCATCTCAGAGGATGAGACCCCTTGAAAGAAAAATAGAAGTTATGAAGATCTGGCTTTGACCTGTAAATCTGCAAATTTTGCACAACCAGTTAAATCAGCGACTTCCATGTTTATTAACTTTTTTATATTACCCGACATAGTGTTATTGCAGGATGATATGGTTACTTTGTAAATATATTTTATTGCTGTAATTGTCATGCTGAGCTGCCATTCCTCTCATTGCCAATATAACATGGTGTTATCTATGATATGTAGCAAGTGCTTTAGTAAAGTGCTGTACATCTTTCTGGACTCAATAGCCCACAGAGGTGCTGTTTAAAAGATGCTGAAAAATGTCAGTGGTTTGCGAGCAAATGGCATTCATCATGCGCTCTTTCTGCACCCACTGAGGTCACGTTGGGGGTTTTATTGCTGATAGGTCTGCTGACATTCTGAGAATTCAAAGCAAGTAGTCCTGTTTACAGAGTATATTATGTTGATGGATGTTTTCTTGAAAAGCTTTGAATGTCAGTAAAAAAACACAATGATAAACGCAGGCGAATAACAATAGGAACATAAATTATGATATGAACGTCAGACAGGATGGCAAAGGGGAAAAGCATGGGAGATCAATACAACATGGGTGCTAAGCTCTGGACAGACCATACAGTATTGGTACATTTTATTCTAAGCACAGACTTAATTTAAAAAATGGTAAAAAATATTTATGAGGGAAAAAAAAAGAAAAACTCTGTATGTTACATTTCTAGTGTCATTAAGAATACAAAAACTCCTTAACAGAATCTGACTTGATTCACTAGTTTAAAATATTACTTTGATAAGAAGAATGCACCTTTCTTTTTCTATCCATTAACTATGATGAAATACAATTTGCGGGCATTGACAACACAAATAAAATAAAGCACAAGTTTTCCATGTTAACAAAATATATTCCCCCTTTTTTCCCATTTTGCTTGACAGCCAAGAATGAAGTATGTCCCGGTCCATTTCCAAGGTACCAAACTCGTCTTTTTTTTGTGCCACCGAGATTATAGAGGAGGTGTTACCATGGAAACCAACACAAGTTTGTGCTTCTATTGATCATTGTTTGTAGTCAGTGATTAATACTCTTTTTCCATCTCTATTCTTTAATATTGTCTGTGTGTAAAACATTATTGATTATATACATAAACAATAGAAAAACAGTGGAAAAATATTGAATTTAACCATTCTTTCCTTTTCAGAACACACTTTTGATTTAAAAATTATGGGGTCCTGGGGCCTATCTCAGAAGCCTCACCTGTAAGGAAAGACACTTACTCAAAACCACCCATTGATTAACCTAAGACAGACATAATTAGGATTAGGGAAAAAAATAGGGTCCATCCACAAAGCTACAACATGAGCTATTTGTTTTTGGTCCTATGGGTGTCCAGCAGGCATGGGCCATCAACACCAATCGGTTTTGGGCTGTTTAATCACAGAGGTCCCCTATGTTTAAGCCAGTTGGAAAGTGTGTTTTAAGTTTTTTGTCCCATCCCTCTCTACCTCTTTTCTCTCCTTATTTTGCTATTATGGGTTGTAAAGCGGTGAATTAAGACACATTTTTTTTGGTACTTAAGTTTAGGATTCATCAGGGTATTGGTATTTTAGGATTAGGGTTTGTTTTTAGGATATTTGTGTTAAGTTTAGAGACCTGATCCTTTTTTATCTCTGATGTTATCTGGTTAGGTTTAGTATTTGTTAGGACATAGTAAGACCAGCAAAGACACAATAAAATTGTGCAATCTTCCCATATAGAAACTGAATTCAGCTAACTGAATTAACCATTTTGTTATTTTGAAAAAAGAAGATGTGTGCACTTGTTATAAAGAAAATCTTTGGATTTCAAGGTGGAAAGCCATCTTGTATATAAGTGCATTGTTTGGCAGGCGTGCATGCCTATCCACCAATTTATTATCAAACCTTCTTAATGCCATTCAGTGTCATGAGAGGTGAAGTCAATCCCAGAAATACCGAGTACAAGGCCACAATCAGTTCTGAATATGGCACTTTCCATCATGGGACACATTCACTCCAGATCAATTTGAAGTAACCAATAACTGCACACACATGACTTGGATGCAGGAGGAAAATGGAAGCTAGAGGGGAAAAAACAATAGTGTAAATATATAAACCCCACACAGATGTCTTGGCAAGGATTTGACCATAGAACTCTTAGGCTATAGCCATCATGCCACCCGGAGGAGGGCATATGGTTACTAAAACTTCTCTCTACATTCAGAACCTACTAATTCAAGTTAGAGTCATGGGGCTAACAAACATACGTATACATATATTCTACTTAGTCCATTAGCTGAATACTATTTTGCATCCAGTGTCACTAGGCTGGGCTACCGTTCCATGAAGAACAGCAATTTATGACATGATGTATTTAATCTCTTAATCGACTTAATTTAATTAATTTATTTAATTTATCTTAATTTAATTGACTCTTCAATTCCACCCGGGGGTGGGGGTGGGTGGGGGGGGGGGGGGGTAAACGTTAACATTATTCAAAGTTATTGTCTGTTTTTACCTACGTTTTTATTACTCTTTAATATTGTTTTTTTGTATCAGCTGCTGCTGGAGTATGTGAATTTCCCCTTGGGATTAATAAAGTATCTATCTATCTATCTAATCATACATCCACATATCTAACCACACTGGAGCAACTTAAACACACATAAAGTCAGCCTGAATGTGTGATATAAGGGGAGAAACACCATATAAACACAGGAGTAACTCCTGATACACACTGACAGAATTGAGGATGTGGCAACATTAATGTCTTCTTTATTTTTTGCCTGGTCAGGTTATTCCCCAGGTCAGTTGCTTCCTAGATAAAACTGTGTTATAAATACTAGTGAAAATGATTGAAGGTGCAGTGAAGACAAATCAAGTGTCATTATTAGATACAGACAAAACAAATGCTAAAATCTGATTTTGAGACATACAGTAGTCCAACACCAGTTTTCTGGAATATGTTGTGAGTAGGGTAGCAATGTGAAGCCTGGAGAAGGACTACAGTTTTCAATTTAATTGTATCAATTTATGGTTTAAAAAGCAACATTTCCATTTATCATTTGGAATCAGTGCCAAGGGGATGACTGATTTAAAAGTTATTTCAAACAAAAAGGTATTTGCTCATCTATCTATTTTCTTTATCCACACAATAAACTTTTTAAGATCATAAAGAACATTGTATGTGATGCAAGAGCCAACTCAGGACAGCACGTCCGTTCATTGTAGTGCACACATCCACACTCTCGCAGTAGGCCATTTCTCCTATCATTTTATTTTTTACTCTTGCCATATTTTGTTTTTTAATGGTTTTGCTGGTAATAGTTGGAAGTTACTTACTACCAGTTCAGTAAAGGTAAAGACTAAAAGTTAATCAACATTTCATCATTTTTAACAAGGAAACTCAGTGTTTAAAGGCGAATTGTTAAATATTATACTGTACAACTTAAACTGTGTGGTTCTCTGTTATTTGCAAGGATTAAGATGTAAATGTTTTCTTATGTTGGCTTAGTTCCTGCTGCTGAGGACTACCAGCTTCAAGAGATCTCATTATGGTCAGTACCCATATGGAGTTTACGCATTCTTAAGTTTGTATGGAGATTTCCTATAGGTATCCCAATTTTCTTCTAAAATGCCAAAGCATTTGTTTTAGGTAATTTTGGCCCTGTAAATTGACCCTGAATGTGCAAGTGTTTGTGTGTGTTTGCCAAACGATAGATTGGTGTCCTTTTCCAGGGTTGTATTCAGGTTTGTATTTTCATACTGCTAGAACAGGCATGAGCTTCTCTGGTAATAAAACTGATAGATGTTCATTAGCAGACAGTTAGTTCATCTGTATGTCTTAATTGGTAGGGAATTAATAAAACGATTATGTGGGTGCCATTTAAGCCCAACTTGTACTCTATACCTGAAAACACATTAATTTGCCAAAGCTGAAAACAATTGCTGCTCTTGTAAGAGCTTCTTCTTCTTAACCCAGTATAATTCTGACTAACCTGCCTTACTGAATGTAAGCTATTGTCCTACATGCTTAGTGCTTGGTGACCCCCATCCAGCACTACCATGACAGCGTTTATGACTGTTCAAGTTTTAAGAACAAATTGGAAGATTTAGCATAAATTATTTTATCAAAACCTTCATTCTGTTAATGACTAAAATCAAATCAAATTTTTAATTTTACTTTTCACATGTAAATTAAACATACAGTATAATATGTAGTAACATGCTTGGTTGCTCAATTTCAATGACTGTCTTTAAGAAGAATATAAAAGGACAACTAACAATACATAACTTTATATATATCAAAAATAATTAATAGAATTTTAAATATGCAGTAAATAATTATAGCTAAATAAATAACAGTGTAAGAGAGTTAACAATAGGGCATCATGTACAGTAGATCTAGACATTTCTTTATTCAAGATGTGTAGGCACTGTGGGAAAAGCTTCCTCCTCAGTCTCTCTGAACTGGACTTTAGACAGTTTAAGCATTTACCTGACCACAGCACAGAAAAAGAGGCTGTTGTTGGGATGCACTGGTCCAACATTACTTGGTGCAGATGTCCTCGCAATTAGGGAATGTGCCTCCTGTGATGTGTTAAGCTGCTCACACCACACTCTGCAGAGCCTTCTGCACCTATTGCATGCTGTTTCCAAACCAGGCAGTATTACTTCTTGTCTGCATACTTTCAATAGTGAATGTGCAGAAGTTCTTTAGCAATTGGGAGGGCAGACTGAAATCCTTCAGGCATAGGAATAGTAAAGATGTTCTTGAGCCTTATTAACTAGGGGCCTGTGTGTTAGGACCAGGTTAGGTGCTCTGTGATGTGAACAACATGGCATCAGCAACCGTCCTCCATCTCCAGCTGAGAGTTGTTAATACTAAGGGGTGGAAGCACCTCTGATGTTTTCTCCTACACTCTACAGTCAGCTCTATTGTCCTGCTGATATGGGTATATTGCTGTCCAGAGACCAGTGTTACTGACTCTGCACTACATCCAGGTAAACTTGTGCATTGTTGGCATGCTTATTTCTTGTTAATCAGAAGATTTGAATGCTTGCAATGATCTTAACACAAAAATTCATTATCTGTCCTTAACGTTAATACAAGCAAGGAAAGAAGACCTACAATGAGTTGACACCCTTTCTAGATCACTTTTTGGAATGGAGTTTACATGTTCATGTCTTGCCCACTTGGCATACCTCCTGATCCACCAGTTCCCTCCCATTTCCTAAAGATATGAATGTTAGCTGAATTGATAATATTAAACTGGCCTAATACAGACCCATTATAAAGTGAATGTAATCTGTGACTGGCCAGTGCCCTTTCAAAGTTTGCTCACTACCTTGTACCTGATGTTGCCACAATATCCTCTACCTTTTGGCCCTGTTTATAACAACAGGGTTCAGAAAATTAATAAAGAAAATAATCAATGTCTGAAAAGCATTGTCTAGTCTTATCACATGGCATCAAATGAAAGCCCAGTTTAATATGCAACAAACAAGCTGTAGAAGGTGGGTCGAGTCTTGTGAGGTCCAAATATCTCATATTTATGAAAGACATGTTAGTCTTTGATGGGTAATGCACAGTATTTTTTCACAGTTCTGTCACATATACTAAGAAGATTCAGTTGTACAGTAGCTATAAAGCAGGGGTCTCCAACTCCGGTCCTGGAAGACCACAGTGGCTGCAGATTTTCATTCTTACCCTTTTCTTAAAAAAAAAAAATTAACTTTTTTTGAAGTAATTTTAATTGAATTGCTTCATTTCTTACCTTAAATAGCACCCAAACAGAAATGAAATATGAAGTGAGTGAGCCAACAGAAGACCAACTAAGACAGGGTCTCAAACGCAAACCAATTTCACTCCAACCGGTTGCTTAATTATGTGCAAATTTTTCTCGTTAAATAAACTCGTTCTTTAATTCCATGGCTTGTTGCTGCTCTCGTTGTGCAATAGCATACAATTCCAAAATTGTTGATTTTCTCTTTTCTAAGAGCACTGTTAAAATGTTTTTGGGGACCTGAGCAGATCAACATTCCTGAGACCTTCATTCTTCTTTATTTTCAGATATTCTATAATCGATACAGTTTGCTGGTCATGTTTTGGCTCATTTTACGTGTCACTATTGTTTGGTAGCTAGTTAAAGAAAAAGAAACAATTAAGGGGTCTGAGTCTTGAAGAGCAAGTAAATTAAAATTCAGTAGAAATTAATTGGCGGCAAAAACAGGTCACTAATTAAGAAAAGGGTTAGAATGAAAACCTGCAGCCACTGTGGTCCTCCAGAACTGGAGTTGGGGACCACTGCTATAAAGGACAATGTACAAGTGGCCAATCTTAGGGGGTCACTCTACCATTAACAGGGCACAAAAAGTCTGTCTGTTACACAGGCTTAAACCTTTTAGCTGTTAGCAGACCTTACAGTAGAACATACTGGAATACATCTTGATATTTTAGTTTTTCATTATGTCCTGCAGATTCAGCCAGCCTACCAGTTGAACAATTAAGGCAAATTCTCTCAATGGATTTTTACAGATAATCTTACGAATACTGAAATTTACTCCAAAATGTGTGTATACAGGTGTCACTAGCTGAGCACCTTGAGTCTTACAGACCAAGTACTGTAGATGAAGTTGGATCTTATCAGGGTTCTTGAATTAGAAAAAGGCAGGCCGCAAGTTGTGTTCAAAAAGTGTCATAAAGTGACAAATGGGAGAATTGTATTTGAGGAAAAGCACTTCATACTAGAGGAGTCTCTGGGATATTATGTTCAACTAACACTATATTATTAGACCTTTTTTTAAATTAAGATACAACAACAATTTTCTATTCTTAAGAAATGTGATGATTACATCCTATAAGCCCTCTGCACCATTCATGATTAGTGAGTGACTGTAATGATGTAGACAATCAACAAAATTACTGCAGCGCTACAGTCTCATTTACCAGGGACAATAAACTATTAATGCCATACATTCAGGCTCAGAAACAAAAGAAGAAAGGTAAAAAAAAAAAGTACTTCTCTTAAAGCCTGGAAATATAAATGAGGAACTTTTCTTACTATAGTTAATGGGAAATACTGCACAATGTAAACATCTTTGTCCTGAACTAGTGTAACTGATAACTGACCATTTATTCGTTCTTTTTCTGTACTTTATTATTCCAAGATTCTGTTGCAGTAGGCTATCCTTCTTGCTGCATCAAGCCCATGGCTGGACAGTGAACCAGCCACTCATGACGACATATTCATACACACACACACTTACTTGTATCAAGCTAATTTACAGACACCAATCCCTTTAACATTTGAGTAAACTGGGAGAAAACCATAGCATTTACAGAAAAACCTACAGAAGCACACCAAGAATATGTTGTCCCCAGTGAATAGAAGAGGATTTCAGCTCCAGACCCAAGAACTGTGCCACCCAGAAAGTGAGTAAATTGTAAAAATCAAAGCTCAAATGGAATACTGTTACAAAAAAAATATTACATCGCATATTTCAAAGCTTTCCCTTGTTTCAGTCTTGCTATGACTGATGATATTCAGAAAAATAAGCTTTCTCAGCAGTAGTGGGTTCATGATCCTAGATGAGACTCTTATCTCTTCTACTGGACTAGAAAATTATCATGTTATGGTGATGTGATTGGTAAACTCTAAAATATATTCCTGTAAAGGACTGTTCTGGTCAAAAAAGCGAATGAAGATGAAATCTCCCAATTGTGGAAAAGACATTCCACACCTTTAGGCACTGATGCTGCATGATTGCAAGTAAGGAGGTACAATGGCAGACAAACACTGTTGCATGGCTCACTGTTTATTCCACGAGGAGACAATAAAACTTTCTGTGATTATCCTAAAATAAGTGTGCCATCTGCAGAGTGCAGCACTCTGCTTATTCCTATAAACTTGTGCCCCTCATAGTGCTACATATCCATTGCTGCAACCCCTTCTGTGTGTATTTACACTGTTTGTATATTAACTAATAGCAATGTCAAACATATTACATTTATAAAGCAGCATTTTCATGCAGACCAGTGAAGAAGACTGAATGGAATTATAGTAAATCCTTGTTAAACAAGGTATTCTAGGAAACCCAACCAATATAGCAATGCAAATGTGCAAGGGTGTTAATGTTTATGCATAAAAAACCCCTTGTTTAAGTAATGGTGTAGGCCACATCTTACAAAAATAAAGAATCCCAGGTTTTGACCAACTGCCCCAACTGAACATGGCAGGACCAGGACTAGATAAGGACATTTGAAAACTATTTTGGAAAATGCAATTCATTAAAAATTACACCAAATTATTTAACACAGTCATTATAATCATATGAAAGTAAAATCCGACTTCTGTTAAAGATGTTTGCTCGCCCATAACTGTGTTCCCAATTACAAACCTCACCAAAGGGAAAAGCTAAAGTATGATGCCAAGCTGAAAGTGCCAAAGCAATCGCAACAGGACAGGAGATTAGCATGACTTCATGGGAGTTGAAAGGAATTCTCCCATGAAACTGAAATGTCAGATAGGCTCGCATCTAACACACACTGCTTGACATCTTCTGGCAGAGTCAAATCCTTTCATCCATTTCCAATGCATCTACAAACTCATGAGTCACTTTGATTATTGGACACTGCTTGCATCCTTTGAAAAACACAACATAGATTTCATTTCTCCGACAAATTATTCAGTTGGCCATCGGTGGAAGACATATTTGAGATTCTAATCACCTCTTTGCTAGCAGCAATCTGGATTCTCATTAAAATATAAATGATATTTTACCCACAGGACAAGTGCAAATAAACGAGATATGCAAGTCTTTTAAGATATTTTTGCATTTTCTAAGGGATCTGCATAGAAAACAGTGCCATCTGGTGGCCATGAAGAACACTGTAAAAAGAGGTAAATATAAAGAACATGATAAAGTTAGAGGATCAGATTAAAATTGTAATGTTTCCTCTGCAGCACAAAATTAATTTCTTCATGCCTGAACAAGTGTAAGAACGGAGGATCTGGTGAACATGACAGAAAAAAAATTACCTGTACATTTCTCATAACACAAAATTATATTACTCTTTAATCCTTTAATATTTACACTGGAGCAAAAGAGTTGTATTACTTAAAAGAAAGTTAGCATCAAGAGTTTTAAATCAAGAAACCTTCCCCATATGAGTGACAAATTAAATTAAATTTTACTTGGCATTCCCTGCAAAGAGCATTATGCTCAAAAGCCAATGGCTTGATAGAAAAGGATTAACCATAGAAACAAAACTATATAAAAGTATCAGGAGGAATGTGCAGGAAAACTGAACTTAGTCAAGTGAAGTTAGAATACAATAAATATAATAAGTTGATTTAATTAGGAACAATCTGGTATTTGAAGAGCACTTGAAAATCTGACCAATAAACATAGACTCACAGTCATTGAAATTTCAATCAACTTAAATAACAGCTGAACAAAAATAATGTTTTGAAAATCTTTTGAAGCAGTTCGTTTAATGTAAAGCAGTGGTCTCCAACTCCAGTCCCGTAGTGCAACAGTGGCTGCAGGTTTTCATTCTAACCCTTTTCTTGATGAATGACCAATTTTTGCTGCTACTTGACTTTTTTCCTTCATTTTCATTGAGTTGTTTTTTGTATGATTCATTCCTCTGAATTGCTTCATTTTTACTTTCTCATATACGAAGTATGGGGAAAGTATTGTAATTGTCCAAAAATTTGATGTCGAATCTCGAAGCTTTAGACCTCCCTGAGTCTGAAAATACCATTTTTTAAATTATGTATGTGTCTGTCTGTGAATGTGTGTGCGTATGTAAACATGATAACCTGAGTACACGTTCACTGAGTTCAATCAAATTTTGCGTACATGTATTAGATACAAAATGTGGAACTTTTGGGCTATTTCTGCTAACCGGAAGTGGCACTTTACCTGAACACATACTGGATTTTTTTTTATTCATGCAGCAGCAGAGTCCAATTTATTCAACTTTACTATTATAATAATTGTTCAATATATTATTAATTTGATTTGATTTGTTGTTGATGGTTCTTTAATTACATAATATTAAACAATAATCATTGTCTTGTGGTTTACTCCTCAAATATCCATCCCCATATCTGAGCATACAAGAAAGTCTAGGGGAGACCACTCCTGATTTCTTAAACATCACCCAGACTGAATTGAGATGTGAAGTGAGATAACAGATGACCAGCTAAGTCAAACTCCAACAAATTTCACTCCAACCAGTTTCTTGTTGCTAATTAAACCTGTTATTTAATATCATATCTCGGTGGTCCCATTTTCCCACCACAGACATTTCCAAAATTGCTGATTTTTGTTTCTTTCTAAGGAAAACTCCAAAATGTGTTGTGGACCTGAAAAGCTCAACATTACTGAGACTTTCCCCTTTCTTTATGTTCAGATATTGTATGATGGGCACAGATTGCTGGTCATGTGTTGGCTTGTTTTGTATCTTATGATTACTAATTAAGGGGTTTGAGTCTTAAATACTCAGTCAATTAAAATTAATGAAAAAGTGTTAATTAGCAGCAAAAACTGGTATCTTATTAAAAAAAAAAAGAGTTAGAATGAAAACCCGCAGCCACCGTAGCACTCCAGGACCAAAACCCTTCTGTATAGTCTGGTCACATTTTTTCATTGAAGGTATATTTACAAATCTGTAAAAGCATTCTGCAGGGTAAAGTTATATACATCATTACACTTCTATCATTATTATCTCTAGAGATGATAACCATAAAAAAATCATTAGCATTATTTTTGGGAAAACTCTCCAACATTATGTCATTATGCAATATATTAATTAAGCTTGCAAGCATTCATCTCTTTAAATCATGTTCAATGATCTCAAACCGACTTTACACTAGATGTGTTTTTGGTGAACTTAATCTTGTAAAGATTCAGCAGTTTCCAGTAATGTAGCATTTCAGGAGAGCTGTACCTCTCTGGGATCGGACTGCCACTGATCTTGATTCTACTGATGGCAGCCCTTAGGCAAACTATCATACACTTCATGAAAGAGGGAAAAAAAAATTGTCTGGGACCTTGAAATTGAGCATGGGAGTAGGAAGTCCCTCAGACTAAAGAGAAATCAATAGTTTAGACTCCACTGTATTTTTGGTTCAGTAGTTGCATTTGAAAGGCTCTTTATTTTTCAACATCTTTTATATTCTGTGCTGAGCCAAGTCTGACCATTCTTGTAATGCATTTACAAGAAAGCAATCAGTCTGTGACTGGCCTGTTAAAGCAAGCCGTGCTGAAACAAAAGCATAAGTAATGATAGAGCTTTAAGGAGACGTATACTATAGGCTTCACAGTATATGAAAATAAACAATATTTTACTCATATTATAATTGCTGTGTGCTGCTGAAGGAGTAGTCCCTAAATTTTTACTTGAAAAATCCAGTTGATTGAGGAGGTACCTATGAAAATAGCTAAGGCATTTATAAGCCTATGTGTCAATCCCAATATGGTCAAGTGGCTTCTTTCTCATTAATGCTGATTTACAAAAAAATGAGACTTTACAGAAGGTAATACAGAGAGGAGATCACTAAACAGACTCATTTTGGATTGCTCTTCCTTTTTTGACTTCTCCTATAAAATACAATCCTGTAGATAAAGAAGGTAGGCATTGTATAAGTAAACATTTCTGGTGAAAAGTCTATACATTCACTAAAAAGATAATAAAGGAAACATTAGACTACCTTCACAAGATCAAATTCTGAATATAGATGAGTAGAACATTAAACATCCCCATCTATGGTCATCACAGAGCCTAACAGTCAATGCTGCAAGCCTCCGGACAACCTCTGTCTATATGATTCAGAATGCTGCTGTTTAGAGTGCAAATGTTGACTCTCGCTCTTCCCTTTCTACTCTTCTCATCTGGTCTCTTCACTAGTTTCTTCATACTGCTAAGACTCAACTCACCTAGATCTAATGGTATGTGCATAGCCCTGCCTCACAATACATCCAAGGAGTCTTTGTTGTGTTTGACTTTTTTATTTATTGGACCTCCTCTTGCTATTTGTGATAAAACTGGGTGAAATATCCCAATTTTTGCTTCAAAGCAGTAGAATGACTTCCCCACGAGCATCTTCACAAATTACACCATTCTTACATTTCATAGTTCACATTGATGGTAAGTGCAGGGTAGCAGACTGCTCTATTAAATTATGGTAATCCACTGAATGAACAGATCATTGTATTTTTTTAATAAAGACACTTGATGTTCTACACACAGACAAAACCCTCTGAATATGTGCATTTTAGGAAGTCCAAAGATTTAAAGTTGACTGGGATGATGGAAGTCAAAAAGTAATTGTGCATATTAGTTTCCAATAATGGTTGTGCTTTAAAAGAAATGATGTACTTCTCATAGTAAACTGCAAAGCTTTTAAAGAGGAAGGTGTTGAGCAATGGGGAGACCTAATTAATGGCATCACTGTATTAAAGAGACATTAATCAGTCTACTAAAGCATTATAGTTTACTTGTACTGTAATTATTTACTAACTAGGGATTATTACTGTGTAATTATCACTTAATTATGGCATTAGTATGATTGTGCATTGACAAATTTAGTGACTTACACGAGTTACACGATGAGGACATGGTAATAATAGTGACCAGTTGAGCACTGCAGTTGAGCAAGTAATCACTGAGCAATTGCAGCGTACATACACTGTAACATAAGAACACAATTTTATTGATCACAGTGTACTGGTAGATCAAAGTGTATTTTATTGATCAAAGTGTACTGTACACTTTTCATTAACTGATGTAGTGTAGGAATATGGTTCAAGCAGAAACAAACAATATTTGCTTAATAAATACTGCAGAGTAAGCCAGTATAAAAATGTGTACAGCATACAGGTAAGTGAAGGAGCCTATCATTTCAGCATCTGGCATAAAGCTAATACTATCCGACCAAAGAAGCTGATATTACAAGCTATCAAAGCAGAAAGCCTTACCAACTTAAAAACTGCCTTTAAAATACAACAGGAGGAGAAAAGGAAAAGCATATCAAGGATACAATAACTTTTCTTTTTGAAGCACCCCATCAAGAGTGGTTTCCTGCTTTTGACACAGAGCTGCCAAGGTTAGGCTGAATTGGATTAATAGGGATTGTCATCCACATGCAAATGTGGTATCTTAAGATGGCTACACTGTGAGCTAACAAGTGTCTTTTAATATGAACCGTTCAATAACCCTGGACAAATTAGACTGAAAAATTATGCACAAACCTAATTTAGCTGCCGCTGTCACTTACCTAAATGACAAACTTGGTATTCCACCAGATCACCACTAATTGACTGACTTGAGCTTGATAAAAGTGGAACCTCAAAGACAACTTAGCTTTATGCCATGAAAGCAAAGAATTTTAGAAGTTTGTGGTAGTTTTTGTGCAAGTAAGATAGGCTGTGCCATTCTTTGTACTCTGGAGTTTAGAGGTTTGAACCCAATTTATAGGGCACATATTGCTAGCACCTGCACTGAAGCAATAAATTCCTTCAATATAAAAGGAGAAGAACTGAGACGCAGTACTACCCTTCTATCAAGAGAAATTAGCAGACACAAATTCAAGAGCTATCATGGGATCTGATCACTTTTAGGCTGATAAATGCAGAACTGCGAGTACAAATTGATGTGCACTCAAGAATGTATGACTTTTATTTAAATATGACTATAGCAGTCAAGTAAAAGTGTGCACAGAGATCTTTCTTTAAAAATGACTTTGTATTGTTTATTTATTAGGGAATTCTAAGAACGAATATTAAAGTTTATGCAGCACTGCACTGCTGCGGGTCACACTTGGAGCATTGATGCCTGTGATCTAAGATGACATTGGTAGAAAAGTTCCACTCTGTGGAATACCAGGGGACTCATCCCACATAACAGAACCAAACAGGATGGAGAAACTCATATTATATGCAACTTTTTAAAAAATAAAGAGTGGGGAGGGGAGATTTGAATCACCAACATTTGTAGTAGATATGTACCCTACAGCAATGCTTCAGGCTCTGTACAGTTGGAAAGATGTTTGGTTAATAAATCATATTTGCAAGGAACCCGAGAGCTTCAACGTCTTCCTCTGCGCTGGAATGTCACGTTTTGTTACTTACATTTAATTTACATAGTACAAGCCTTTTCATATTAATGGAAGACACAACAAATACTGTAAAACATTACAGGGGGAAAAAGTACTGTGCTTACCATACAAGGCAGAGGGCTTGCTAATCCTTTAGAGCCAAAATCAAAAACAATGTGTTTTTCAGCACTCTTCTCACTGAATACATGTTCTTCTTTACCAATAAATTGGGAGCCCTTCATTTGGGTGATTAGGACCAACTATTATGAAAGTCACCATATAAAATAATGACAGCTTTGATGAAGTTCTCCTGCTCATGAAATTCTGCTTTCTCATATAATGAGTGTATACCAGAGAAACAGAGATGTTTAGATGGCAAATATGTATTCATTTATCTCTTATTTGTCTTTATCTAGTGATTATTGTGGTTGAGGTCTGGTAGCATGGAAGATCAGGTATTTGGAGGTGGCAATTTCTGATACTGTGTCAATAAGAACATTATCAAGAATGGTTTTTGCTCTGGGAAAAAGAAAGCCATTTTAAGATCTGGGTTTCACCACTTTGGGAGTGTTTCTGTCTGACTTCCATTGCTCATAATACCCAATGCAACTCTGTCTGTTGGCCTTGCTCTCTTTCTCATGGGTGGGGGGAATTTGAACTTAGTTTTGTCAAGTTTGACTTGCTTGGATGGAATGTTACTTGCCTTTAATAAATTGAATAAAATTAAAAAACAAGGTTTATTGGACTGCGGTGGGCTGGCGCCCTGCCCAGGGTCTGTTTCCTGCCTTGTGCCCTGTGTTGGCTGGGATTGGCTCCAGCAGACCCCCATGACCCTGTAGTTAGGATATAGCGGGTTGGATAATGGATGGATGGATGGATGGATGGAGGTTTATTGGAAACAAAAAATATTGTGTGTGTGTATGCATATTCTATATATACAGTATATATATAAATATATATATATATATATATATATATATATATATATATATATATATATATATATACAGTATATATATATATATATATATATACAGTATATTATATATATATATATACAGAATATTATATATATATATATATATATATCAGCAATGCTGGTTGTTTACTATACAGCCAACTGTATCCATCCACTTTTTTGAACTTGCCTATTTCAAAATAGTGTTCAAATGAGGAATAATAACACCTACTGAATAAATATATTTTATAAAGAAATACGTATTTAATTATTTAGGAGGTGGCACTATTCCTCCTCTGAACACTATTTTGGAATGAGCAAGTTCAGAACAATGCATGGATGGAGCTGGCTGTATTGTACTCCAACTGGCATTGTTGATCCCCAGGCATGAGGTATAATTCTGGACTGATAAACCTTCTATGTTAAATATGTGTATGTATTTTTCTAATCATTCTCATAGTAGCATAAATTTCTTTAATGATAATGAAAATAGTTAGGAACCCTAAATATTCAATTAAACAAATGCATCATTCTTCTTAGTGCAAGTGATAAAAGAAAGAAATAATTGATCAGATAAAACACTTCACTTTGTATATCTGGAACAATCGACAAGGGGCTTATTAGAAAGAGTTTGTATTTATAAATTTACATACTGCACAAGCTTTAAGATTCATTATACCCAAGAAACACAATATCATTAAAAATTCAATTAATTTACAAAAGTATCATCTACTGTGAAAATGTTATTCCACATGGAAAAATCCTTTTGTTGATGTAGTTTAATGTATTATCATAATAAAACTATCTGCCTACATTTAGCATCATAAATACATAACCATAAAAGTGAAAAAAATTACACAATGGACAGTATGAGGAGATACAAATGCTATGCCACTATTAATGGGTGTGTTACGTAACTTTTTTCTTTTTTATGTATTGGATGAGGCCCTCCAAAAAGATCTGTATTCATCATTGAGTTCTAAAACGAATGTAGTCAAACAATAATACAAATGTTTTTCTTTTGAGTTTCATCAAAACGACTAAAAAAAGAGGGAATGAAGAAAGAAAAAAAAAAAAACATTGGATAGTTCTTGAAAGTCTCTGGTGGTCACATTTACCAAGAGGTTACCTAGAGAGCAGATGGAAATCATCTCAAGAAAGCAGGATTACTGCTCTGGTATCAAGAGACTGGCTAGTAATTATCTCAAGAAATCTGGATTAGCATTTGGTTACCTCACAGTAATTGCTTCAGGAAGTTGCACTTATTCTAAAGATAACAACATAATTCTGTCAAGAAGCCGGGATTAAAATTGTTATCTGGAGATCACAGGTTAACTTTAGAAGGCACATTTTGACTTGAGTAAAAAGCTGGGTCAATGCCCAATTTACTGAAAAATGCAACAGGAACTGAGTTCAGGAAATTCTAATTATGGTAAAGGGAGGCCCCTTCTGTTCTACAAAACAAAAATTGCAGAACGTCAAGATTTAACTGTTGACATCATAAGAATTTAGGATTTTCATTCTGATACTGTATGTCCAAATGATTGCCTCTCTGTTCTCTTACATAAAGATCAAAAATAGCTACTTCTGATAGATAAAAATACCATGACGGTATTGCCTAACCTCTATCTACAAGACCTGGACTCACATTATTATGATCACAGAAAAGCAATTTCTATAAAACTAAATAAAGATAACAATAAACTTTGTTAAAAGATTAATTTCTTTGGAATGTAAAATATATATTAATATAACCCTTTAAAAAATTCTTGTTTTTTGAATTGGTTCTAATATTTTATTATAAATGAACCATTGGATATAATCTGATTTACTGACAATAGGTAATGTTTACACATACTTAGGTTAAACTGTGCTGACATTCGGCAAGGCAAAATCCTTAAGGGCAGACAATAATGATAGGCTGAAATCACACATCATCCAATCACCATCCTAGATAAACAATTAACACATATGTCCATACTCAACAATCATCGGTAAAGACGAAGAGTTGTGCTGCTGGGTGTTTTTCACAGCCTACCATTTATGAATATTTTCACAAAATAAGTGATCCCAGGAAGAAGTTTTAATGTTGTTTCTGTGGTGTTGGCAACAGATTCTGATTGTGTGTATGTAGCTAAACAGACCCATGGCAGCGCACCCAATGAAGAGTATCACAAATAAGGATACAGTATGAGCTTTTTTTTGCTCACCTATAATACATTTTCAAGTCTTAGTATTTTGAATCATAGATATAATCCATTTTTAGGGCTTCAAAACTGCATTAGTCAGTCCCTTGTCTAATTCTTAACAACGAGTTTTCAGTAGTTTTAGATTCAATACGGGAAACAAAATGAAAATCACATGAAATAACTGGGAGTGTAACTCATCTCAAGTCATGATAGTTAAATCTCTATTACAGGATCACTGTAAGACAACCCAGGATAGAATAGTAGTCCACCACATGACAAACATAAATACCAGCTGTCATTAATACTGCAACAATTCAAAACACACATTTGGAATATTCTGAAACTAAACATTACTCTTATGCTAAAATGAACTTTAACAGTTTTACATGTAGGTAAACCTGGGTTCTACAAGCAAAAAGCTTTCCATATTATACTAAATAGTTTAAAAGAGCTGATATATTTGGCCATATAACCTTAGTTGTTGGCAAAGGCCATTAGGACAATTGATGATGTAGTGGTTTAGGCATTTGACGTCTATACAGTTATCGGATCAGTTGCCTATCTGTATTACCACTTTACGTACCTATGCTCCATCTCTAAAAAATATCTTTAAACAGTTTTAATGTGAAGTGATCCTGTAAACTTTCATGGATACATACTTCCATCATCCACTTACACAATATTGCTAAGTTCCAGTTTCCTAAAATAAAAAAGGGCATGGAACCCAGTCTTATTAATTTACCTTATGAAAATTCATTCACTATCCTGCACTTTTTTTGTATCAAAACTTTCTTTTCATTGTGCTGCTAGTACATTAATCTACATGTACTCAGCTACTGCTGATCTTTATTTTTTGAGACATTTTAATCTTGCTATCCCACAACCATGCACATGTTCTGAATGGTCTCAGACAACAGGTGTGTGGATGGATGGACGAATGAATGGATGGATGGATCAAAAACTGTTCCTTTTTGTAGTTATATAATGCTAATAATATTAATAATTCTTTGCATTTATATAGCGCTTTTCTCACTACTCAAAGCGCTCAGGCAATTGCAGGTTAAGGGCCTTGCTCAAGGGCCCAACAGAGCAGAGTTCCTATTGGCATTTACGGGTTTCGAACCGGCAACCTCCGATTGCCAGTGCAGATCCCTAGCCTCAGAGCCACCTATCTCTATATAATAATTGCCTCTCATCAATTTGGCGAATTTCCCAACATTTGTCTTAAATAAATACATTCAGAAAGACAAGGTTCTAGTTTACATTAATAGAGAATGCAGCTGCAACGAATGCCTGGGGAGGCCCTACTTAGAAAGGTAATAATTTTAAATCACGGTTTAGTTATATGGCAGTTAAACTGCCATTACTGTGCTGTTAATGTAAAAAATAAATATCCTAATCTGGCAGCAGCTTGCCTATTCTGAATAAAAATGTTTTACCTTCCAGGTTTGGTTTAAGTAC
The DNA here is from genome assembly GCF_900747795.2 of Erpetoichthys calabaricus. Taxonomy (NCBI): domain Eukaryota; kingdom Metazoa; phylum Chordata; class Cladistia; order Polypteriformes; family Polypteridae; genus Erpetoichthys; species Erpetoichthys calabaricus. The sequence goes on from NC_041403.2 coordinate 100,482,880, forward strand.
AAACAGACACCCTACTTTTACAAACATAGGTGAAGGATACTTAAAACATATAGACATAAGCCATAAAACAGCTGATTAAAAAAGCTCATTAAAAATATAATATAAAAGTAGACTCACGACTTGATTTGCATTTGGTACTGAAGTGAAACCTCTTTAATGATATAAAAGCACTCTTAATAAAGTATCTACTCTGTACAGCATAAGTAGCACAGGCTAGTGCTGCAGTCTCACAGCTCCATCTGGTTTTCTCGGGGTGCTCTGGAATTGCTGTCACATCCTAAACATGACTCACAGAAGACTGAAGATTCCGCTTTAAACAAGCTCAGTGCGAGTGAGGACTTAAGTGTGCTCTTCAATGGCCCAGCATCACGCCAATTACCGGAGTCGCACTGACTGCTCTATCGGGTTTCAATGAGAACAGCAGGTCAGAAAGGCAATAATTATGCATACATACACATTTACACTTTTGGAGTGAACTGACTCTGCACCACAAACAATGGCACCAGTTTAAAATAGACATGACATTTGCATCTGTTTCCAAGAGGGGATTCGGTTTCCGAAAGAAATCATTGTACCAGAGGGAAGCAGTGATTAAAATATTACAAGAGAGGGGAAAAATGTTTTTGCAGAGAACTTGTTAATCAGACATCTTTATTCTAAGATTAAATATTGTCACAGTGGGATCTTGCTTTTGTTAAAAACACTTTTGCAGGAAAGTTAATTAACAAAAATGCTGAATTTGATTAGAAAAAAAAATGTCTTTTGTAATTAGCAGTATCTTTTGAAGTTAACTACTGTCATGTGCTACTACTGAAGCACTGAATCAGTGAAAGACTACTTGATCTGTTGATTGGGTGGGTCAAGGGCGATCTAAATGGCCCCAGTTCATATTTCAATTATTCACTTTCCAGAGTCCTTTCGCAAAGCTCTTAAATGTATGTGTTCAGTTAAGTCGGGACAGTATTCTTCATGTGTTTGCCCTGTATTCTACTGGTGTTCCACTCGGGGATTATTCTTGGTTTGCCTATTCTTGGTTTGCCCCCAGTGCTGCAAGAAGTGGCCCAACAACCTCATGCCTTGTTAGATTAAGCTGACTACTACTGTTCTGTACTCTTAATCATGCAAAATCATGTGTGACTTTGTATGTGTGGTTGTAATTTGAGAAAAGTCTCTATGAGAAAGTATCTGCTTACAAAAATAATAAACAATTGCAATAACTTAATCACTAAAGAAAAGGTAAAAGAAAAACTGTTGATTTATTTTGAGTGAATTAATTTAGAACAAGGCACTGGCTGTTTACATTTCCTCTCTTGCTTCTGGAATAAAGTGCTTGACAGTGCAGGTTGTCCAGTCTTTGTTACTCTCTAAACATTATTAATAGAATGTTGTCCTTCTGGCCATTTTGAATGGTTCAGCTACACATATGTTGAGAAAAACATAAACAAAACAAGTGCAAAGTGTTGGCTTTTATAACCCGGGTGCCACTGGGAATTCTAATTTGCCTGTTGGCTGACAGCTGTGGGTGCATTACACGGTGCTACTGAGTCAATGCAGCAGCAAAAGGAAAATAAAAACAATTAAAAGAAATCGCAATTAAAAGGAAAGGAACCAGGGCAAGCAAGAAAAGGCAAATTACCTCTAGTACAAAAGCATTCCAGACATTAAGCCTCAGTTCATCACCCTCCTTACACATGTGCACATGAAAATTTCTGACAAACAGACAAGGCTTAGTAGTTTTTAAATGAGTGGGAAATTATAATGAGGTAGAAATGCCACCCAGGGCATGTGACTGCTTCCACACTCTTTGTTAAAAGGCCAGCCAGGGGTAAAGCCAACCAGTTCATATTTAGGGCATCAATCAAAACAAACAAGAGAACAGAATAACACGATTGATCCATTGAGCCACAGCGAATGAAACAATCAAATACTGAAACTGAAATATAGGTATTTGTGAAATTTACTCCCAACAAAAAAAAGTGAGAGGCAATAATGATGGACATGCTATTGAAAATAAGTGGCAATATTTAATTTTTTAAAATTAATTTTCCAAACCCATGTGAAAGAAAATTTAACTGCTTGCAAGCTACTAACGGTTAAAAGCTGTTTTGCTATAACAGCAGGTTATTCATACAGGCATCTGTTATAAGACAGGTTGCAGTAAGCTGACCTAGGACAACTTCCTTTTTTAGGAACATGTCTGTTAGACACAGGAAGGATGACCTTTTCTTTTTTGGGGTCCCCTCTGACACTTACAGAAAAAAGAAACAGTTGGCTGATTTGCGCAATATAAAATTAAATGCTTAGATGCTGTTTTATAAGTAAGGGGGAGGGAGGAAAATGAATATAAAAAAGTCGACCAAAAAAGTGAAATTTGCTTTTCTGCCTTGCAATGTTGAATCCATGTACTCATCTGTGACTGAATAAAAGCGTATTGATTGAGCTATTCCTGTCTTCCTCAGGGTTACTTCCACGTCCACTTCTTTAGCTCAGCGTCACTGGGAGAAACACCTATTTTATCAGCACCAAGCACAAAGTAGGTTAGGTACACTAACACAGCCACACTTGGCAAATTCAGGGTCAGCAATAAAGCTATCCTGTACATCTTCATGATGTGTGAAAAAAACCTCAGTATTAAACCACATTCAAAGGGAATATAAAAACTGAACAGAGCTAGGATAGAATCTGAGATCAGAACGCTGGAGCAGTGAGGCCGGGGTGACAAGTGCTATGCCTCTCTAGATACTCCATAGACAGTAATTTTAGATACAAAACAACCTAAACTGTTGAATAAAGAAATAATGAACAACATAAGATGAAAAGACTACTGTAAAGAAAATATGTTTTCCATCTGTCTATCTCGTACAGTGCCTCCCATCTGTCTAACATACTGCCTCGCACCTGTCTTCTTCTTGGTTGTTGGATTTGTATTTGTCAAGATTATGTCTGTTGATTTGCCTTTTAGGCCTAATGGTTTTAATTTTAACTTTTCAAAGTCCCTGATGTAGTTTTTCATGTATAAAAGGTACAAAAAAGTTTAAAAGTCATAATTAAAGCTTTTTGGAGTTCTGATGTCAAGTAGGATAGCGTAGACTGTACTTTCTCCAGTCCTGTTCAGCCTATATACATCAGACTTCCAATACTACTCGGAGTCCTACCATGTGCAAAAGTTCGCAGACAACACTGCTATCGTGGGCTGCATTAAGAGTGGGCAGGAGGAGGAGTATAGGGACCTAATCAAGGACTTTGATAAATGGTGCGACTCAAACCACCTACACCTGAACACCAGCAAAACCAAAGAGCTGGTGGTGGATTTTAGGAGGCCCAGGCCCCTCATGGACCCCGTGATCATCAGAGGTGACTGTGTGCAGAGGGTGCAGACCTATAAATATCTGGGAGTGCAGCTGGATGATAAATTGGACTGGACTGCCAATACTGATGCTCTGTGTAAGAAAGGACAGAGCCGACTATACTTCCTTAGATGGCTGGCGTCCTTCAACATCTGCAATAAGATGCTGCAGATGTTCTATCAGACGGTTGTGGCGAGCGCCCTCTTCTACGCGGTGGTGTGCTGGGGAAGAAGAGGGACGCCTTACGCCTGGACAAACTGGTGAGGAAGGCAGGTTCTATTGTAGGCACGGAGCTGGACAGTTTGACTGCTGTGGCAGAGCGACGGGAACTGAACAGGCTCCTGTCAATAATGGAGAATCCACTGCATCCACTAAACAGTATCATCTCCAGACAGAGGAGCAGCTTCAGCGACAGACTGCTGTCACTGTCCTGCTCCACTGACAGACTGAGGAGATTGTTCCTCCCCTAAACTATGCGACTCTTCAATTCCACCCAGGGGGGTAAACGTTAACATTTTTCAAAGTTATTGTCTGTCTGTATACCTGTACTGTTTTCACCCTTTAATATTTTCTTTATCAGTATGCTGCTGCTGGAGTATGTGAATTTCCCCTTGGGATTAATAAAGTATCTATCTATCTATCTATCTATCTATCTATCTATCTATCTATCTATCTATCTATCTATCTATCTATCTATCTATCTATCTATCTATCTATCTATCTATCTATCTTGTAGAAGGAGAACGGGTATGATCAGTGAATCCAAGAGGCAGCAATATTAGCCACTGTGCCACCATGAGCAAATGTGAGTGTCACACTCATTCGCATGGGAGGCAGCTAAAGGGTCTAAATGAGAGTAATTCCACACCAGACAAGGGGGTGGCGGAGTGCAACGACCTTTTTTCTCACTTTCCTGCAGACCGTTCACAGAAAATTCTGCCTGGTCCTAGTGACGTCACTTCTGGTTCCGGACCCTTGGATGACATCACTTCCGGTGAAAAACCCATGACCGAAGAGACTTCCTGTTCTGGCCCTTTGATGATGTCACGTCCGGGTCTGAACCTATGGAAGAGGACCCTTCCGCTTCCACCCTTGATGACTTTACTTCCTTTTCTGGCCTTTAAAGCCACCATATTTGACTAACCTAGTCAGTTCTGTTTTGGACTCTGGTCTGAGCACATCAGTGCTAGCAATTTAACCATTTTCAGCCAGGGAATAGTATACGGGTGACTGCCCCAAACCTTTTTTATGACTCTTGTGTCTGCTTTTTGTGACACAAGGTTATCCAAAATATTTCACTCCACTTGTCTTAATGTGAAAAAATTTTGGCACAGTAAATCTTATTCATTCATTCACTTTAACCTTGTAGAGAACCGGAGTCTTTTCTCAGAGCAGAGAGGGTATGGCAGAAAAAAAAAAAGTCAAACTCTGGCCAAACTCACTTTTTACTTGGCCAGTATTCAAATTGTAATTAACCTAGCAGTAATGTCTTTGGAGTGTGTGGGGAAATAAAACCATGCTATTCGAAGAGTTTTAAAGTCTAGACAAAAAATATTTATTACATAATTTTAATTTCATACCATCTAAAAGAAGCAAATAGTACTGTTAACCATGAATCCTTATCAAAAAAAGAAATAACAAAAATTTAAAAATATGAAAAAGTGATGTGAACAAAAGTTTTGTGTTTCAGCCCTAACAAAAAAAGAAAGAAAAACTACTGAGTCATTCATTGAGTTTCTAAGGTTTACAGACAAATGTAAAAAAACAAAAAAAAAAAATACTTTCATCCATTCATCCCTGCATTTTTTGTACCCACTTCATCTAGTTCACAGAACTCATCCAAGTGGCATCGGGCACTAGCCAGTTATCAGCAATGGACAGGACACCAGTCAGAAAGTGTGTGTGTGATACACATTAAACGCCTGCTGGATTCTGTGTTTGTCCAGAGAAGGACTCAGTCCAATGAGGATCTATAAAGTCCACAACAGACTAACATTTATCTTTTACTAAATATATATTATCATTGTCAGTGGCAGGGAAGGATGTTCCAAAATAAGATATCAGATGTTAATTGAGAAGAAATTCTATTTTAAATACACAAATAATAGCAATTCCTGAATATTGTCAAGATAACTAGAGAGAGCACCTCAAAATAGCATAGCAAACCGATAGAAATAAATAAATTGTTTGAAGGCATTAATGACATAGTCCAGCAAAAGTATTAAAATTAGTATCAGTTCTCAGATAAATGGGTGCTCCTAATAGACTGAAGGTAAGAAGCTTCAGATCCTGTTTTAACCAGTTATTTAAGATCTATTTTTTTAAATTCAAATTCTTTCACACATTCTACAGATAACTTTAAAGTGATTGAAATCACCAATGGCAGTACTTTCTTTCAACAGCCTTAGAGCAATAGGATCACTTACCTAAGCACTGAACTAAGGGGGAAAAAAAACAAAATTTGTCATTTTCCAAAGCTTTACTTGAAAACATAATGATACAAATCACAGAGATGTAAGAGAAAAGTCAATGGGATGAAAGGTTAATAATAACTGTAATGCATTCCTAAAAGCCAGAGCTGATGGCAGGAAAGATGACTACAAGTGGGGATTTAGTCTCAGAGAGCATAGTAAAAATTGTGCAAGAGGCTCAGGCCTGGATGCTTTTCAGGATTTTCTAACAGGCAAAACAAAAATTACAGACCAGGAATAAAAAAAGTAGCAACGATTGACAAAATAGTCCTCCCTGAGCAGAGATGTTATATTTTTCTGGACTTTCTTTAGTCACTTTCCAGAAAATTCCTCCACAAAAGGTGACTAAAGGAACGTGAAAGAGCAGTGGTTTAAGGTTACCCAGAGTCTGGCTGTGTCTTTCATTTTATGGCATCAGATGCTCAGTCAAATGGAAAAGGTTTAAACTCACATTATTTCAAGGCTTAAAGTTTAAGACAACATGGCAATCATTTCTATGACAATGGATGGTTCCAGTTGGGTAACATGAATCATTTCCAATTATATTGTGTTTTAAACTTACACTACATTTCAGTATCCTACACCTACATTTTTTTTAATTATTCATTAATGGAAAAAATTTTGAATCTCACTGAAAACATTTGCATTAGTGCACACAGGCATGTATTATACAAGAAAAGAAAAAGTTACAATATAAATATTGGATTTTCTTTATCACTATTTCATATTGTCTCTATTAGCTACTGAAAAGCAGTCAGCCACATAGTTTATTAAAAGAAACCATTATGTACATGTATATATGCATAAACTTGAGTATGTAAATGTGTGTGAGATAGGGTTGGTATTTATAAAATGTTTAGTGCTTTTGTATTTCATCTGGTTTTATAAAACTTGTAGCTGTTTTTTAAAGTGCTTTGTGATTACAAAAACTATACAGCAAGATATGCCGGTGAAAAGAGTTTTAGGAAGAAGATGAACTATATTAGTGATTCTCTGCAATCTAGTCATAACAATTCTTTACAGTGAGGGAACCGAAATGCAATAGATGTGTAAGGATTAGCCGAATTACAAGAGTTTATTATTATTTATTGTTTAGCTACCGTATGTGGCTAATGCTCAAATCATTTGAGATATGCTTGTTTGCATTTCTTTTGTTTTTCCAGTTAGAGCCCAGGCAGGTGAAGTGAGCTGGTCATGGGCACACGGTGTCAGAAGCAGGATTTGGACCCACAATCTCAGGTTTTGAAGTCCACTCTTGCACACTGTCTGCCGGTTGTGGTGCCCGGCGGGTGTCCATGCCCGGCCGGGACGCCTAGGAGGAGTGGAGGAGGGCTTGTGCCTCCTCCAGGACACGAGGGGGCGTCCTCCCTGGTGGCTTTGGGGACCACGGGTACGGAGCTTAGAAGCTCAACCCTGTAGGGGCCCGTGGTCACCGCCAGGGGGCGCCCCGATGCCTTGGGAACATTGTCCCTCAGTACTTCCGCCACACCGGGAAGTGCTGGGGGGAAGAGACTTGAGGGCACCCGGTGGACTTCCGGCTTCTCCTTGGGAGCTTCCGCCACACAGGGGTGTGGCTACGGAGGTCCTGAGGATGCACCTGGAGCCCATCCGGGGCACATAAAAGGGGCCGCCTCCCTCCAGTCAGGAGCAAGAGTCGGGAGGAAGAAGACGAAGCGTGGTGGAGAGGAGTGGAGGCGGACCAGAGACTATAAAAGGCATTGTGTTGTGGCCAGGACTGTTAAGGGGTGATTGGTGCTTTGTGCACTGGGTTTGTGCACTTATTGAATTAATAATGAATAATAAACGTGTGGTGGACTATAATATGGTGTCCGTCTGTGTGTGTCCGGGCTGCATATCACACGGTGTAAATCAAAGTGTTGAACAGAGTTGAACAAAAAGTAATGAAAACATTGCAATTATCAGGAAATGCCTGATAATACTGAAATTTGCAGTATCTAGAAGCTTCATCCATTCTCTCAGACCTGAAAGAAAAACAAAGTCACCTGCCTCAGTGTTCGTACATCACTGAAAGTGAAATAGGCTGAAGAGGGCATGTTGTTTTAACAGTATGTGGTAACAGTTTGTGAAAGGGAAATCCCCACCTCTGACCTTCAATGCATGACTGCACCATTCATTTAGAGGTACCTGTGAAGCTGCTAGCAGTGTCAGACAATGAGCAAAATATTTTAAGGGTGTTAAAACAGATAGCACCAATCAACCCTGTAGTGGTCAGTTGTTTCTACCAAGAGCGATAAAAAGAGATCAATAAGGAAGAAGACAATGGGGAATGAAATAGGGCCCAAGCAGCCCTTACAATGGACCATGACTGAAATGGAGGTTTACTGCAAGGGGTCAGGATTTGGGGTAGACTTCAAAAATTTTGATTTGATCAACATATTGTAATTTCCTATTAATATTTTATTATTAATCTAATATTCTCATTCAGTTTGGTATGTTTTGGTGCAACCACTGTGATAACAACTAGGAAGAGAATGAAACTGGAATGCCAATGGACCTTTTATTGGGTTTTATCCCAGTAGTGACTCACTTTCCACTATAGGCACTGCAATCAACTGCCAGACAAAACTTTGCATTTGTTAATCTGTGTTCTACCTTTGGAAAAAAAAAACAAAAAACAAAACAAAGTGTCCAGAGGAAAACCCAAACAGATGTTACAGATTTCACCTACCTGGTCCCCACAAAGATGGATGGATGGGTTAAAGAAACTATGAAGACTTTTTACCAAAATATATTTGCTTCCAGTCAGAATCAGATATATTTTTTAAGACATGACTGAGTAAATATGGTTGTGTTATATCATTTACCTGATTGTTTCTTTTTGGAGTTTGCAGGTTTCCTCTTTATCCATATGCGTCATTCTTCAAGTACTCCAGTCTTCCACCCAAATCCCATAGCTGTCAGTTTGGGTTGAAGGACAGGTTATGTTAACTGTCAATTTTAAATGACCTCATACTGTTCAGTGTGGTGCTGAGGTGTCACTTGTTGCATGGCTGCACTTGGATCTCAACCCGGGTGGTTCGCCATGTGGTGGGTGCGGCAATGCGCTGTTATCAACGAATGCTCCCAACCTCCCTCTCTAAAGTATACTGCTGTTTGCACTGCAATGGACTTTCATACAAACCAGGATGAGTTGACGCTTTCTGTATAATGCTGCCACAGTAGGCTTCAGCTTTCCATTGCTGTGAACTGGATACAGTGTTTTTGACAATATTCTGCTTTACAAACACAGTGGGTGCTGATGGGAACTGTTTCTTTGTTGCCATTTACATTTTGTGACTTCTAATTAAGTCCAAAAACTGGTACTTATTAACTTAGTCGCCCAGTGTTGTTGCCTCACAGCTCCAGGAGACCAAATTTAAATCCCAGTCTAGTGTCTGCTTCTACGTCAAAATCTACAGTAACTAATTTATCCAGGTTAGGTTTTTGCCATGCCCCAAGTGCTCCCTGAGTTCTTGAAATGGAGTGAGTGGGTTCAGAAAATCATAATGTTTATCCAACTATGCTGACTGAGAAACCATCCTGTGCACCCAGCTAACCAAAAGTGCACAGGGTTTTGAAACTGAATAATACTGATAAGCTGTTTTTGTTATACATCTTCCAAGAGACAGCATCAGAGGAGTCGCAGAAGAAAAAAAGAAAAAGATGTTAAATTGTAATTCCTTTCAACCAAGGAGATATCAGGTGCAGAAGCAGCATAATGAAGGTTTTTGCTCCTCAAATGGCTTGTTGGAATCGTCTTCTCTCACAAAGACAGCCTAGCCATAGGATGAGTAGGAGGAGGCTAGGATATGCAGTACATGGATGCTAATAAGAATGTTTCAGAGTAAACCAGTAATAATTCAGCAATGGAATTTGCTCGCAGTTTTGCGCTTCCTATGCCGTGTTTTACGGTAGCTCAATGTGATACAAAAAACTCTCCCTCCTTTTATACATTCAATAGAAAGCTCTGTACTGTACTATACAGACACAGTAAAACACTATTAAAAATAAATTTTACACTGCCTAGAGTCGAACTGTCAGGATGACTGACTCAGGTTTATAGCCGCATCTCCAGGGAATCTGTGCTGCTGGTCAGGATGCGTGGTAGGCATGACATGTGTAAATCTGAAGAAATATATTTCAGGTTTATGCTGTACTGCCTGGAATTTTTAAAATATAAACCAGATATATCTATAAATAAATAAATAAATAAAGGTTAATGTCAAGTGAGATGCTGGACCTTGTAATGAGACCCATGGGGACTCAAGATCTTGCCCCCTGCCAGCAGCAGGTAAACTGTACTTATTACTCTGTGCCATTTGCAAATCCCATAAGTTTTCCAAGAGAAGCGGTCTGTTTAACCGAGCTGTGTGATTTCATTTTTTAATTGTATTTTAATTCCTCAAGGACTGTGCCTGACATTGACTGTGGATCTGAAATCACCAGCCATCCCTTCCAAGGAGTGTTAATAAGTGATGAAACAGAAATCTAATATATACTGTGCATGCAATGTGTCCCAGAAAACTCATGTACTTTTCAGAAGGATTGGTGGTTCCATAGGGACCCTAAAACAACCCGGATACCTGTTTAGACTTACCTCACTGTGTCACTACAACTTCACTATTAATACAGCCAGCATTTCATAGACACATTACAATGCTAGTTGTTCCATAATGTCAACAAGAGTGAACCTAACACAAAAATTTGGAATTGTTCAAAATCTCTTGCAACAAATTGACAATATATTAAAAGAACAGAGTTACCCAGTGGAAAATCCAAACAGATAGTGGGAACACATAAAACTACATTCACAAAACAACTGGGCATAGACACCACTCTCCTAGTGTCTACCACTGTGCTGATCTCTTCATTATATCATATTAACAGCTTAATTGATAACATGACATGACATGACATTCTCAAACCCAATTTAAGATCACGAGTGGTCAGAGGCTATTACAGCAGCAGAACAGAACCCTGATCCTACCATGGACAGGATAGTGGACCACTGCAGAACCCCATTCCAGTATGCATCCTGTCTCAAACAGGGCCAGTCCAGAGTCATCAATTAATGTAACCTTCATGTCATTGGCAATGTGGGAGTAAATTCAAATGGATATGGGGACAATGCACAAAGTGCATATGAACAATTGAACAAGATGTAGGATTCTGTAGGAGCACCACTGCATCACTGTGCCCTATTCTGCTAGGTATGTTACTGGTAAACCAATTTGTTTTTTTACCAATAAATGTCAAAAAAACAAATTAACAGGGCAAGTGGGTCTACACTAGACCAGTCCGTACAGAAAGTATATTGATTTGCTTAATCAGTGGACACTATACAGAAGGTACCTGTCGTCTGACCTTCAAACTTTCACGTCCATGACAGGAACTTCACTCTTTAAATGAAGCAAATGTGCGTTTTGTACGAGTGTATTGTTGGGAATTTTGTTAAGAATCCAATGTGACTCCAAAGGATCATACTTAATATGATAGTTGTTTGTGACACAAATGGTGAGCAGAACCCACCGTCAGTTCTTGGTCTATTTTTACAAAAGGTAAATTAATTGCCTAGGAAACCGATCAGTTATCTTGTACTTGCTGACACCACAGAACATGTTGAGTGCATAAGGCGACTGGGATGGGGGTGGGGTAAAGCTGGCAGAGATCAGCATAACCATTCTGCCTTTTTTCCCCCCGAGGATTAGCCTTTAAAAGGACTATCAGCATTTAGATGTGAATATGTGCTCGAATTAAGCTTTCTGGCAATAATCACCGTTAAGAAGATGATGTGTAGCAGACACAAAATGCAATCATGAACAGGAGATTGACAGAAGGCAATCTCCTATAACATCAGTGGAGGAAGAAAACGGGTCTGAGTTGTCAGCCAGTCAATATTTATTTTATATAGTGTCTGCGGATACCTTTATATTTACTAGCTCAGTTCTTGTGAGCTATTAAACTAGTTTAAGAAAAATCAGTATTAATTTATACAGCGTGCAGGGCCAGGACTGGATGGATGAACTAGACTGGGACCCAATTTATATTTGACAGTCAATGGATTAGAAACTATTAGTGGGACTACAAGTCTATTTATCTGGATTGCAGATCTCATCTTTCACCCTTCTCAGAGCACTTGACAGTATTATCAAGCAAGGAAATAAAGCAGTAAATATAATGGTCATATTCATTGAAAGACAAATTGAACAAATCAGTGCGTACAGAAAATGACAAAAACAGAGTTTATGAAGTGAATAAAGCTAGAGAATGAAGTGTCACTGTTTATGGATAAAAAACAGAAAATTTGACCAACACAGTAATGATGATAATAAAGGACTAAAATACATCTGTCTATGGATGTGATATTAGATATAGGTCCTATAAAGATTATTTAGGTGATAAAAGAAAAATGAAAGATAGTCGTAATAATAATAATAATAATATTAATACAAATGACTAGGTCCTGTGGTGTGATTCATAACTTGTGCCCCACACTGACAGGATGGATTCTGGCCATTTGCTACCCTGAATTTGACAAAAGACTACTACTATTAATAATATTATTAATAATAATAATAATAATAATAATAATAAATCTATCAATTTTCAATCCAAAATAGAAGTTGCAATGAGGAAATAATGACCATTAGAACCTACTAGTCAAATATAATGTAGCATAAAATAACTTAAATTAATAATTCAATTCAATTCAGAGTCACAGGGAGTTAGTCTCTATTTTAGCAATATTGAGCACAAGGTAAGAACTATTCCAGGATGAAGGTGGCAATCACTGCACAGCCTACACACCCACTATTAATAATTACATCAACCACCATAACTTGAAGCCATTGCAATCAAAATGTGGCTGAAGATGAGGCTTTGACTTCCCCCTACCCAAACTTTGAACTGAATTAGGCAAGTGTAATAGTATTAGGTATGATATGTTAATAATAGTAATAATATCTACTATTATTTTTATGTTAATTTATTATCTAAACATTTTTCCAAAACTTAAAACACACCTGAGTGGATGCTAAACCATTGCATTTATTATTAGTAGTCTTACAAGAATAATAGGCTTGTAGCAGTTCTAGTTTGAATGACTTTAAAAAGGAAAAAAGAAAATAAAATATATATGAAGCATTGAGGTAGTTGCTCTTCATAAACACTAGCATTCTCCACCTTTGAGCAATAAAAAAGATGGAGACTTAAAATTGTTCATAAAGCAATAAGAGAGAATGTCAAGAACTAATGCAGAGTCAGTTGCAGCCGCTCAGAAAGCGGCTCACGGTTTGCAGAAGCCTCGCTATTCAAGCCCCAAATGCACTTATTATTCATGGGTGTGTTTTACGACAATTTTATTTGATCGCAACATGGAAAGGTCAGCTGGCAAATTGCCTTTGAGACCATAGTTTTTGTATCAGGATGTAATACTGATGCTGGGGAGGTGGAGGGAGGAGGCAAGAAAAAGAGCAAATCTGATTTCTCAATTTTATTTTTTCTATGTGCAGATATAAATGTAACCTGAAGCTGACAAGCAAAAATAATAAAGCAAATATTTGTGAATGTACAGCCGAGTGCATTTACTCAGATAATCTGGTGGTGGTGATATGCACTTTTTTGGAATAGGATTTCAACTTTTTTAATTAAAAATCACCTGAAGAAGGGGCCTGAGTTGCCTCGAAAGCTTGCATATTGTAATCTTTCTAGTTAGCCAATAAAAGGTGTCATTTTGCTTGGCTTTTCTCTAAATTAAAAATCATAAAGAGAGGGTGGAATCAGCTCTGGTGCTTTGAATAAAACACTATTTCAGTCTGATCTTAGCTTAAGTAAATAGATATCGACACCTTAAATGTTGCCGTTGTTGGCAAATACAATGCCATAATATGTGCCCGTCTTTATTAGTCTGAAAGGAGCTACATTTTACTTTTTTCAACCAGGAAACATCTGTGAGATAATCAAAGTCTATCAACTCTGAAGCAAATGCAATATAAGGCTACAATATCGATTTTTGTGTAAAACATGATTTTCAGTTCAGCTGTCCATTTTATAAGCGTTTGATGTAATTCAGGATGGTGGTAGTGGATAGAAGGTGCAAATCAGCCAAATATGATTCTCGTAAAAGAAAAAATACAGAAAGGTGAACACCCACAATTAATCTATTGCATTCAGCTCCATTGGCCTCCTTCACTTAGCGTTGTTTTTTAAATCTTTCAGAATAAAGTACAGTAGCTATCGCAGCAAACCCTCCACAATATCTGCATTCTCTTTTTCTTTTAGGATGTCAAGGCTAAACATAAGAATCCTTTCAAACATAATGCACAGAATTAATTAAAGAAATAAAAAAAAGAAGTCTGTTATATGACTATTCAAAAACTAAACACTTTTGAATTTTCTGCTACTTTTCCTTTTCAGTTTTTATATTATATGTCATTTACAATAAAACTGGTATTTGATGGTAAGGAAAGAGTATTTAAAGACTGATAATTAAAGTGTAATGATTTTCTATTTGGTTGCCCGGAGAATCATCTGTGTATACTTTTTCGACATTAGGCTGCTTATTCAGGTTATGATTTATTTTTATTGACATGACAACGACTGAACCTCATGCCATTTTAATGCATGTCTCTGCATGGCCCCGGCTTGTTGTTTATATGTATTTGTTGTGCCCATGTGGGTCATGTGCCATGCTTGAATCATTCCATGCCACCTATAAAAGATGCTGGCATGTTACTTTCATCATTACACGTTAGCTTGAGAGGACTGAAAAAGAGAAAGACCTATGGTTAGAATATTGTTTTTTTGTTGGTTCTTAATTTGATTTTGACATTTTGCTACCATCTTTTTGACTTTCAATCTTTTGGGTTTTCCTGTTTGTTTTTTGTCATTCGGGTCTATAAATCTTTTCTGGTACTTTGACCTATGCCTGTTCCTCTGAGGATGATCTAGCCTACTCTTTTGTTTTGTTAGGATTTTCCTCCCTCCAGTCTCTTACTCTCCTTTTAACTTTGTGACCACCGAGCCTATAAAGGTGGTCTCAAGGCTGCTTTCATGATTGCATAGCACATGCTGTGGTGAGCTATATTTTATGCTGTAGTGCATGTAAATGTCTATAGCTTGCAGCATTTCAAAATTCTTGCCAATAATTGTATCCCCCTTTTGAAAATAATGTTGAATTAAAGTCTGTGTTTTCAGTGATTAGCTGCATTAAAAAAAGGCATACTGTCTTAGTATGATGCAACCTGTGAACAAATTTTTTATTGTTGTAAAATGCTATGTAGTGCTGCTCACAATGAAATGCACTGTATAATATAAAAACTGACAGAAACACTGATGGCTTACTTCCCATCTGTTGTGACAAGACATTAGTAGCATTTTTCTAGTAGCTATCAGCTGTCAGTAACACTGCTGTGGAATCCAGAGAGCTTTTGAGAGTATTGCATTGACATATTGGCAACATTTGGTACCACTGCATCTGAATTAAGGAGCTGCCGTGAACGGCGTCTTGGATTTGCAGAAACGGACCAAAGTAGGAGCTTAGAATCATGAGACAAGTGGAAAATGTCTTGTATTCAAAGTGGCAATTGAAAAAATGGCTTTCAAGACACATGAGATATGTCTAGTGCCACTTTTGGAATTATAAGAGCTGTTAGCAAGATTGCCTTTGAATCTGCTGATTTGTTGTTAATATTTCACTGAAATCATGAGAGCTCCTAGTAATAGTGGTTGGAAAGCATTATGGACTATAAACAATTGAATGATGCAACTAATTATTAACATTCTTGTATTAAGGACATTTCAGTGCTAACATTGTTACAGTATCTGTGAAGCTGCTTTACAAAGATGGATGCAAATAATGTACTGTTGCCATTGAAGCTAATGGCATCCAAACTAGAACCTTGGAAACAACCTTTTTTTACATTATGAACATTATAGGGTAACACTTTACTTGAATATGGGGAGAAGTAGGCAGCAGTACACCTTCACCCACTGCTTTTTTTTCAGTTGCAATGATTGAAAAATCCAGAAATGTTACTGTTGACTGAACACATTTGCAGACTAAATAATGAAAAATTGGCAAAAATTACTTTTTCTTTATTTTGAATCATAGTCTAGAGACTGGCGATTCTAAATTTTCCCTAGTGTGTGCTTGGTGTGTGGATGTGTTTGTGTGTGTCCTGCAGTGGGTTGGCACCCTGCCCGGGATTGGTTCCTGCCTTGTGCCCTGTGTTGGCTGGGATTGACTCCAGCAGACCCCCGTGACCCTGTGTTCGAATTCAGTGGGTTGGAAGATGGATGGATGGATAGTTTAGAGATTAAGGGGGTATTTGGGGATGTGTTTTGGGGAAATGTAACTAAAATATCACACACTAAAGTACTCTCTGTGTTTTGGGTCATGTCTTAACATCTTTACTTGGTGGTTGATGTGGCCATCACTTTTCATTGCGATTCATCAAAAATGATCTTTTAATACAAATAAAACCTTCAACCTGAATTGACTAATTTGTGTTGTCTATACTTAGTTTGCATAAGGACAATTAACCTGCACTATACAGCCAACCAATCCATGCAATACTGCTTTTGTCTGCAGGACAAATTTACACTCAAAATTGTTGTAAAGAATTAGTTGATGAAGATTTAGAAAATTGACTTATATTAGTCCACATAAACAGATTAGCAGTGTACAGTTGTTTTGTGTTCCTCAGCTTTATGCTTTTGTTAAATGTTACCCCAAGAAGAAAGTGACGGATATTATAAGGAACTATAGCTTCCTTCAGCATGAAATACCCCCATAGACCAGTAGCAGCACACCACAAGGCTAATGAAAAACATAATCTGTTCCAGGGGATCGTTTGTGTTTGTGAAGGTCAATGGGGTACCAAAGGCCAGCAGATTTAATAAGCTTCCTTTTGCCTAAAAACTGTTTCCAGGAGACATGAATTTCTACCCGTTACCCAACTCTGTCCAAAAAACTTGGGGAGTCTTCTTGGCTTTCTGAAGAAGTAGAAATTCAAGATGCATTCAAGATGCTTGTCTCAGGCACAGAAAGCAAAGGTTTATTTTTTAGAATAAACTGATGATAAAAGTGGTACCCTTCAGAAGTCAGGGCTGGAGCCACTGCTTTTTTTCATAGGCTTAAATGATCTAGATAAGAATATAATCAATAAGTTGGTCAAATTTGCAGGTGATACCAAACCAGGTGGTAGGACAGCTAATATAGAATCATTTCAGTTGTTACAGAGGGACTACAACAGCATACGGGTTTGGGCAGATCTGTGGCAGATGAAACTTAATGCAAGTAAATGTAAGGTATTACTCAGGGGGAGGAACAAAGTTAGATATGAATACACAATGGGAAGATCTGAAACTTCTTACATGAGAAGATGGAGTCATAGTAGACTCATCACTGTCTACATTCTGACAGTGTAAGGAAGCAGTTAAGACAGCTAACAGGATGTTAGTTTATATAATGTGATGTGTACAGTACAAGTCAGGTGAGGTTATACTTAAGATATATAGACCACAGATATGTAAAACCTCATCTGGAGTACTGCATACAAAATTACAAAAAAGAAATAGTGGCGTCAATAGGAGAGCAACTAGGCTGATTCCAGCACGGACAGGTATGAGGTGTGAGGACAGACTAAAGAAACTAAACCTTTTTTTAGTTTAAATGAACAGAGATTATGAGATGACACGATCAACTTGTTTAAAATGATGACAGGAATTAGTACAGTGGATTCTAGGTATTACTTTAAAATAAATTCATCAACAGGAACACCAAGACACAGCTGGAAACTCGTTGAGGTCAGATTTTGCACAAATGTTATAAAGATTTTCTTCATGCAAAGAACCATAGAATATGGAATAAAATACTGAGTAGCATGGTGGAGAGTAGAACTATAGGGACCTTCAATCCATGACTTGATGTCATTTTGGACAAACTATGTGAATAGGATGAACAAGCTTGTTGTGCTGGATGGCCTATTCTCATCAAAATTGTTCTAATGCCCCAACCTTTTCTTTTACACTCCTCACAGGTAGACCCCAACTGGGTGTTTCTGAAATGGAACACTAGCCAGCCTACTCAGCTCTCTTCCTTCCTGTGATCATGACTCTAATGTGATCAGAGGCTGTGTATAGTCTGTTGGAGTCTTAATCTCTTGGAAGGTTTAGTTTTGGCAAATTGACATATAGGTAAGCACAAAAACAAAAATACATTAGAACTGGTATGGGTAATGGTTCATATAAAAACCCAGACTATACCAAAAAAAAAAACAAGTACATACACCTACAGACTAGCAAGCACTTTGTTTAGCCAACCACATTCAAGCCCAAGTAGCCACAAAGTCACTGAGTGAGTTTAACACCTGCACGATAATGGGTGACTGTCAAGTGTGAATACAAGACAGATGATAAATAAGGACAGGACTGATCCAGACAAAAGAGACTAATGCAAAATAAGGTGGTAAAGATAGATACGTATACAATTTTGAGAAGTGTTGAAAAAAGGAGTCAGACTTCTCTTCTAAGAAGATGAGTGTCCTGCCATATTTACAGTACTCCAGGTACATGACTGAAACTTTAAAAAGCTTTATTTATTCCACTGTTCCTTTTATCTCTCGTCTTGAAAAACCAGCTCAAGAGTAGAAAGGTTGAAGCAAGTGATGGACTCGAGACACCCACTCCACCACCACCAGGAAGTAAACTGCCGACTACCTTCTTGTCAGAGCTTCGCCACAGTGGAACCCCTCAATCCAAAGCAGTCCACAACACATAGGGTCAAGAGGTGGCGAGAGACTGACCATAGCCCTCCCAATGAAGCTCTGCCTACACCTCAAGGGCATCTACCCAATGGAACATCCCTCTCTAGGAAAAACTGGGTCTTGCTTAACCGAGCTAGGTCAAAAGTGTGCAAAACAAGGGGCAACCTATTTAGATGGGGCCTCACAACAAGTGCTAAATGTCCCTGTGGTGAGCCCACCCAAACAATGGTCTGCATTTTCTGTGAATGTTCCCGAGGCCCTACATGCACCGATGAAGACCTTAAGGATGCTAATGATGCCGCTCTTACCTGGACACGGCAGTGGCATGATAAGATATGATGATGATCTCTCGTCTTCTTCTTGGCAGGCATAAGAGACAGCAATAAATTCTCTTATGCATTAACCAGGGTATAAAATGAAAAACCCAAAATGTTCATGTCAAGAGATTTTGTATGTGGTCTTCTGAAAAAGGCACACACACACACTTGTGTTGTCTCATGGAAGCTTCGCCTACCCATATCACTATGTGGTTATTTCAATAAAAGTAATAAATTCCCACAATATACAAAAAAAAATGATGAAATTGCTTTAGTTTAACTGAAAAGCAGCTGAAGAACTCCATTTAGATGCAAGCATGCAATATGCAGGCACTTAGAAGTCACTTAACTAACCTAATCCATTAATATGCATTTCAGACATTAAGAATAATTCTCTAATTAGTCATACTTTCATCAGACTAATTAATAACGGCTAATCCAAATTCTTAAATTTGCATTTCAGTCATCTGCCTTCCAGTATAAAAAGTAACAGTAAATGAAATCATGTGACTACTGTAGCTGTTAACACACTGCCACCTCAGTGCACTATCCTCGAAGTAACAGATAAAACTGGGAGTAGGAAGTAGTGCTTGGCGAGAAGGAAGGATTTTTCTTTCTGCTTACTGCAATATTCTGTTGTTTTGTGCTTCAATTTTCCTGAATACTGAAAGATACTTCAAACAAACCTTGTTCCACTGTTCTAGATGGTGATCAGGGAATTTTGTTACATACAAATAGGGATGCCTGAAGATCTTATAAAGTTTCACCCTTTTGAAAATATGATACCTTAGTATTACTGCCATCAAATCTGAACACGATTCAAAAATAATATTATCACTAAGAAAACCTAAAATACAAAAAAACGTTTTTTAACACAAAAATAATGGATTACCATAAATTATACGTATTATCTTTAGCAAAATACTCAAACATTAAATGGTAAAGAAACATATCACTGTCATGCTCAGCAATTCTTATGATAAAATGTATTCAATAAAACCCATTCAGCTATTATGAAACTTTCTTAATTCAGAACAGTGTCAAGGGAAAGGAGCCTAGTTATCAATGAAATGAATTTATTATTCTGCGTAATACTTTATACAGTACAGTGTAGTAACAAACCAGATTTGTACTTGATAAACTTTGCAATATATATGTTAAATATTCTTTTTCAATTTCTCCTTTTACAAAGAAAGCATTAAATCCAAGGTAGAAAGCAGCCTTAGCCAGGATGGCAATCCATTCACAATCACACACACACATCCATGCTCACTCCCAACACACCATGTTAAAGCTGACAGCTAGCAAAAAGTGCACATCACTGGGGTGAGATGCTTTAAGAATGACCACAATAAAACATAAGCTTCGCAAAACAGAGAAAAAACTCATTACATATGAACAAATACTAATAAATTTAGAGCAAATCTGAAAAGAATGAAATTACACATAATCTGTAATTGAATCGCATGATCAAACTGCAAAATTCCTCATTCACAATGATATTCTTAGTAAGGCACTATCCAAAGTGAGGTACTTTTGATGCAGTGAGGCACATCTCTCTGTTACACTAGGAAAATCATTTTTTAACCCATCTGTGAGTAATTAAAAAAATGAAAAGCTGAATATTTAATCAGTGGAAGAAACCTCGTTTATTTAATATATATTTTTGTTCTGGTTATCAAAGTCTAATTATATCTATCCTGCAGCTATAATTTCAGTCTTTTCAAAGAGTTTTCTTTCTTAATTAATAATTTATCTGAACAAATAATTAAAACTAAAGTTCCCCATGTAAAGTTAGAAATATTTGCCTGCTACATATAATCTACTTATTTTACGGATGAGGGTTTGGATAGGAATATAAAAGTCATATACAGGGTGGCCCTGCTGCATCTGACCACAAACAGAACTGGGTTTTAATCTGCACATTTTCCCTGTGTCCGCATGCTTAATTCAATATTTCTACTACAAGTAAATGTTGTGCAGGGTAGGTTCACTATGAATTTTAAATTATCCCTACATTAGTGAGTGTAAAAGTGACCTGCAATAGAATGGTATCACTGCACAATACCGGTTCATGTCTCATGGCAGTGATATTTTCATAATGAAAATGAGAACTACAACTAAAAATATTGTTTTTCGTTTTACAAGAATGAGAACTGAAATTAAGGCAAACAGAGAAACTAAAACTAAATAAAAATAAAAATTAGTGATATGTGAATGAACAGGGTGGCATGGTGGCACAGTGGGTAGCGCTGCTGCCTCGCAGTTGGGAGATCTGGAGACCTGGGTTCACTTCCCTGGTCCTCCCTGCATGGAGTTTGCATGTTCTCTCCATGTCTGCGTGAGTTTCCTCCCACAGTCCAAAGACACGCAGGTTAGATGGATTGGCTCCAGAGACCCCCGTGAGCCTGTGTTCGGATTCAGTGGGTTGGAAAATGGATGGATGGATGTGAATGAACTAAAACAAGAACGAAAATTGAGTAAAAACGATAAAAACTGCAATAGCATTTTAGTTCAATCCAGAGTTGTTTCTAGGTCACCCTGAGCCTTCAGTTACATTGCACTGTTTACTATGCGGTGATCTGTACCTTGGGCTTACTATAGTCACGTGGTGCAACTTCCGTAAAGGACCTTTGTTTGTTTGTTGGGCACATTTGGTTCGTCGGGTTGAAGCAGTAAGCATGTGTGGTTGACAATGGCGAGTTTTGCACAGATTTTTGCAGGTAGAAAGTGAGAAAGTAACATGTGGAATTACTTTAATTACAGCGCAGATGATAATGAAAGAAAATGTAGCGTGCAAGAAGAAGAAAAGTTTCTCAGAGTTTCTGTGCAGGGCCAGCTGGATCAGTACTTAGTGGAAGTCCAGAACTTCTCTGGCACCATGACTGCACTTCATACAGGGACATGCAGTCTCACCTGTCATCATGAAAAGTAAAACAATTATTAATGATAACATAAAATATATTTGTCCACTGGTCTGTGCTATAAATTTGTTTTCTGTATGATTCCAATAATTTTGATCATTTTTATAGTCAAAATTGCTGAATTTGCGCATTTCCTGATCAAATATAGGGGAGAAACGCGAGGTGCGGCAGCGATAAGATGAGCCAAGCCTCCCCTCCGACTGCGCTGTCCCTCACACACTGGGTTGATGCATGCAGTTGGCGCATGCCTGTTGCTGTCTCTCTTTATGTCGCCAATATAATGTTTGCACACGCTTTTATTTTACACCCTGACATTCCACAGTCTGGCTAATATTTTTAATGAGTGTGTGTGACATATTTAGTCTTGCTGATCAGACATAAAACCACAGCAAAAAGGCACAAGGTGAGGAAGACAGTACCTTGCCGCACTAATGTCAGCCAGACGGGTGCTTGTTGCAGCTGTTCTACTACGCAGAGGCTCTGGGCGCCAATAAGTTAACGAAATGAGAAAGTCATGTGCGCTTATTTTTTGTTCTGACTGACTGCCAAAATGGAAGATTGAGACTTTTAAAACTATGGAAATTAAATAGGACTTTTACAAGAAAGTGACGGAGATTTTCGTGTAGAAGGATAAGCGCATGGACTTCATTTACAAATAAAGGTAAGACCATAAACGTTTTTCAATTTTATAAAAAAATGGGATCAGACTAAGAAAAAAACAATGCAATATTTAAAAACTACATTTTGACCTTAAATAAAATATTCTTTTTTTTCCTTGTTATCCTTTTTGTTGAATTTTCTGTAGTAAAATTGATTAAAGCATCAGAATTAAAAGCTTTTAAAAACAACTAAATATTTCAACTAAGGTCAAAATCGAAATTCTTTTTTTTTGTACACCACTCTATACTTTCATTTGTATTGAATGAGTATGAATTGTGGAATTGCAACGGCCAAGTTAGAACACATGGAGAGTACAGAGCAAATGCGCTTTCTCTGCTCTCTCTCACTGCTATAAATGTAACGTTCTTTCTTATCCAAATATGTATGTTACCTGTGTGTGTGTAAAGAATGCTGATGAGATATTAATCATAACCAGTAGTCATTGTGCATGCTGCCAACTGAATGGTGAATAAGCTACTTTTTTGGGTTCATATATTTGTAACTCTGCCTCTGAAGGAGTCAGTGCCTCACCAGCCATTAACCTCACCGCACGTCACTGCTTCAGTACTGGCAGCAGAAATCGTCAACATACAGTCTGCTGGCGCCAGTGGCTGACGACTTTATCTGTGCACCTGCATTACAGGCGCATGTCAAGTGAATATTTTCACTGTGTGGTTATCTGTGTAACAGATGTCGTTGTAGCATGAACAAATCTCTCGAAATGCGTGTTTGTTTAAAGCTTAACAGCAACGTGCTTGCACAGACTGGTTTCTTGGGTTGAAACATTTGATCTTGCTGACTATACTCATTAGGCTACTTGATCTGTTTGATCACTGATAGTCAATCTGTGTTTAATGGCATTATGAACTGTGAGTGTATTTTGTTGACTGAAACATAACTTGCATTGAAATATGTGTAGGCCAGCATCTGTGGTCTTGAAACAGATAAAAACTAAAATTGTACTAATATGCAAAAAAATCCAGAACTAAATAAAATAAAAACTAAAATTATAAACAGAACTAAATAAAAATAAAAATTGTTGACGCCACGGGAAACTAGAACAAAATAAAATAAAAATTAATTTTATAAACTAAAATAAAAACTAAAACTACAATTAATATCAGAACTGAAATATCACTGATGTCCATTGTAGGCAGAATTAGCTTATGATTTTCACAGCCCTAATACTGAATTGAGTGGGTTCAGAAAATGCAAGGATGAATGATTTCACAGAAACATTTTTCAGCCGATGACATGGAGGATATATGTAGAAATGAGAGAGGCCACTGCTATGAGTCAGTGTTTTAGGTAGCCCCAGAGATGGATACTTACTGCCTAGACAGATCTCCACAAATCAGTTAGGAGTTCATTGTTTTTTAAACTGTATGCAGCACTCTGTTTTCCATGTGTCTGTATGTGCATGTATATACATCTTTAAAACATAAGAAAAAATAAAACAGTCTTAGGTGTGATGCCAATACATCACAAGACACACTTCCATATGCAAAATCAATCTGCCTAAAATGTATGCCTTTGGAATATGGAAAGAAAACAGGAGTGCTCAGAGAAACACAATGCTGACATGGGGAGAACATTTATGATCCATAAATGCTGTGATCTTTTCACATACAGTATAATAAAATCTAAAAAAACAAATTTAGTAAAACTCTGTCTGGTGTGCCAATGTTGGTAATACAATATCCCTCAATAATACTTTAACTGGCAAAGATTGTTCTTTGTCCTTTTTTGAATGAATTCGTTCCCCTTGCATTTTGTGTTGTTATTTGTCTTTTAAGCATCCATTCTGTCAAGTAGTCGATACTTCTACAGCTGAATGAAGTCATCAGTATTTGGATAGTGGCAAGAAACTGATGTTCCACAAAAAAAAAAAACTGCAATTATCAAGACAATTGCATCTGGGAAATGAAATATACACATAATAGTAAGAACATTTAGTTACATCTGAGGTGATTCACTTGAAGAAAGACGAAGCCAGGTGCAAGCCTCACGTTTACATCATTTGGTCATGTTCTGCGCAGCGTGGTTTCTGCACAGCAGCCAAAGTCAGTGCCAGCATGGCATAAGAAAATGAAGCATATTAGAGTTTTAATAAAAGCTAGACACGTTGTAATCTGTATGTTTAATGAAGTCCACAAATCCCGCTGTGTATCTTTTAAATAGTTTAATTTAAGTGTCTTTGCAAATATGCATTCCATCTGGTACTATTTTAATAATTTCTTCTCTGTCTGCAATATCATTTTTTAGTAATCATATTGCTGTCAGACACATGTGAAACTGACATTCCATTATAATTAATATCTAGCATGGCAAGAGTGAATTTCAACCCAGAAGAGCATTTATATGAGCAGTTATATTAATTTTCAAACTTCAAATGCCAAAAAGGTAGATTACAAAACAGAACAGAAAAGGTTAAGAAGTTATTTTTTATATTACGAGCATTATATATATTCTGTATATATAATGTTACAAAGTATGTGTCAAATAATACATGTTTCGCCATAATTGGGGCTTGTGTATGAACCTTTGCTTCCCCTTGCGGGGATCGAACCTTGGACATCAGCTCCTGAGGCAAAACTTCAGACCTTGCGCCACAGCAGCTGGTTCACTTACTTGACAGGGTGTAGACTGGAATGTACTCTAGAATTTGCCTATGATCTGCTTCTCACAACTGAGAGGGCGTAGTGAATGTTTGCTGACTGGCCAACCAACCACAAGCGTTACCTGGTAGGTGACCACCCAAATAATCATATTTTATATATATATATTGTGGTGGATTGCCGGCATTTTACTCCGGCCCTCACCCCCAGGCCGCCAGGAGGAGCTCTCCGGACAGCATAAACGTGCCCCGAGTTCCAGCAGGGCCTCATGGACTTTGTAGTTTCTACACACAGCCCTGCTGGATACCTTGGGGGCCACCAGGCGTCACTGTAGGAGGGCTTGTGGGCTCTTATGTGCCCTATAACCCGGGAGTACGTCATGGTCACGTGACAGGAAGAAACAACGTGCTCCCGGGCTGAAGAAAAGGACTGTTTACCCTGACCCGGAAGGAATAAGGAACTGTGGACTGTTGGACAGGAACACCTCCGGGTCAGGGTGTATAAAAGGACTCTGGGAAGCCCAGTACATTGAGCTGAGCTGGGAGGTAGGGTGGCGAAGTGTCTGGGCGAGGAGGAGAGAATTGTATTGTTGAGAGTTTGATTTATTGTTTATGAATAGTGTGGAGTGGAGGGTGCTTGGTGCACTGTGTTATAACAAAATAAATAGTTGTTATACTTTTACTTCGTGTTTGGAGTGGTACCTGAGGGTCTGAGAGGTGGATCAAGGGCATATCTGCTACAATATATATATATATATATATATATATATATATATATATATATATATATATATATATATATATATATATGAATGAATGAATGAATGCAATGATGTCCTGGCTGGGATGGACTATATTCTCTTACCTGGCCAGCTAGTCAGTATAATGAATAATCCAAGTGAATGGAGGAGCATCACGAACAGGATAGGTGCTGTTCTCTGCCTTAATTTGAGACGTGGATATTGGGTGGCCAGTGAGAGACTACCTCCCATGATCAAATGTTCCACCAGTGCACTGGGTTGTAGTGACTCTCTAATACAGCTCCAGTTTGAACACCTGCAGAGTTTCATGGGTGTCTTAGTCATATCATCAAATGTATATACACACACACACACACACACACACACGCACACACAACCGGTCAAACGTTTTAGAACACATCAGTTTTTCCAGTTTTCCTTAAAATTTAATCCGTTGAAATAAAATGAATGACTTAAAATGAGGTTTAAATTTAATGTATAAGTTAGGAAAAACAGAAAAAAAGGAAAGTTCAGAATATTACAAATAGGTCTTCTTTAGGGAACAACTAATAGGTTACAACCTAAAGATGTTCTGGAGCAATTAAAGTAAATTAAGCCTTGTAAGTTGAAGCAAACAATTTGCACAGGTGTCCTAACTTCTGTTGATTACTTAAAAACTCTGTCTGTCTGTCTGTAGTAAGGCAGAGTAGGAACAGACTGTATTATTACACCCTCTGAACTACTACTTGGACAATATTACTGTGATAATGGCAAGAAAACGGCAATTAACAAATGAAATGAGATAGAGCATTATTAACCTACAAGTGTAGGTCTTTCATTTAGAGAAATCGTAAAAATAAATCAAAGTGTCAGTGAGTATGGTGGTGTCCTACACAATCCAAAGGCAATTAGAAGAAACTCTGATTGGAAAAAATCTGGCAGGCCCAAAGTCACAGCTCAATACTTAACAGTGCAGGTCAAAAAAAGCAAGTCTCAGTTTCTATTATGAAGAGGAGGCTGTGCTGCAGGTTTGACAGGACAAGTGGCAGTAAGAAAGCTTTGTTAAAGGACAAAATAGAGCACTGAAATACTGGCTGTGGACTACTGCAGACTGGAAGTAAGTTTTATGGATCAAAATTTGAACTCTTGAAGTTCATCACGTACGGTGTTTGTACGCTACTCAGTTGGTGAAAGGACGGTTCCTTAGTGTGTGACACCAACTGTCAAACATGGAGGAAGAAGTGTGATATTCTGGGGTTCTTTTATTGGAGGCAGAGTTGGTGACTTGCACAGAGAGACTGGCATTCTGAATCATAATGGTTACCACAATTTGGCTGTTATATCAGCTTAAGGTGTGTGGAATGTGACCCGGACACAGACAGGCAGACATGTTTAAAAGCACCACCACACATTTATTATACAAATTTCTATACACAAGGTGCAACACACAACCCCCAAACTCCCCAAAAGTCCAGGCCCTCATACAATGCCTCACTCTCTTCAGGCCACCTCTTCTCCTCTCCACTTGAGCTCTGTCCTTCTCCTCACCCGACTCTAGCCATTGATTGGAGGGAGGCGGCCCCTTTTATAACCACCCGGATGTGCTCCAGGTGCCTCCCAACAATCTTCTGCCAGCACTCCCCAGTGTGGCAGAAGTGCCTGCTGCGCACCCAGAAGCACTCCAGGTGTCCCTGGTCTTCCCCCCAGCACTGGCAGAAGTGCTGAGGTCCAGGGCTCCTCAGGCATTGTACATTTAATGATTCCTTCTCTTATTTTTTATTTGCTCTATGCCTTGATTTCATGAAAGATTAAGACAATAAAACCCATGCATTTCCATAAAAACTGAAAAAAAGCTGAGGTGTTCTAAAACTTTTGACCGATAGTGTATATACTTGCATACTTACCATATATAAATTTTGTCTCATTCAACTCTCTAAAAGAGACAAAAATATATTTTCCCAACTCACAAACTCAATTAAATGCTCCCTTTATCCTTCACTTTCAACTAAATCTGAAAAATATGTAAAGTCAGCCAGGAAAGCAGATGCATTATTCACTTAAATCAGCACTTAAAACAGTTCCTGCCAAGAACACACACACACATTTAACCAAATACTCTAAAAAAAAAAAGGGCTTGGGTCTGCAAATATTAGCCAACAGAAATTATTATAGATGAGAAGCACCTGAGGATCGCAGTTCCTAAAAACATTTGCATATCTTTGTTCTCCACATCAGGGACACTTGATTACATTTAACTTCAAGAAGTTAATTTAAAAAAGGAGAATAATCCTTAAAGCGTTATTCCATGGACCCGCAATGCTTAACTTATGGATGGCTCTTTTCATTATTTTGTTAAACCCAAGGCTTTAAACTTTTAGCATACTGGTGGCAAAACCTTATTTTAGTATTCTACGTTTTAACAGTTGCATAAGAGTTTTTTTTTAGGTTTGCTATTATTTAATGTCAAACTTTAAATTCATGTAAACATTTTAGAGGGCTTGAAATGCCTTTAAAGCCAAAGGCTTTTAACAGTAAAAAATAATTAGTACCTTGATATAAAGATTTGATGAATGTGGATGTCTGCACTGCTGCTTCTTGACCATTCTGTCTGGTAGCTCTTTTAGAGATGTTCTGCTGAGACTGTACTGGAATAATAAGTTTAAAACTTACTTTACCTCCACCAGCTTAAAATCTTTTCTAAAGATGTAACTGTGAAAACTGCTCTGTACAATATATTAATTTATTTATTCTACACAGGAAATCAGATTTTCTTATTTGGTCTCACTTAATAACTTGTACTATTTACAATTGTCAACATGTACTATGTGTATATTGTATATACAGTATACAGGGCTTTCTGTGTGAGGTAGGGTGTTGATATTGTATAAATGTTCACTTCTATGTACAGCTTTTTGTTCTTATGAAGTTCCTATGAGAATTTTAGACCTCTCCTGTAACAAAGCCACATATAATATGGATAATGAAATGAAATAATTATTGTATTGCCTAATAACAGTTTTGTAAGAGTATAACATCTTGGGTCTTCATGTTTGGTCCTGGAGGGTGACAGTGGCTGCAGGTTTTTGTACCAACCTAATTAACAATGAGAGGCTAGTAGTTCACCTAACTTGGTCCGATTTATACCTGCATGTGTTGATAAGAATTATCTATTTTATATGCCTTTAAATATGCTAACATCTACCAGGTATAAATTGTCATGCATGTGAATCGGAGGAACACCTTCCCAGCTCATCATAGGCACGCCATACCCCACGTGGGTGACAGGGTGCACTGTCACTAACAGTCTCATCTTTTCTCTCCTCTGCAACAGCAAGAAGATGTTCCTTGAGGGCAATTACACCCACCTTTTCCTGCCGAAAGGCTATAAAAATGTGATTCCTCAAGATGTTGGCATAACATTAGGATCCAGGCTTGATTTTTCTTTGGAATTAAAAAGGCTGCTACCCCACACTTTTTGGGACTTACACTGTATTCATTAACTTATACTCAAAATATATATCTAAGCAGTGTTTGAAATGAAAAGGTGGTAGTCTGGCTGCATATTTTCACAGCAATTTGAAAATGAAGGTGATGGCTGTTCATGAAGCAGTAATTTACTGCCTCCTCTAAAGTGACTTTTAATTTTTTACCTTAACTAAATGAACTGCTGACGCTTTCTTAATTGTGCACCTGCCATGATTCTGTTTTGGCATATATGTGGACATTAGCTGTTCTAAAGTTCTGTCTATTTCTGAATGTTTTCGCTTAACTCAACCTATTAATTTTCCTGCTCATACTCATGGCAAACATTTGACTTGATATGTGTCTTTGTTCTTTATAATATCCTCAACCTAATGTCTACACTACTATTTCCTATCATTAAGGATGTTGATTCTTTCTCTTTTTATTAGTCTGCACAGGCCTTGTTTATCTCACATATATCTAAGCTTTTCTGCCCTAATAACATAGTTTCTCATTACAACTATTTTATTTCTATAATACTCAATAGGTTCGCCCCTTTAAAGAAAAGGTTTCCCATTCCTCCCTATGGTTTACTCCAGAATTAAGGGAAATGAAAACAATTGGTTGATCTCTTGACTTTGAATACAAAAAAACTAGCCTCACTGTCCACTCTGTAGCCTACACTACGCATATGCTTAAGTATAGATATGCCCTAAATAAAGTATGTCCTTACACATCCTCAGTTACAAATAAGGTAGCAGTACAGTAATCAGAAAACCCCTTTTATAGCAATAAACAGAATGATAGATACATCCACTTACTTCATCTGTTCTGAGCTCTGTGGAACGCTGTCAGGCTTTCCTAAAATTACTGAAAAATGAAAGCTGTTCTCTCAAGTCACTCCTTTTCTTCTTTTCCATGGAGCAGTACTTAAGCTTCCAAGCAGATGCTGTCAAGCTTTAACCCTATTGAATATTTTTTCGGTTTATAAACTAATTACACAATCCCTCTCTTCCTCTCTTGTTAAATCCTGTTGTATAAGTTATTTCCAGTCCCATCTCCAACCTTCTACATGATCAATAAATCATTAGCCCTTGGTTCTGTTCCACTCTCCCTGAAAATTGCTGCTGCTGCTCCTGTCTGTAAGAAAACTGGTCTTGATTCATCTATTTTTGACAACTACAGGCCTATCTACAACTTTCCCATCCTAGCAAAGGTGTTGGAAAGGATGATTGCTACAAGCATTATCTTTAAGGGCATTTTCAATCTGGTTTCCCAATACAGAGTATGTTCTTCTGCGAGTCATCAATGACCTCCTTCTGCCTGCTGACAGTGATGTGTTCAACATTCTCCTTCTACCTGGCCTTATTGCTGGTTTCAAATCATCACCTACTTCTCATTCCTTTTAGTGTCAACTGTTTGGAGGAGATATGCGAGCAAGAATTTCACTGTGCTATGCCCATTATGTACTTTTGACAATGACTTGAAATGCATATTGCTTGGAAGAAAGTGGAGTTTCCACTGCATGAAAACAAGAAAAGAAACGTAAGTAATCCATATTACTAACCGAAGGTTGTAAACCGGTTATGGACGCAGGGCGCTGGGCGCAGGGCGCATTGAGGCGCACGCGCACTCCCACGAGCCCGCCACAGAGAAAACAAAAAAGGTTGTAAACTGGATATGGACGCAGGGCGCTGGGCACATCGAGGCGCATGCGCACTGCCGCACTGCAATGAGCCCGTCCATAGCTAACGACACAGCCACAGAAAACACAGAAACGAGAAGGTTGTAAACCTTGTTTCTTTTAATTGACATAAACTGGTACTGATGGAACCAACAAATGACTTCTTCCTTACAATTACTTCTTGAGGACTGTAGAATCACCAGGACTGGGTGGTTCTGTGATATTAGCATACACTAAAACCTTATAGTGCACACTGCACCTCTGTTGGTCTCTTGATCCATAAGCTCATGAAACTATAGAAATACTAAGGACAAGCGATCCAGTGGTGTTTCTCTCCTCTGTACTGGGTGAGTAGTGTTGTGCAGGTGAAATCTTTTTGCATATTACAGTCCAAATCAATATACAATAAGTTGCAAAACATATTCCTGTAGTCTCCTGTATCCATGGTCAGTCAGCTGCATCTTAACCAACCATTTTCTTGTAGGTTCATGTATACAGAGAGAAAAAGAGAGAGAGACAGAAAAACAGAAACTCTTTGGGAATCTGATACTCAGTATGATATGAATCAATAATGTGCTATGCATGCAGCACCTTTACTTATTAACCAATATATAACAAAGTATAACAAAAAAAATACTTCTGTAGATACACACAGGTAGGACCGATATAAAAAAAAACAGTTCATATGTTCTCCTGTGTTAATCCAGTTATAGGAGGGCATTCCAAAAAATAAAAAAATAAAACAATGAACAGAGGGGCTCTCCTAGGAGAAGAGGATTATTTTAAGTAAGGGCACTGGAAATGGCACAGGGGTACAGATGTCATGATCTGAAGAGGGCGGCTGTGATTACTTTTCTCCTTAAAGTGCCACAGAGAGGAAATTGAAACCATCTCAGTTGCTGTTTTTGCTCCATTCAGAGGTTGCCCACTTAACCTGTTCAGTGACCTGAAATACTCACTACCCCCGAGAAAGAAAAGAGGAATTGAGAGGCCTGAGGTTTCGTTCTGGGATCAAATTGAGCTCCGCATGGTGGATTCTGTTTAACAGCGAATCATTGATGAATTCCATTAAAGTCATTAGGTGAGAGAGAGAAAGAGAGATCTTCACAGCTCCAGCTTTACAAAAGTACCACATTAAACAAGACTCAGTCCCATCAACAAAGATGGGCTGGAAAGTCCAAGTACAAATGTTGATTTTATTAATGTGGAGTTGTGGAGACACATCATGGCCCTTTATGGAAATCTTTGCTATAAGTTTGTTTTTATTTTCAATTTCATTTTGTGGAATTTTGCTTACAAACATGTACCGAATCATGCACTGAAAGTTTTAGCTTTAATTAGCTAAGACAGATGTTACAGCACAGCGAGATGAGTATACGTGTAAAAATAATCAAGGGACCAACTGGAAGCTTAAAAGCTTTCTGAATATCTAAGTTATGTTTTTGCTTCCTGACACCTTCTTCCCTCGGGGCAACATTTGTAACGCAAGACACTCATTGCTAAAAATGGTTCTGAGACAAGACGACAGCCTTTTGGTCAGTTCTGTGTGTCATGGCACATGTGTCTCAGGGGTGTTTTGTTTACTGAGCTGTGATATGTATTCTGTTGAGTAATTTGGTGTAGCTTTGGCTTTTGATAAAACAGAAAATAAAATGTAAAGAAAAAAAAGAAACCTGACCATTCCATTTTATGAGCCAATACTTTGAAAGGGAACGTTTTGAACCTTTATCATAGCAAACGTTAGTGTTCTTCAGATTTACTGCTAGGAGATCTCATGTGGTTAGCTGTCAACGTGAGAAGCTTTGGGTGTTTTGAGCCATATCAGATCCTCAATCCTTAAAATGAGCAGGTGTGAAATAAATTTATGTTAGAGATCACAGATTATCTACGGTAAGACGTAAAACATTCAGTATTGAATACACTGCATATTTTTATATTCATTTCTTACTTGTAGTTGATGATTTTCAAGATCAGCGATACAATATTTGAAAGTGAATCCTCTTTTTAAAAGAAATTCTCCTAAAAATCAAAAATTCCCTTAAAGTTAAGCAACAATTGGAAGAACTGGGCAACCCAAATTGTGTACATGTTTGCCTGTAAATAAAGGTCCCAACAAAATGTAATTTGTCTGACAGCACTGCAAAGTTGTAACCAGGAAACATAATGAAAAAAATTTCAAGGCCCCCAAAGCTAGCAATGTTTTTGAGTACCCCACCACAAGATGTGCAAATGAAAAGAAAACAACATTTAAACAGTAACTTAAAATAATGCCTATCTTTTTAAACCATTCGCAGTTCCAAATATCCACAGACAGTTAATGAATTATCAATCTAATATAAATTATTAGAGTAATGTAAAATGATGGCATTGTTATAGATCTAAATAGTGTCTGATTGGAGTAACACATGACCAGTCATGGTTGCACACTGTATAAAAAGTACATAGACTCATAAAGGTACAATAATATGCAATTTAACTTGGAAGGCTCCTTATTGCATTTAACAGGTAGCCTGCTTCACAAATGATGTTCAAAAACCCAGGCTGGCCTTTAGTGTACAATAACCCTGCTGTGAATTCTGCACACTTGATATTCCCTTAGCTCCTAGTCCTGATCTTCATCCCCTGTACATTTCACCAACTTCAGAAAAGTCTACCATGACCTCATTTTAAAATAAGACCTACTTCTTAATCTAAAGGCTTTGACTTACGAAATGTTGTTGAATTACAAGATGGATAGAAAACGTTCATTTAGATTATGACAGCTCCTCTGAAGTACAAGACATAAATATTTTGTGAACAGATCTTTTTGACAGCAAAGACAATTATTTTCTACACCTTTCTTGGCATCCAGCGAGCTGGAAAGGCTACAATCACATTTTTTATCGACTAAAATACTTAGTAGAATTTTCTAGTATTTGACTTGGAAGTACACTGCATGCTCCTATCCTCCTTTAACAAGCTCACCTTTACCTGCCCTCATCAGATCAATCTCTATCACAGACACAGTCTACCAGGAGGCAAAGTTCACATAGCTGCTTTAGCTTGCTTCT
Organism: Erpetoichthys calabaricus; assembly: GCF_900747795.2. NCBI lineage: Eukaryota > Metazoa > Chordata > Cladistia > Polypteriformes > Polypteridae > Erpetoichthys > Erpetoichthys calabaricus. The sequence goes on from NC_041403.2 coordinate 100,516,919, forward strand.
TCAATTGCCTCTTTTTATACTACTGTACATAGTAAACATGACCAGGAATCAAAGACTTTTCAAGTAAGGGTCAATTTAGAAATGCTAGACTTAAACCTATCAGGCTCTTCAAAAACATTATGCAACAATGGAGTTAGTCTGTTACATTCCGTTACCATGGCCACAACAATCTTATACCAACTAGAATGCCAAGTCAAGCACCATTAAGAGACGATGCTAAATTTTAAAAAGGCTGGCAGTTTTTCCAAAGATGTTTTACATTATTCATTATTATTACTGTAATTATTGTAGTCATTACTTTGATATCTATAATTTAAATAAAATCATAAACAACCCAAATGGCAAAACTCTAAAATAACTTTGAAAAAAGGCAACAAGAAGGTTTAAAAAACCTTGGTAATTTTGTATACTTAGAAAGTAATATAATGTAGGGATAGTCTTTTCTTCAGTCCCACTGCATAGTCTCTGTCATTAATGGTTTGAGTACTAAACCAAATATTCAGAATGCTTTGCTGCAGAAAACCGTAACTGAGGTTACTTACTCTGCAATATGTAATAGAAAGCAACATTTTTGGATTGGCACAATTAGTTTATATGTAAAAAAGATATTTATCACTGATTTCACACATTTGTGACAGTCCACTTACAAGTATAAAGTAAAGTAAATTAAAGGAACACTCCATCCAAAAATATTTTTTTTAATTTTACTTACCCTCATGTTTTTATGTAGTATGGGGAGAAAGGATGGCAAGAATTATTAGGAAAACCTGTACACCTGCTTATCCGTGTAACTATCGAATCAGCCAATCATGTGACAGTAGCACAATGCATAAAACATGCAAATAAACTACAGGAGTTTCAGTTAATATTCACAACAAACACCAGAAAGGGGAAAAATGTGATCTCAGTGATTTTATTTGTGGAATGATTGTTGGTATCAGACAGGCTGGTTTCAGTATTTCTGTAACTGTTGATCTCCTGAGATTTTCACACACAACTGTCACTAGTGTTCACTCAGAATGGTACGAAAAACAAAAGACATCCAGTGAGTGACAGTTCTGTGAATGAAAATGCCTTGTTGATGAAAGGCGTCAGAGGAGAATGACCCAACTAGTTCAAGCTGTCAAAAAGGCTAACTCGGAACTGTGGTGAGCAGAAAAGCATCTCAGAATGCATAGCACATTAAATCTTGAGGTGGATGAGCTACAACAGCAGAAGACCATGTAAGTGTCCACTCCAGTCAGCCAAGAACAGAAAGCTAAGGCTGCAGTGGGCACAACCTTACCAAAACTGGACAGTTGAAGACTGGAAAAACGTAGCCCAGTCTGATGAATCACGATTCCTTCTGAGTAACACAGCTGAAAGGGCCTGAAATTGGTGCCAACAGCATGAATCCAGGCACCCAACCTGCCTCGTCTCAATAGTCCAGGCTGATGGTGGTGGTGTAATGGTGTGGCAAATTTTTCTTGGCACTTTAGGTTTGTTAATATTGCTGAATGTCCCTATCTATCTGAGTATTGTTGCTGACCATATGGTCACAATTTATCCATCTTCTACCCATCTTCTAGTGCTACTCTAAGCATGATAATACACCATGCCACAAAAGCATAAGTCATCTCAGACTGGTTTCATGAACATGACAATGAGTTCAGTGATCTCCTGTGGCCTTCACAGTCAAAGGCTCTGAATCCAGAACACCTGTCGAATGTGGTAGAGTGGGAGAATCGCAGCAAGAATGTACAGCTGACAAATCTGTAGAAACTGCATGATGTGATCATGTCGACATGGACCAGAATCTCACAGGAATGTTTTCAACATCTTGGGGAATCCATGCCATGATGAACTGAGGCTGTTTTGAGAGCAAAAGAAACCCCTACCCAGTATGATTATGATCAATGGGTGACATGTCTGAGTCATTCAGATTCTTAATTATTAACCTCTATTTGTAGCAATGGATTAATAAAGACCACTTCTGTCACCGATGTAAAACTGGTCATAGTTCTCAGGATAAGCTTTGATCCTTGGACTCCAATATGGCTCAAGCTAATTCACAGGAAGAAAGAAAGCAATTAGTTTAGTAAAAGCAAAAGCAAAGTTATAACCAAAGGAGGATGTGGTCTGGCAGTAAACTCATCTACATTTGTTGAACTTGTATTTTGTCTGTAATTGTGTATTTGCCTACATTCAACTGAAAAGATCCTCATCAATATATTTTCTCTCAGTCAAAATTCCTTATCCTTCATATTTAGATTGTATCTCTTTAATAAGGGTTGAACTGCTACAATAACACAGAGTTGGCAACATAAAAAAAACAAAAAAAAAAAAAAATTGTTAATTCTGCTTCCACAGCTCCGCATGGGGTTATTTTGCTAGATGACTGGATATTGAAGGTGTTTAGAGAAAACACATTCAATTACAAACCACTGTATAATATTTAAATGGACACATTTAAAAAATGTTTTTGCAGTCTATGTGTAGTAATTATGCATAATTATGTTGCTTAACGTACAGTAAATACTTTTCTTTAACAATGGTGCATTTCTAGTAGCACTCTTCTATACCTAAAATGATATGATGTTTAAAGTAAATGTATGTAAATGTAAATTGTCCAGATCTCACATGCCTGCTGCTGAATCACACACATATTTTGTCAGCAACTACTGTTTCACCAGGGACAACCCAGGAAAATAAAACAAGCAAGTGCTGTAGTTCTCGAGGGAATGTCTAAGTTGCTCAGTATTCAAAAAGTAGTTTCACAGTTGTTTATCAAATTTCCTTATAAGCATCTACTGAAACCTGTTGGTGCTTATGCCTATAATCTAGCAATATTCCAGGAGCCTTGAAACATATTAAATACCACAGATGACACTTTCAGAGCATCTCTGGTGTGATAAAGGAAGAACAGAAGTGACAGCAGTAGAGCCAAGAGAATAAAACATCCTAAAATTCTAAAATATAAATCTCCAAATGAACACTGCCCTCCATATGAGCCACTATGTATAGTGTAAGGTAAGGTAAGTGAACTTGAGGTGTTCCTATGATTTAAACATATCATTATAAAATTCATATAATATCATGAAGTCATGTTCATATTATGTGTATGTTATGTTTAAACCAGGGTTTTTTTTGTTTATTTATGATTTGATTTCTGTGTGTCTGTGTATCCTCTGCTATGTTCCATGTACCTTGGTGGTGGTTCCCCATGAGGCAGGGCCACCTGCCTGTCACCATCAAGGGGCTGCCCTCATCCCTATAAAGGCTGGAAAAACAAGCAGTCCTTAGCAGTTTATTTGATTGTACTTGGTGGTTTCATCGAGTTCTATTATTTATTAGGCTTTTTTGTGATTTCTTGGATTTGTGACCTTTATGCTCTGTGTTTTGACCATTCTTCCTGGATTTGTGATTTTGAGAGACGTTTGCTTTGGGATTTCTTTTTTTTGCTCTGTGGAATGGTTTGTTAAGAAGAGCATTTTTTTTTAAATAAATATTTTATTTTTAAAGAATCTTTGTCCTTTATGTATACAAGTTGAAGGTTGACAGATATTTTCTCTTGTAAGGGCTTTTTGCCACAGTTTGTTGGGACATTACGTTAAGGTTTTCTCAAGTTCATGACCGTGTGTAATGATTGTGTGTGTCTGCAAATTTTAGGACCGACTAGCACTGCCCATTTTGCTATGCCTTGACACACAAGACTTTTTCTAAAAAGCAAACTACCAGACCCTCGTAATCTTAGTAAGAGTGTTAGTTTTCTCTCTACAGGGCATCTTTGGAACATAGCAAATGTGGCTCATCTGATAAAATGATCAATCACAGAGAAAGTGACATCCCAGACATGTCTCTTCATGGCACCATCTACAAACCTAAGTAATGAACAAAGAGCCATAATTCAGTGTTGACAACCTTGAAGGATGCACCCCAGAAACCAATGGCAAAATGTCTACTTCTTTCTAAAAAAGACTCTTGCAAACCTCAGATCTTTGTTCTCTCTCTAAAGCTCACTGATCTCAACCTGGCCATACCTTCAGCTCTCGAGAGCAGGTATCTCATTGTCTAGGGTGTGGCTGCACCAAAGGCTGGAGAGATTTCATTTACACCGAAGGGTAACTGTGTTAGATGGGAAGAGTGAAAGACCTGTCTGCATTGGAGTTAGATTTAGGGTCCATTAGTCTAAATCTTGCTTAGGAAAAGTAAGTGCATGAGTAAGAGAAAGACCAATGTAAAAGCCACACGTTCACCTTGCTAATAATGGAAGCTGACTGATTACCAGCTCTCCAGCAGACATAACTTTGCTAGCAACTCTGGACACTGTATGTAAAAATGTGTAGTACCGCCAACCGGAAGGTGCAACCAAAATGAAGAAGGAGAAGATCCTGAACAAAGAAGAAGATCTTTCTACGAATGGGAAGAAAGCCAAACAGGAAAGAAATAAAGTATTGCTTACACCAAACCATAAATGCTCCAGCTTTGATTATTAGAACTATTAATTGTAACAAAATAGTTAGAATAAAGCCAACTAATGTATTTTGGTATTGTCATGTACTTGAAAAGCAACAACCTGTTGAGAATACCTCAAAGTATTTAATGTAGACCTTCAAAAATGTAAGAACCTTTATATATTTTATAAAGTTTATAAATAGTATAGATAGCTTAAGATAGAGGGCTGGAGAGTGAAACAGAGGTCCCTAGGTGGTCAGAAGTTAAAATCCTCACATCTCTTATATTAATATGGGCCTCTTACTGACATTTTTATGTAATTAAATTACAGGCATTGCCAAAGACAACACTGATTATTAATTAACTGATTGAAAGTCTAAAATTAGTGCTTAACTCAGTTATACAGTGGGTTTAAAAATGTCTACCAACAAAAAACAAAAGCTACTAATTACATCTACTCACTGAAAAGCATTGCACTGTCCTCTTCTTAATCACATATTGAAAAATACAGGGTGGGCCACGGAAAAGTAGCCCACCTCCAATACCATTGCCACGCTCTTTGGAGGAGGCCATAGCCACTTCATGACCAGAAAATTGGCATTTGGTGTGCGGTGTCCGGAACACGAATAGTGGGCCCAATTTTCTTCAGATCAACTGTGAATACCGTGGTTTACCTGGACATCTTTGAACAATTTTATGTCCAACTAACTAAAAAATGTACTGCTTTTTCCAACAAGATAGGGCAACATGCCACACCTCACGCAACTCACTGGCACGGGTTCATGAACTGTTTACAGAGGAGCAAACTGTGAGCAAGGGGTTATGGCAACCACGATCCCCAGACATGTCCACATGCAATTTTTATCTGTGGGGAAATTTAAAGCAGAAAGTGTACCCCAACAATCCATATACCCTGGATGAACTCAAGGAAAACATCATGAACCCTATCTGCAGCATCACTGTTGAAGAGCTGCAAGCAGTATCAGCCAACATGCTCTGAAGTGCCCAAAGGTGCATATACGTGAATGGGGACCACTTTCAGCATCAGTTGTAACTTGTGGGTAAGTGAATGAAAACAATCCACTTGCTCATTCATCATGTTATACTATCGCCGAAGGTGGGCTACTTTTCTGTGGCCCACCCTGTAGCATCTGCATCAGCTATAAAAAAAATTGTGCTTCATTCTGTTCAACTGATACTTTTTTTTTTTTTTAACTTCAAAATGTGCTTAATGCTGATTGTTGATTGGTAGATATCCAGGTGAACAACTGTGTTGGCTCTTTTTCAAAAATGTAAGGCAATACACTGATAAAAAATGTAGTGTAATCTTTTTATTTCAGATTTATTACCTCAGATTTATCTGATAAAATCCAATAAAATCATTTGGAGCAGCACACTGGCTGATGGGATGTGTTGTCCCCACTTTGGCATTTGTATAAAGTTGCAGAAAACATGCAATATATATTAAATGCCTTTCCTACTGGTTCAATGTGTGAAACTGACTACACAGCAACAGCACCTGGCAAGCACTTGCTAAACTCATCTGCTTTAAACTTCACCAAGCTTTGAATATTTAACTCCACTTCTACAATGGCCTTCATCAGTAAAAAACCGGCATGCCCCATTTCTCTGTGAGATTGCTGTCACCGATGTGGTGAAATTGGGAACACGGAATGTTAGAATGTCCCACTCACTACGGCATTGTTAATGGTAAATATCAACAAATAAAAAAACAAAAAAAAAGTTGGCTAATTTTGCTTTTTCTACAATGTCTCCAAATTTCAGTCAAACTCATGAAGGCATTTTTAAGAATTGGGAGTATTCAGTTTTTCTATTGTGAGCTTTGACATCTAAATATTGATATATCAAAATGTCCTACTGGCCTAGATGTACCGTCCTGTTGATGTGTCACACACACGCACACACACCCACACACACACACACAGAATTTGATACATTGTCACACACAGTGGAGCTCTCTTCTGTTCAAATTAAATTACTGTCATTTGACTATGAAAGGATCCTTTTAAGAGTTGGCTGTCCAAGGACAGTTGGAATTTGGGCCCAATTTAAATAGAGTATACTGTATTTATTGGTATACAGTTATCAGTTATAGGCTGCACGTTTTTTTTCTTTTATTCTACATTGCAGAAAAAAGCAAGCTCACTCAGAGAGAATGTGCAAACTGAATAAAGACATTAACCAGGCCAGGATTTGAACGAAGGAGTTATGAAGCAGCAATCCTCAAAACAGGCAAAAGACAGGTATAATAAACAGATGGTATAGATACCATCAATGCTTAGTATTAGAAGAACTGACCTACTATAAAACAATACACTTAGACTCAATAACTGCATATCTTTATAATCAAATTAATTGTCAGATATACCTATACATTGAAATTCTTTCCTGCACGTCTCCCACAGAAATGAGCAGCATTATAATACCAGCAAAAGATAAGGAACTCAACATCCTAAATTAAAGGGTACATCAGACAATATACACAAAAACATCGATGACTTCTACCTAAGAATGACATCTCCCTCACAAATAAAGGGAGATCTTCTCCAGGATTATGCAGTGAAAGGCTGTCAGAAACTACTTAAGAATTAACGTAAAAAAGGGAGCACAAACAATATAATGAAAATCCAGTGAGGTAAAAACAGGAATATACAACTATAACCTGGACCCTTAAGACGTGAAAGGAAACCATTTCTTAGAAAAATGTGTCTATCATGCGACTATTCCCCTATACTAACGAATGAACAAGGAGACACTAAATATAGAAAAGCAACAACAAAGCATTAGATCTGAGAATTAAAGAATCCCTCTATTTCTGAAAGAGTAGCCCACTGTGCATCACCATGAAATAACATACAACGTATTTGTACTTCTTTGAGGTTTAGCTATATTGATTGAACAAAAAAAGATAAAGTGTGGACTTTCTATGAGAATGAGAATTTTTGCCTCATTTTCAGATTACTGACAGTGCACACAAAAAGGCCAGCTGGTAAAAATTGTAGCTGAACCAAAAATATAACTGAATCAACTAAAATATTATTATCCTTCTTCAGCAAGGGGTTCTGCAAGATAAAAAGATTAAAAATAAAATCTATTTACAGCACAAAACAGAAGCAGCGAACAAAATCAAGAAATTAATTAAAAAATTGGCCCCAAAAAGTGGGGAGTAGAGGTTTTTCCATTATGTTCCAGATTTCTGACTAGGACTGAATTTTCAGGTGATGGCAAAAAAGGTTCGCGCCAGGAGAGAAAAGAGTTTTGCATATCACACGAAGCAGAAGTCTATAAGGAGCTGTGATCCGTCAACCCCGCATGCTGATTGTTTCCGTCCCTCACCTGCTCTAATCGCTGCACCGCAGTGTTGATACAGAGCACGATGGCCCGTGAAAAATGTCACCGTTCTGTCAATGTTGCGGATCCGCTGGCAATTTTCAGCTCGCGCTGGTTGCACATAAAGGGTGATAAGGGCTCTACATCCTGCCATGCTCAGCGGGTTTCCCATTTCCTCTTGCAATTACACATCAAACTGTTTTAGCTTCACATGCTTTGGCACTTTAAATGGCCCTAAGGCAGGAAACTGCTTTGCAGATAGATGAGCCTTTACTCTGAAGTGAAGAGAAAACTTACAACTGCAGCCTTGGTTTGTTCACCATCCACATGTTTCCTCAATTTATTTTTTTTTATTATTATTATTTTAATACTATAAATGCTTTTCCATAGAGGGTTAATTTTTATTATGTTAAAGCTAATGTCCCATACATTGGAAATAATAGCCTTGTCTGGCATGTGGGAAGTAGAACCAAAGGGAAGCCTTTTGCCTGTGTCATACAATTGAGATCTCTTTGAACATCTCCCTCCTGGCTGTTATTTGTACATTTACTTATGTTAATGACTTGTCACAATACAAGATATTTTTTATTTTTATTTATGGCCTGAGCTTTGCTGGGGAGTGTGTGTGTGGGGCTGTGTGTATGTATTTGCCCTTCAATGGATTGGCGCCCTGTCCAGGGTTTGTTCCTGCCTTGCACCCTATGCTAGCTTCAGCAGACCCCCGTGACTCTGTCCAGGACTAAGTGGGTTAGAAAATGACTGGCTGACTTTTGGAATACCAGGTCTAGTGATAAATGAAGATCTATACTATACAGTATGCTGTGTGTTCTTAATGAAAATGTCTGCAATTAAACTGACAATAAGACAACTACATATTTAGGGGTCTTCACAAAATAAAAATGTGGAGAAAGTACCATTCCTGAACAGTGTATGTAATTTTTAAAACAAATATAAACTTCTCCTAACTATAAACATTTTCTTTGTGATGGGCTTAAGCCATTTGAGGACTACTAGTAGGGCAGTCTGACAAATGACAAATTAATGACAAATTGATTGGAAGTACTAAAGTTTATAAGGTCAAGACCAGACATTAAGTCATCACATAGTGATTCAACAATTTTTAGAAACTGTAAGGCATTTATGACAATGCCAAGTTCCTACATCTCTTTTTTTGTAATGAAAAGGGAGAGAAGGATAATTTAAATTCTCTTGATGGCATTATTCATTCTACTACCTTCATCATTCCATTCGCATCTTCACTGAGCCTTTGAACTGTTCTGTAGTATCAGCATTTAAGGAATACTAGTTACTGAAAGTGTTCAAAATATTTTACATTTTATTATCCGGTATTCTGGAGAATTTCAGCTGTTGTACAAATATGTCTATCACTTTTTATTTCACAGTGACTGAAGCTCTTTAATTATCCTAATGAGAATAACAACACTGTACATCAAATTGCCATTACCTTCCTTCCTCGTTTATACTACCCCTACCTACAGCACCAAAATACTCTTTTAGCTACATGTTTACTCAGTATTATTGTAGTCTCTCCTCTGTTCTCCTCATTTCTGCCACTGTTACACAGATCACCGAAAAGACACAGGAAAGCTCAAGGAACTAAAGACAGAGATCAGCTGCCTCAGCTCAGTAATTGTATAAGCAATTTAAGTGTCTTGTTCAAAAGTATCAACCCCTTTCTGAATCCTGGGTCACTGGTCTTCTTTATTATGTCACGATTCAACCTCTTTTTTAAAGGTAAGTTTTGGTGGTCTTCATACCTCTCTTTCCAAATCTTCTTTTCAAGCAAATCCCTTTTCATTTTGTAGTCTCAGATTCTTTTATGATTAATAATTAATAGGTGATAGAGGGCCAATGGGCACTAAAATGGTATGATACATGACAAAGAAACAACAGTACATGTTTGAGAAAAGAGGCCAAGCTGGTATCTTAACATTTCTCTTATGGTGGTGGTACATATCTGGATAGAAATTCCTCAATCAGTACAAGATGTCAAGAGAGCTGGTTTAGAAGTCTGCATATTTCAAAATTCCCATCATATACCAAGGCTGCCAAATGAGTCAAATAAGGAGTCATTGGGATACAGCTATATACAGTATACTATAATTATATGTAAAAAAAATAACAAAGAACTCAGAAAGACAATGGGCCCAAGGTCCACTAGAGACAAATTCATTAACATTTAGGATACTACTCCAGTGTTGGTCCTGAAGTATTTCGACAACACAACAGTAAAAAGTCACTCCACACAAGTACTCAGTGAATCTAGATTGTTGGGATGAATTGGTGTGACAGGTCATTTGGAAAGAAACATTGAAGTCAAACAAACATACTGTAGTAAGAGCAACTAAAGTAGGAGCCTCAAAGACATTAAAACAGAGATTAGGAAAAACTATTAAGTGATTTAGCTTTACATTCTTTTGAAAAGCGATGTGTGTACTAGTAGAGTTACTATAAAACAGCCAAATGTACCATAAATGTAGTGTGCCCCCTCATGAAATGTGTAAAATGGTGTAGGTACAGCACACCAGGCAGATACAGTTAGGTCCATAAATATTTGGACAGAGACAACTTTTTTTTAATTTTGGTTCTGTACATTACCACAATGAATTTTAAATGAAACAACTCAGATGCAGTTGAAATGCAGACTTTCAGCTTTAATTCAGTGGGGTTAACAAAACGATTGCATAAAAATGTGAGGCAACTAAAGCATTTTTTTAACACAATCCCTTCATTTCAGGGGCTCAAAAGTAATTGGACAATTGACTCAAAGGCTATTTCATGGGCAGGTGTGTGCAAGTCCGTCATTATGTCATTATCAATTAAGCAGATAAAAGGCCTGGAGTTGATTTGAGGTGTGGTGCTTGCATGTGGAAGATTTTGCTGTGAACAGACAACATGCGGTCAAAGGAGCTCTCCATGCAGGTGAAAGAAGCCATCCTTAAGCTGCGAAAACAGAAAAAACCCATCCGAGAAATTGCTACAATGTTACGAGTGGCAAAATCTAGTTTGGTACATCCTGAGAAAGAAAGCAAGCACTGGTGAAATCAGCAACGCAAAAAGACCTGGACTTCCACGGAAGATAACAGTGGTGGATGATCACAGAATCATTACCATTGTGAAGAGAAACCCCTTCACAACAGCCAACCAAGTGAACAACACTCTCTGGGGGGTAGGCTTATCGATATCCAAGTCTACCATAAAGAGGAGAGTGCATGAAAGTAAATACAGAGGGTGTACTGCAAGGTGCAAGCCACTCAGAAGCCTCATGAATAGAAGGCCTAATTTGGACTTTGCTAAAGAACATCTAAAAAAGCCAGCACAGTTCTGGAAAAACATTCTTTGGACAGATGAAACCAAGATCAACCTCTACCAGAATGACGGCAAGAAAAAAGTATGGAGAAGGCGTGGAACAGCTCATTATCCAAAGCATCCCACATCATCTGTAAAACACGGAGGAGGCACTGTGATGGCTTGGGTGTTCATGGCTGCCAGTGGCACTGGGACACTAGTACTTATTGATGATGTGACACAGGACAGAAGCAGCCAAATGAATTCTGAGGTGTTCAGAGACATACTGTCTGCTCAAATCCAGCTAAATGCAGTCAAATTGATTGGGTGGCATTCCATGATACAGATGGACAATGACCCAAAACATACAGCCAAAGCAACCCAGGATTTATTAAAGTAAAGAAGTGGAAAATTCTTGAATGGCCAAGTCAGTCACCTGATCTTAACCCAATTGAGCATGCATTTCACTTGTTGAAGGTTAAACTTCAGACAGAAAGGCCCACAAACAAACAGCAACTGAAAGCCACTGCAGTAAAGGCCTGGCAGAGCATTAAAAAGGAGGAAACCCATCATCTGGTGATGTCCATGAGTTCAAGACTTCAGGCTGTCATTGCCAGCAAAGGGTTTTCAACCAAGTATTAGAAATGAACATTTTATTTCCAGTTATTTAATTTGTCCAATTACTTTTGAGCCCCTGAAATGAAGGGATTGTGTTAAAAAAATGCTTTAGTTGACTCACATTTTTATGCAATCGTTTTGTTCACCCCACTGAATTAAAGCTGAAAGTCTGCACTTCAACTGCATCTAAGTTGTTTCATTTAAAATTCATTGTGGTAATGTACAGAACCAAAATTAGAAAAAAGTGGTCTCTGTTCAAATATTTATGGACTTAACTGTACCTTTTATGCATTTCTTTGATAAGATCAACTGTAGATTTGCTGTGGCACTCATGATATGAAAACAAACAGATTGGCTTTAATATGCTTGATCTTGTTATTGTGTAAAGGTAACTGTGCAACAGGGACAACTTTTTCCTACATGGATGTCAAATAGGTACAGTTATAATAAAAAAAAAGAGGCCTGGCAGACAAACCAGGAACACTCTGTACTCCTACTTGACGACAGCAGGCAGATGAGTCAATACTGAGTGTCTCATGGTCTTAAAATCAGTCGCAATTAGCAGCATCTCCTGACCACTGGTGTCTTATTGTCTGGAGATAGCCTATAACCTCTGGTGCTACTGGGCTAATTAATAGCTTGGTATGCAGGGATATCAAGTCCCACAAAATGAGCTGCACACTGGTGACCCTGTTATACATATTTAGCAATGTTGAAAATGATTTGAAAGCATGGATAGATATGGAAAGACAATCCTTCTTATTCAGAAGATTACTATAGAAATTCAGGGTGAGTTAAAGGTAAGCACTAAGCTTGCAAGAGACATAATAGCTAAAGTAGAGGAAGGAATGGGACAATAAAAATAGGTGTGCTTATTTATGTGTTACATTTGTAAAGAAGACCAACCATAGTATCTTGTAGGCAAGGTGAGCAAAAGCTTGAGAAGGCACAGAGACCGCAGGTTTTGTGCTCTCTTCTACTTATTTTGAACCTGTATTACTTTGTTTTGTTTTTCTGTCCTGCATGAAATAAAGACCTCTTTTTGTGCATTTGTTGGTCTCCTTAAAGATTAGAGACCATGAGAGTGCCTCCTCTTTTTGCTATACGTGTAAAAGCAGAAGTGATGGTAACTTTATCCATCAAGTTTAACCTTAAACACTATGCTGATGAGTAGATGTTGTTAACTGATTAAAATCAGACCTCAATTATGTTTAGCTGAGAGCACACACTGTGATATCAGCCATATAATTAACAAGTGCTTTCATTTTCAACAAAGGTGAATATCATGACTTAAACTCCACTCCTGACTTATAAGGATTGGGGAAGCACACGTTTTCACACGAAAGCCTCACTCCAAAAAGGGACACCCAAAGATAATGTTAAAATTGAAAGAGCAATATGCAAGAATACTCTGCGGCACACAGTTCACAGGAGCTCAAACAAGTCTAGTAACAATTATAATATGAAATTAGGATAGCTAAAGGAAGTGACTCATCAAAAATCAAAGAAGACAAACAAGATCTATATGCAATAAGCTTCTATAAAACATTTTACCCAGTTCTACTTCCATATTATAAACTGCGCAAAAAAATTAAAGGAACACTTTGAAAACACATCAGATCTAAATGGGAAAAAAAATCACGCTGGATATCTATACTAAGATGGACTGGGTAATATGTTAGGAACGAAAGGATGCCACATCATTTGATGGAAATGAAAATTGTCAACCTACAGAGAGCTGAATTCAAAGATACCCCGAAAATCAAAGTGAAAAAATGATGTGGCAGGCTAGTCCTTTTTGCCGAAATTTCATTGCAGCAATTCAAAATCGTACTCAGTAGTTTGTAAGGACCCTGCGTGCTTGTATGCATGCCTGATAACGTTGGGTGGGCGGGTGGGGAGCATGCTCCTAATGAGATGACGGATGGTGTTCTTGGGGCTCTCCTCCTAGATCTGGACCAGGGCTTCACTGAGCTCATGGACAGTCTGAGGTGCAACCTGGAGGCATCAGATCGACCGAAACATAATGTCTAAGAGGTGTTCTATTGGATTTAGGTCAGGCGAGCGTTGGGGCCAGTCAATGATATCAATTCCTTCATCCTCCAGGAACTGCCTACATATTATCGCCACATGAGGCCCGGCATTGTTGTGCACCAGGAGGAACCCAGGACTCACTGAACCAGCACAGAGTCTGATGATGGTTCCAAGGATTTCATCCCGATACCTAATGGCAGTCAAGGTGCCGTTCTCTAGCCTGAAGAGGTCTGTGCATCCTTCCATGGATGTGCCTCACCAGACCATCACTGACCCACCACCAAACCGGTCATGTTGAACGATATTACAGGCAGCATAATGGTCTCCACAGCTTCTCCTGACCCTTTCACGTCTGTCATATGTGCTCAGGGTGAACCTGCCCTCATCTGTGAAAAGCACAGGATGCCAGCGGTGGACATGCCAATTCTATGGCAAATGCCAATCGAGCTCCATGGTGCCGGGCAGTGAGCATAGGGCCCACTAGATGTCAGGCCCTCAGGGTATGTTTCTGAATGTTTGGTCAGAGACATTCACACCAGTGGCCTGCTGGAGGTCATTTGTAGGGCTCTGGCAGTGCTCATCCTGTTCCTCCTTACCCAAAGGAGCAGATACCAGTCCTGCTGATGGGTTAAGGACCTTCCTCCATGCCTGTGAGACTGTGCTGGGAGACACAGCAAACCTTCTGGCAATGGCACGTATTGATGTGCCATTCTAAAGAAGCTGGACTACCTGTGCAACCTCTGTACGGTCCAGGTATCACCTCATGCTACCAGTAGTGATACTGGCTGTAGCCAAATGCAAAACTAGTGAAAAAACAGTCAGAAAAGATGAGGAGGGAAAAATGTCAGTGACCTCCACCTTTTAAACCATTCCTGTTTTGGGGGTCATCTCATTTTTGCCCCTCTAGTGCACCTGTTGTTAATTTCATTAACACCAAAGCAGCTGAAACTGATTAACAACCCACTCCGCTACTTAACTGACCAGATCAATAGCTAAGAAGTTTCATTGACTTGATGCTATACTCTGATTAAAAAGTGTTCCTTTCATTTTTTTCAGCAGTTTATAAGTCACGATGAATCCTAGCAGAATTGAACACAAGACAACAAATCACTTTAGGCAGGAATACAATTACAAACAGTAAAATGTTAAAATTAATAAGCATAAACAGGATTAGATTTTTTGCTCTTGTTCTTTAAAGGTTAAAACATAATGTGCATTTTTTTATTAAGTGTTGGCTTGAATACTGCTTTCCTAATGTTCCTGTACAGAAATTAATGACAAATTTATCATCGGCATTAGCTGGTATTAGCTTTTAAATGAGTTGGAAACATATATGTAAATATTGGTGAAAGACGTTTAATTTGCATTAGTGCTTGTATAAAAGTCCCCCCGGTAATCCTCAGCAGCTCAGCTCTGCTGCCGTGCATCATTACGCAGTTTACAGCGGTACAATAACTGTTGTCCTAATTAAGGTATCCGCACTCACATCAGGAGCAGGAGCGTCCGCATGCTGCCATACACCGTCTGTGTTTCTGCCGTCCTGACACTGTTAATTTGCTCTTAATCATGTTGCATCGAAGACTGCT
This sequence comes from Erpetoichthys calabaricus, assembly GCF_900747795.2. NCBI lineage: Eukaryota > Metazoa > Chordata > Cladistia > Polypteriformes > Polypteridae > Erpetoichthys > Erpetoichthys calabaricus. The sequence continues at coordinate 100,532,251 of NC_041403.2, forward strand.
GCACTCATCTCACAGCCAGGCAGCTTGACACAAGTTCTGATTTACCAAATTACTCAGAGGATTCTGTCAGATTGCACATTATTTATGTCACAAAACGCATGCGATGATTATTACAGGGAGAGAAGATCACCTGAGCATTATTAAAATACAACAGGAGACAGTTCTTCCTGCTTTCTTTTAAGGCCGTAGAGCTAAGAGAGGCTGCTGTGTGTAGACTGCAAAGATTGGCACTAGTAATCCAACTGGACCCAAGGCAAATAGTTAAAGTATTTAATGTGAACAAAGCTATTAACAGAGAGAATTTAAGAGTAGGTATCAATCATTAAAGCCGTTATGCTTTCACTGTGCATGATGTCAATCCAAGCTAACTGAATTTGGGTATAGGTACAGTATATATAGTAAAAGAAAGCACCTCATTTAACTACAATTCACAGGAAATGCAATGAAATTCTCACGTATGCTTGTATGTGTCACCAATAATGCATAGATTAATACAGAGGAATTAAATAAGAACAGTTTAAGTGAGAATAAACAGTTATTGTGTGCCCAAGTAAAAAAGTTATACTATGTCAAATACTTAATGCAAGAATGCTTTTCCATCCCTGAGGAGATAGGAACACCTGTCTCAAAGGTACAAATGTAAGAGGACAGGCTGCCTTCCCAGTAAGCAGCATGGAAATAAAAAGTCTCCTCCTGACACCAGCCTTTAAGTGCCACCCCACAGCTGCTTATTTATACGGCCTCACCTTTTTATCTGCCCGGCAGTCACTTCATTGCTCAACGCAGCATGTGCTTGAAACAGCAGGCCTTTTCAGTTTGGCAGACTAGAGGTCCATAAAAGTAAGTATCACACATTAAAGAGAAAAAAAAAGTTTCATCCTTCAATGAAAAAAGACATGAAGAGCCTGCAAGGAAAAAGTGAAAAGGTAACAAAAACAGCATTATATATAAATGTAAAATTTCACTAAGAAGTTTTGTTTTCTCTCTTTCTCTCTCTTGGTGGGGTGCTAAAACTCTAAAATGAGTATACCTGTAGGTGTGCATTTCAGCCATTGCAACATTCATAGACTTCAGACAGAAAACCAGCTTTCAATCGATGACTGATCACACATAACCCTCCTCTTCATGTTGTCCTGTACTGTGTGCAAATGGCCACATCACAAAACCTTACTCATAAGATCCAGAAACCATCATCTGCCAATTATAAAAAGCTATTAAAAACGTACAGGAAGCTTGTTTCAAGGTGCTTCCCAGCCGATCATCAGAGCATTTTCTGGAGGTGGTTTATTAAACAATATTAAATCAAAATACATGTTTTTGGAACATTATGAGCTTTGAGCTGGATATCTGAAATGTGAGATATGTGGCATGAGTAAATCAAGATTTTTGCTTGAACATTTTGATATTCGATGTTTGCTCAGCATTGGACCTCATAGAAGCCCATTGTGTCATGAACTTTGTTATCTCTGTTCTCCATATAAACATGAGATTCAATTTTTTCCCAGCCATTACTACAAACAACACAGAGTAAACAACAGATAAGAAAATGATCATTCTTGGGTCGGATATTCTTTTAAAGTGACATAAAAATGTAATCTATGGTTAGAAATATTAGAACCTTTATCATCTCTCTCTATATATAAAATCCAACGTCTGTCTGTCTGCATGTCTGTCCACTTTTCACGAGAGAACTACTTAACGAATTTAGATTTTTTTTTTCTATAATTTACTTGAATATTTCGGTTGATGTTGCAATATCTCTCATTGCGTTAAGTATTATAGTTTGGTTGCAGCACCGATTTATTCGTGCAAATCTGAGAGACACGCATGCAGGAGAAGGGGAGGGGGAGGCGGGACCTCAGGAGTAGGGAACTGGGCGTGTCCGTCTTCACTCACGCACCAGCCTCCGTTTGAGTCACTCTACCTCTCGCCACGTGTTGGGGCATACCTTGACTCATTAGCTAGCGATACCTGTTTGTTCAGCAGACTTTATCATTTAGAGATCGTTAAAGAGTAACGTTTGACGTTTTTGAGATAGAAATCACAGCTACGTGTGTTTTAGAGGGTAGCTGCACATTGGCACAGATATCACAGCCACATGCTCTTCTCCCCACGTAGGGGACGCTCTCCCGTCAAAGCTGAACACGATCAGATACAGTGCCAATGTTTGACTTTGGATGGTACCTACCATCCGCTTGATCAGAGATACCTTGCCAACTTTTTTACATTTTTATCAAAGAGATTACAGCTACATTCTCACCCTGATAGCAAAACCAAAAATACTGTATATCAAGAGGCCCTCGGATACAAAAGCTATCAATATAAATTCTTCTTTATACAAATTATTACTTTTTTTTTGTTTAATTGATTTTTAATGTTTGTCCTGTTTCACTACTACGCGGGCGGAGCCATGGGGGACAGCTAGTGCATAATATAACACAACATCCTTAATTCAAACAGAGCAACACTACGCCTACCCTGGCAGAAATGGACACAAGTCACTAACTGAATTAGAACTTCTTGTATATACAGTGTAACAAACCAGTTACGGTATGTACTGTTCCGAGAATATGGAATGAATTTTTCACACATAATAGCATTTGTCACCAATAAACTTTAATCACTCCATTCACACATTAACATTCAAATAAGGGTCAATCTAGAGCCACCAACTGACCTAAGTCACAGTTTTGGAATAACATCACATTCTTAAACCCATTTTGAAGTCAGTGCCATGCAGGACCAGAGCTTATCCAAGCAGCACTGGATGTGAGGCATGAACCATCCTTGGTCGGGGTGTCTGTCCATCATAATGATATTGAGATGAAGTAGGAAAACCTGAGAACAAAGCATGCAGCCACAGAGAAAATGTGCATACTCCAAATATCCAGTCCCAGCCTAGAAATCAAAACCAGAGTCATGGTGCTGTGAAGCAGTAGCATTAGCCACTCGGCCATCATTTAAAAGTTTCAGCTGTTGCTGAAATACAGCTAAACAACATAAACCACTTTTTGATCAAAACAATTGTGAAAAAGTGTGAGGAAATAATTGAAAGTAAGTGTGCACACGTGGTTAGGTTTATTTATTTTTACTAAATCCTTACCAACTCCAACTGGTCAAAACCACAGTTTGGAAATCACTGAGCTAATGTTTGTTATGAGGAATCATTTATGTTCAAGATAACCTGGGAAGGCTGCCAAACTTAAAACAGCAATAAATAGCAATGAAAAAATATCCTCCTAAAAATATTTGTTCAGCTTCTTCTTGATCAATACCTTAAATGGGGCAAAACATTCAGTATGTATTCCAAATTGAGGGGGAGTAGATCTCTGTTGTTGGCCTGTCACATGAAATCGAAGAGATTGGCTTTTTGACCTTTTGGCTCCAACTGAACATCTGCCCTGAGGTTTGAAAGCTTCAGTGCCTCCTCTTCTGCAAATGTCCAGCAATGCTTATCCCAAAGCATTTTTTTTTAATCCTTCAATATATTTCCGACAAAAACATAAATGTACAACCCAGTAAACAGAAAGCGGACACAGCAGATCTTTCAAAACAAATCATACAGTGATATCTCCCCAAACCCACTGCCGCTCTGATCTCTCTGAGCATAAGTTCTTTCAAGGGGATTCAGTGGCACAGAAGCAAACATGAGAAGATCATCTGAAGCCATTAATCTTCAAATAGAGTTTGCATTTATTGCCTGCCTGTGCTCAAATGCCATCTAATCTGTTTTCAATTTGCAACCCTCTGCTATGTTGTATTTATGCCTACCTGGTGTTCCTTTGATCCACCCTGTTGGCATTTTCACCTTTAGCTTTACTTCTCAACTTTTTTTCTACTTCTTATTTTCTCTGCTACCATACTAGGGTGTTGTACCGTGTTAGCCATTATGAATGTAGAGAAAAGCCAAGCAAAATGACACCTTTTATTGGCTAACTAGAAAGATTACAATATGCAAGCTTTCGAGGCAACTCAGGCCTGAAGAAGGGGACTGAGTTGCCTCGAAAGCTTGCATATTGTAATCTTTCTAGTTAGCCAATAAAAGGTGTCATTTTGCTTGGCTTTTCTCTGCTACCATGCAATTCAAGTTTTTGCTTTTAAACAACTAAATAGGTGCAAAGAATATAAGTTTTGATAAGTTGCATATACTGCATAGTCTGCTTTATTAAGATTTCTTTAATGATATATATTATGCAGATTACAAGCAATGAGAGCAAGTCTAAAGTGAAAATGTAAACCTACTTGTACCCCATGAAACCATTAAAACTCTGGAACTGATCAATGGTCTTGTTTTACACTGTAGGTAAAGTTCAAACAGCCTCACCATTCTGATCTAGCAGTCATTCATTAGTCCAGAAGGTACACAGAACTTCCTGCAGCTGACTGAAAGCAAGCAAAATTGAAACTCTCTGAATTAAAAC